>NC_056747.1:430646403-430999401 GCF_019279795.1 Protopterus annectens | reverse complement strand
AATGTTTGCCAACTTGATCTGATGCATGAACCAACTCCTGGAGCTCCTTACACTCTATACCCTCAGATAAAGCATCCACCTTAGATTTCAATTGGCCTAACAAAAAATTCTGATACTTCAGCATATGAAATTGTCAATTCAAAGCCCTCATAGCTAACGTAGAGGAGGTGTACACTTTTTTCCCCCACCTATCTAACGCTCTAGAATCCTTATCCAAAGGAACTGGATTCTTAGCCACAGCAGCCCTAACACCCTTCGGACCTTGAATAATAGTTTCCGGATCAGCTCTAGGACTCCTGTACAAATACTTATGTGCTTCTGGAACTCTGTAATACCTGTCTGGCTTAACAGGGGCTGGAGGCAAAGAATCAGGATTAAGGGAAGATTCAGAAAAAACATCCTGAACAACATCTAAGACAGGAGGAATAGCCAAGGGCCTATGTTGTGGCAGAAACAAAATTCCTAAGCCTTTTCCGAGAATCTGAAAAATCTTGACCTTCCCACTTGAAATGTTCCCTCATGGAATGTAAAGTCTCAGAAAAAGAAAAAATCCTCTGGAGGAGAAGCAGACGGACAGGAGTCCTCTGCATCCGAATCTGAATAGGAAGGGAAATCCTGAATTTCTTCAGCTGAGGATTCAGAGTAGTCAGAGGAATGATCCATTCCCTCTAAATCTGCCTCCACCCTAGGCCTCTTCTCTGGGGGGGGGCATAGAACCCCTGATCAAAGTAATCAAGTCTTCTGCCATTTTCAACATATGCTTTTTAGGAACAGGGGCTGGAGAGCTAGAACTAAGACCAGGGCCAACAGGACAAGGTTTGGCCTTAGCATGGCCTTTAGCCACTGAAGTAGAAGGCCTAATAACCTTTTGTAAAGCTGGAACTACAGACACCTGAGAAGCACCCTCAGCCTGGCCTAACTCCTGAGAGGCCAACTCCTGTAAAAGTAAAGGTTCCCCCTGGGATTCAGCCGAAACCTCGGCAGGATCCACAGGTTCAACCGGAGGCTCCGTAGAACCGGCGTCCGTAACGGACGACTCATCCGGTTTATACCTTAAAGATTTATCCTTACGCTTTTTAGCGGTAGCGGGCATCGGAGGATCCGACGGCATGTTATAGTTACACCGTTTACCAAAAACAAGCCTGGCACAGTCTAATCTTCGTTTAATGGTGCGCTTATTAAATCTAGCACAAAAGCGACACCCGACCACGTCGTGCTCAGGCCCCAAGCAAGGAATACAGAAAGAATGATAATCCCTATGAGGTATCTGTTTCCCACAAGAAATACAATTATTAACTTTTTCTGACATCCGGATAACTGAGGCAAGAAAAGACAAAAATTTCCCCAACGGGGTACTTAGCCCAACTTGGTCTTCGGTCTGAAACTCGATAAATGAAAATTTCAGAACGCCGAAGAGGCACTTGCAAACGCTGCTTCTGCTTCGGACCATGCGGCAAGAAAGACTGAGGATATGGCGTCGGTCGTGCGCTTAAGTACTACTACATACTGACGTCAGCTCTAGGCGACAATGACCGACGCCAGCCTAGCTCTTTGGTATTCGGGCCGACTGAGGACAGCGGACTACCCACAGCTTATGACTGCAGCAATGTGAGACGAAGAACATCAACCTAGTAGATGCATCTTATTTCAGCAACTGTATGTGACTGATGATGAATGGACAGTCTTTGCCCAATGAATGGTAGAGAGATCATTTTGCAGAAATAATGATGAAAAACCTAGATGCCATCATTAAAACCAAAACCCAGTGCTAACTGTGGCACAGGTCACTGATCTGCTAAATCAAGCTGCAGCTAAGAATAAAGCAGTCATATATGCAGTCAAGTATGATCTTGAAAATGCACCTCTAGAGGTGAAAGACTCTGCAAATTGTATCAGTTGTTTTGCTGCATTTAGTACAAATGTTAGTATACCAGAACAGATATGAAAAGACAGATTTCTATTTGAAGGTAAAAAGTGTCCGTGGAAAATGAAAACAGCAGAAAAGTTCAGAAATACTGACTGTTGAGACCTAGAATATCATTTAATATGTAAACAAGCTAAAGTCAGCAGAAAGGCAATTGTGCAACTTAGTAAAAATGTCCAAGATACAGAAAAACAGACAGAGAAGCACTACAATGTATAAAATGAGACAGAATCAGAAAATACCAGAGAAGAACAAGAACAGCATTCCTAAAACAACGAGAGCCAGGGAGAAAATTTCTCTCATACTGGAATGTTAAAAATGCTCACAGGTCACTGCTGAATGATGATATTTTTATTTATGGCACACAGATACAAAAGCTGGGCAAGTAAAAGAAACAAGGCAGGATAAATACAATTAATGCCTTTCAGTAAGTGCACTGGTGAGGAATATACCATGAATTGCCAGAAACAAATTAGCAATCTGCATTGGTGGAGATAAACAAAAAAATACGCATTGCCATTACCTGCAAACTCAAATGATAAAACTTCAGTTTTCATACAATCGACATATCACAAGAGGAGAAAGACCATTATAAAGGCATCATGAGTGTCAAATATGAAGGGCAGCATAATAGCAAAGACTGCCAATGTGATGTTATCTAACAGACAGAGCACAGTTCAGGAAAACTATCCAGAGGGTCACTGTTACTCAACACTGACTCAACAACACTTCGCAACAACTACAGAAATACACATATGTTGCTAAGGATGTGTGCGAGTGTGTATGTATGTGTGTGTGTGTGTGTGTGTATCTATATCTATCTATATATATCTATATATATATATATATATATATATATATATATATATATATATATATATATGTGTGTGTATATGTGTATATATATATATATATATATATATAGACACACACACACATACATAAATACATATTTATACATAGAAAGACATACACACACACACACACACACACACACACACACACACACACACACACACAGAGTAAAGTTGCACAATGTTTAGATATATTATTTTTACTTAAATCTATTGTTTTGGATTACTGGATAGTAGTAAAATCATCCCAGGTATATTCAAGTCTTGCAAGTCAAAATAGTACCATTAATGCATCTGACATAGATCATAGTCCACATAAGTTTCAAATTATTTAATGCATTTGTAGAATAAATGGTTTATATTCTTGAATTTAGTCTCGTGCAGATTGCAGCATAGAGAAACACTACTAGTCATATGGAATATGGGGCAGATATTTACCTAAGAAGCAAATAGTAGGCAGAGGAACAATTAGCAATACACACCTGCATTACATCCGAGTGACGCCTCCAGGTGCATCTGCAGTTAACTCCTACTGATGCCGCTAGGCTTCAACTATTGCTTCCTCATATTTGCATCAATAACTCCAAAACCATGCTGAGTAGAAGGTTTTAAAAGTTTTCATCTTAAAGCTTACACAGTGGCAAGCTCAACTGCATTTAATATTTGACCTCTGTCTAGTGCAGGTAAACAGATATTAACTGTCATTTTTATTATATTAATTTATATAGATATAATTTTCACATTTTTCTAAATATCTCAATAATCAAGCAACACAGGTAGAGCTCCTTAGCCTCATATGAAAGATCTCAGCTAAAGGAATAAATAGCTCTTGACAGTATGTGTGCATCTCGAGTGGTTGCTGAGATATTTTAAGTGATTTACAAAATATTATAAAAGTAATACTGTGCTTACCATGAATTATAAAATTCAGTTTAAGACTTAGAACCTAAAGAATAATTCTTTCACAACCTCTATGGTTCCATAGATATGATCATTTGTTTGAATTGTGAGGACATCATTTGATTCTTTCAAAAGGCTTAGGCTCCGCCCATTGGAAGTTACAGTGCAAACTTCCTGACCTCCATTGGAGAGAATGAGTTAAAGGACTGAAATCAATAGATATCTTGCATCAACAGATGGGAACTTGGGTACAGACCCTGCATTGTCTGAGGAATGTACATTCACCACTGGAAGAAGGATATCCTTCATACTCAATCAGTGGTTTCCATAAGACAAAACACAGCAACGGGCACCTTAAAGAAAGCTATGAAATGCATGCTAGAAGCTCACAGATAAGATTTTTCATTATAAACTCCCACACACACACACACACATATATATATATATATATATATATATTTATATATATGTGTGTGTGTGTGTGTGTGTGTGTGTGTGTGTGTGTGTGTTCACATGCACGCACACACACACATATATACACACATTATATATATATATATATATATATATATATATATATATATATATATATATATACACATACACACACACACACACACACACACACGGGTTCCATTCTAGTGATTTAACTCAATTTATCTAATCACAAATGATCTACAAAAAGCAATCTAATCATATTTGATCTAATGGGAGTCTATAATCCATTTTACCAGTTTTAACTCTTATTATAAGGGAAGTTTTATTGCTTGATCACTAGTATTAGCCTTCTTATAGAGTTAGAAGACTATCGCAGTTTGCGTTATCACATTGTGCTGGAGTATGGGAGCTGGTGGCACACTTCCTATGTTTTTCCATTTTTTCTACTGTTGTCCACTGCAACTGTGAAACTGTTATTGTGACAACAGTAGGTACTGCTAGCACAGCTAGCTGGAATTGTGTAAATAAGTCATTTGGGAATATCAAACTGATTTATACAAGATGCTGGTGTTCCAAATATATTAGAACTATATTGTCTTTGGGGTGAACTAATTACTTCTCTGGAAGTGTGGAGGTATGCAATTGCGTTATGACTTTCAGCACCTGCCACAGATCTGAGCAAAAGCTCTTGTGTGTGTATTTTTAAAGGTAGGTGCTAAAGCCTGCTAGCTTCCAGGAATAGGGGTTTGTATGGCAACTAGAAGTCAGATGACCAGAAGTGATGTTATCCTGTAAGTTATCCCAGAGGTAATATTTTTGATATTATTTTGAGAAGTCTTTTAGTGAGGCAGAGCGTTCTGTATTCTGTCTTGAGCCTGACAACAAAAAGGACCATTCACCACATCATCTGCCTTGGTCTATTAAGTAAGTTATTAGGGAATAGTATAATTTTCTTAGATTCAGTCGGGAATATAGTGAAGCTTAGCTCAGATATTGTTTTTTTTTTTTTTTTTATTTGTCTGAGCATGCCCTTCAATATTATTTTAAATATTTCCTGTGATTTGAACTCTGATGTCACTGTGAATATATACTTAGTATTTTCTTGCTTTTTTATTTATTATTAAATATATTTAAACATTTCATTGTGGCTGATCTTTCTAGAGATATTTAAGTTTGAAGAGCACTTGCATATTTATTTGGTGACACTATGTGGACCACTCCTAATAGCCTTGCTCTTGGTCAAACTACCATTTGTATTGATATTAATTTCACTCAGTATATTGTGTATCTTTGGATGAGCCAAAAGGTAGCTGGCAGGAGTGTCTGGTGGCAATAGTAACTACCTTACAATATGGCAAGAAGGGGGCATAGCTAGTAAACCTGTGTCAACCTTTTCCAGGTGTGTGTGTATGTGTGTGCGTGTGTGTGTGTGTGTATGTAAATAAAATCTCAAAGAGTGTGTGTGTGTGTGTGTGTGTGTGTGTGTGTGTGTGTGTGTGTGTGTGTGTGTGTGTGTGTCAGCTACTTGGGCAGGGATGAAACACTATTTGGACAGAGAGGGTGCTGGAGGTCTTGGCTTGGACAGTCAGCCGAGATCTCAATTTTATAGCTGTGCCAGTGTGGAGTATTACTGGAGATCTGGAGAAAGAGTGAGGAACCAGCCCTGGACTGACCATGTTCCCAGTGTGCTCCTAAGTGAAATTGTGCTTGATGCAGAGAGCAGAGTCTGCAGGTACTGTGTGTACACCTGTTCTCCTGTCAGTGAATGCTCCCCACAGGTACCAGTGGTGAGGACTGAGGCTTCTTGATTACTGGCCCAGAGATGGAGGGTTATCACAGTTATATTTATGTTAGAGTGCTGAGGGGGTGCATGGGAGCTTACCCACCAGCAGAAAGCATTTTTGTTCAGTTTTTTTTTTTTTTTTTGATTTATGCTAGATTAGAAGAAGTGTGTTAAGATCAGTTATGTTAGATCATTTGTGTTTAGATTAAGTGTTGTATATTCAGATACATGTATAACTGTCTACCAGCAGCTTTCAATGCATCAGGTCCTCCTTAGTTTATTTATTATTTGACATTTGTTAAGTGGGTTAATCCATTTGAGCCAATGGCCCATTTTCAGTAAAGACCCAAGGAGAAAAGCCCCAGCAATACAAACATAAAAAGATAACATAGGCAATATACAAAACCCAAGAAATACACTGCAGCAATACAACATAAGAAAAATTACATATGCAGTAATCGGGTGAAACGAATAACTATTGAAAACAAAACAAAAATAAGTAAATACAACTAGTACATATGAGTATTTACAATAATGACATATCATTCCCAATTTCCTGCATTATAGTTATTACCCAAAATACAACCAAACCAGTAACGTTCTAACTTTTCCAAAGCATACACTCTTATTGGTAACTCTCATAGAGATGAGCACAAAATGCATTTTTTTTCCTAATTTTTGAAGAGGCTAAGCAGAATGGAGGGCAAAGATGAATGGGGAATCAGCATCCATGAAGGCATGCTGGCTAAGGTCTTTAACTGACTATGAGGTATGTGTGCAATGGATATCACGTTTACATGATGCTCATACTGTTTATATCCTAGCATATGTCACAATTTATACATAGCCCCAGGTCGCAGGCCTTCGATTATTGTGTGCTGGCTAAACCTACCCACACCATCATCCCGAAAGAAAAGCTAATCCAATGTTGTTTATTCTTCTTTTCTCAAATGTTCCTACTAATGGATCAGGATTCTGAACATTGGAAATCTGAAGGGCAGGATGGCAGCTTTCTTCTATGCCACCAAGCTAACTAGACAAAAATGTGTAATTTCTGGTCAAAAACTCTAATCAAAAATGTTTGGAAATTTACTACTTAAAGAATTAATGACCATGGCTTCCACTCATTCTACAAAATAATTAGACTAACAAATCTCTTCAAACAGAAGCTTAGTTAACACAATGTTTTGTCAATGTAGAAGATAAAACAAGGAAGCTGACAGTAGGGATCAAATAACCTCTCAGAAATGCAGACAATAAATCCTCTGTCTATGTGCTTATCTGTTCAGCAAGAAAGTAAGTGAATGGTTAAGTCACCTCAAAACTTATTTACACAAAACTTTGCATAAAATCAATTTTGTGTTCTGCAATAAAACCTAAACAACTGACTGAATGAGCAAGAATATAAAATAAATTGCAAATAATATTAATTCTAATATAATCAATGGTACATTAAATGCTGTGCTGTAAATGGTGTACTAAGAAATATCAATAAATGGAATCCGATAAGTTCACCAAGATGGAAAGGCCAAGCTGAGTAGCAAAATTCTGAGTGCTATTTTACGAACTAATAATATGGTTTATCATAATGTCTAACATCACCTAAGAGAACTTGAAACTGCTGCGTCATGATACACTTTCCTAAAAGAATATTAAGGATGGTTGTCTGCAAATCACAACTTCATCTGTAATCCGTCTATGAAAGTAGAGCTCCACGATAAGAAGAATTTATCTCTTCATTACCGCTTTTACCTAGAGAACATATTCTCCTTTAGTCTTTAATGAGATTAAGCTCTGTGGGGAAAGAGGTCCTAATAAGGAATGCTCAGCAGGTATTCATTGCTGATGGTAATGAATAATACTACTGTTAAATCTTCCCTGTTTCATTTTTGCCTTATGTATTGCAGGAATGAAGTACAGAAAAGTGATGTCAATAATAAAATATGAAGAAGAGAACCTCTTCCCTTTCGCAAACAGTTGTACAAGACCTCAGCACTGCAAATGTTGTGAGGTGTTAGAAGCAAATCATTTCAGAAACAATTAATCAGCAGTCAAAGCAACAATGTCAATGTGTAATGGGAAGCAAATCATGTATGCAAGTAGGAGAAATGTTATACAGATACAAAACATTCATAACACTCACTGCATTTTAGAAATGAAGTTTACACAAAGCAAAAAAGAGAAGCAAACAACCCAGAACAATGCTGCTGTTCTTAGTGTGGGTAGATAGCTTATGGTTTGTGAACCTTATAAGGACAGTCTACAAAATTACATGCACCATTCAAATGGATCCCATATTGGGGCATTATCTACTCATATTAAGTATGATGGCTATAGTTCATTCAGCCACCAATGTTTTAATTTATTTTGACTGCAGAATAATGTCAACAGTTCAAATACAAGTTTAATGTTTTTTAACTTGCCTGTTTCTTTGGCTTTCCATCCACAGTGAAGGGTACATCATCTTGTACACTGCCTAATTCAGGATAATCACCTCCAAGGGCACTGCAAGGCAATAGAAGTTGTTCATGGTGCAGCAAAACATCAAGCAGTTCTTCATCAGATGTCTTAGCCCCAGGTGTACCATAAAATGTATGCCAATGAGTTGTCTATGTTGTGCACTATACCTACAGCAGTGTGGTTGACCATGATAATTATCCCAACCTGTTCTGGGTAAATATATTGCCAACAGGAAGGCTGATGGGTTTCCTATATTCTGCGTATTGTGTATGACAGTGTAGATGGCATTCTGTCTTGCAAAGTCCCTTTCCTTCCCATAGTAGGTAGGATACCAGGTTGCTCATATTGTTTCTTTTTCAATACAGCAATGGTGCTGACCAACCATGGCTGCTGTATAGTACAAGTAGGAAGCTATAGTGCATGTCACTTAAAGCTGTGAGCAGGTGGCAAACAGTTTCCATACCATGTGCAGTGTTGATGACCCCAGACTGTAACATGCATCCGAAATGGAACTCAGGTTACTGTATAAGCACATTGTTAGCCGCATCACTCTGTTCCTGGTTGGCAACACTTTGCTGCATACATTTCAGCCATATTATTTACCAAAACTCATCAGATGCACCATGGGAATACTGACATACTGGTAACCATGAGCAGTGTACCCAGCACAGCATACTGCCATTGGAATTCCATTACAATGCGTTACATACCGTCAGTAATGCAGTGTCAAATTTCCATGATGCAGTGCATAGAACTGTCTAAGTTGGCTTTGGCAATCACAGAAATACCATCAGTGTTGTACTGACAAACTTGCCGGATGCCAAACAGATAATGTACTATTGTCAGCTTTTCACAGTGAAACTAGTGCTGGCATATGCATAAGTGGACCATGGAGCTGAGACTGTAGTGTCCACTTTCAAGGACATACCGAGCTCCTATAATGCCCAGTGTAAATGCACAAGTGGGACTTTGCACTTAGTACATTTCTGGCAGCCCAAGTGTATACAACAATATCATCGTACTGGCAATATACGTTTTCTAGCCAGACTTGATGCACACAATGCACAGCATCTGTTTAGAAGTCTCAGAGCATCTGCTACTAAATTTTCACTGATAATATACTGCTACCAAGAAATCAGTGGTGTATAGTAACCATCCCACCACAATGACCTGTACTTTCCATAAATGTAATGCTAGCACACTGCTAAGTCTGTATAATAGTCAGTATATAAAGCAATGCAACCATTCTGAGAATATTCCTGCCAGCATTGTTTTATGCGCAAAAATATTGACACCGACACATGTGGTCTGACTCTGAATTTGAGAGATTTTAATTTCCTAAGATATGTCATGTAACACATTGCATATGCCAGTGAATGCCCTCAAAAACATAAAGTTAGCCATAAAGCTCTCTAGAAAAATACTCTCAACTTGTACAATACACAACAAATAACCTTGCACCACTTTTGGTGATCTGATGGGCATTGAGATTCCTGGCCTAAAGCTTGGCATTGCTAGTAAGTAATTGTACCTGTAATAGTGAGCCACAGAGCAACTATGTTTATCCATACCATGTAAATATAATGGGATTTGATCCCACATCCAATCATGTGCCTGATATTTAAGTACTGAGATCTTTAGAAAAGGGTAGGAACAAACTACACTGGAAAAATGGTAATTGTGGGAACAATACACACAAGGGAGGAATGAGGTCTAAAAGGAGGCAGGACTTAAGTTATGTAATGTTTGAGTGAGAAAGATTGGGTAGATTATAAGTGACATATAATGTTTGCAAGTCGAAGTGTGTCAGTATGGTTTGTGATATAAAATGCTTGCACCTAGGATTGTGTCAGTGCGTTTTTTTTTTTGTTTATATAAATGGATGATTGCCTATGTAGTAAGCAATGGTTTAAATAAAGATGTTTCTTGTTTAAAAAAAGCAGGAATTGAATAATTTATGTATTACTGCTTAGGTTATATGATATATAGAAATATATGTGAAGTATAATGTTTATGTTAATACAGTTTGATTACTTTTATGTGAATGTAAACTTGCCTATGTCACAAGTGATAATTCAACAAACGTGTTTGGAAAAGAAGATAAACAGCACAATCACCCTCTGTAATGACCATGAGGGTGACGTGTGTCTGCTCTTGCATGCGCATACATGCAGATGTAACTCTTCTGCTGTAAGCCTGGTTCTCCACATCAGAATAGTAACATAGATCACATACACAGCACCATAACTTCTTAACCTACTGATTGTGAACACATGATAAACTCTTCCTAAAAACGCAGAGCGATTGTTAAGGTGCTACATATTCACATGATCGTTCCTACTACTGCATGCTGCCTGTACTACTATGCTGCTTGAAACATCAGATTTCAGAGCACTAAATGGTCTGCTGGTCAGAGAAGTTGCAGTACTATAAAATTGTGCATAACAATCCTGCTCAGTGTCATATATGTCCAAAGATTAACCAGTTCTAAATCATGGGTACATAGATTCTAGCTAATAAATGAATGGTTGACAGTATGGAAGCCACTACAAGAAGCCACATGGGGGGCCTACAATGTATATTCAGCAATAAATAATAAAGGCTGGCAGTTTGACAGTATTTCCCTTCACATCAAGAACTTGGTGATGCTACAGCTTCAGTACACAAGCACCTGCCAAGGCCGGCATATGCACTATACAATGGGTGTACCTCAGCACGCGTTACATTGTATTACTAACAGCATGCCAGCATGCCCCTGTGAAATATATGTACAAGATGTGTAACAGTGGGCAGTACTGTCTTCTACAATGCTGATTATATATGCGCTTGAAAATACAAGACTGCCATCATCGCAGCAAAGGCCAAAACCCATCAGGACATTTTTAAACACTGCGATATAAAAGACAGGGTGGTAACAACTGCCCTTAGCTGCCCAGCTGGACATGCTGTGCTTTACTGTACTGAACATACTCAGCAATGCAGGTGATCCTACATTCTCACTATGGCAGCATTTCCAAGACCATCTTATGGGGCTGGCTGTGCACTGGAATATGGTAGCCATGACAACAATATCTTCTAGGTATGCCAGCAATGCCTTACTGTGCAGAGGTAGCTGCAATACTCTTGCTGGTACCATATAAACATGGCTGTCATACTGAGAATGAACCTGAAACATGCAAATGCAAAGTGCTGATGATTCTTCCAAGTAACATATGAACAGTGGTGCACTTACCACGAGCACTTAAAACACACTAATATAGGCAACGTATCCATCTATTATCGGTCGTAAATGTTATTTGGGCACTGCAGCCACATGCACATAAAAGTAGCAAGTTATGGCAAGCCCAGTGTTATCTGTTGTAAGGCTAAGAAGGACTATAATTACAATCCTCCAAATGTGGCAACATTGGGTGTAATGGGGCAATATACACTAATAAGATTGCAGTATCTTGGAGTATTCCTGAATATTCTTAGGTAATGTGATCTCAGACTTGGTATGTATAAATTGGAGGGGCATGACTACAAGTCCATACCAATTATGTAGATTACACATCCATAATCCATTCTGAGCTGTAGGCAGTAAAGCTTTCCTGCAAACTACATTTAAATATTTAACAATGAGTTCAGGAGTTTGCAGTTTAGTGTTGGAATTACAGTTTTAATTTAAAGCATTTGGGCATACAGTAGCAGGACATGTACTTTCAATAAGGACCCACTTAACCTTCGATGGTAGGCCCCTCATCAGTGGACACTAACATGGTCAAATCATCTGCCTTTTGTTGGTGATATTTATGACAAGGACATGCGAGGTACACATTTAGGAATACACATTACAAGACTAGCCAACCAGCATCTTTTATGGCATTTTTATCAAGGACACAACCTGCCTGTGCTATTGATACTATTAATTTGTTGAACTTATAGCATGGGTAGACAAAGCCTATATGCTGATGTTGCAAATACTAAAGTCAGCTATTCCAGTTTCTGTTGGCAGCACTGTTATTGTGGGATTGGCATGAGCAGGTCAGCTATGCAATACAAAACAAACACTCCAGCTCCCTTTTGTCAGTAATATACATGCCAAATGCAAGCACAGGTGGATTAACTTCACTGAGTCACAGGATAAATATAACAAACAGATTTTCCATCTACTGTTGGAAATACAGATTGTGATCTGTCTAATGTTACACTGTGTGACTTGTAGCTTGACTAGATCATTCAGTAGAGCATGAGACGCTTAATCTCAGGGTCATGGTTTTGAGCCCCACATTGGGAAAGTCCCTTTCTTTAAGGAAGAGGGTTGGCATAATGACTTAGGTGTTTGCCTCACAGACACAATGTACAGGGTTTGATTGTCACCTTAGAGGGAAATTGGATAGGCATAAAATGGTCTGCAAATGCAGATAGCCTTGTACTAACCTATACCTGCTAGTACTTTATATGGCAGTTGATGCAGAGGTTAAGGTAGTGAGCTGGAGTTCTTATGGTTTAAGATTTGATTTCTTCTGCTTGTGTTTAGTTATATGGGAGTTAGTATAATGGTTATGGTGTTTACTTCACAGACACAAGTTACAGGGTTTGAGTCTTAATTTTGGAAGGGAAATGGCCTAGGCTTAAAATGACCCATAAAGGGAACTAGCCTAGTACTTATCCTGGATCTTAGGAACTTGCTATGGCTACCTCTCAAAATGTATACTTCACTATGCATGGAAAGAGTAAATTCTTTTCTGTGCACTATGGGCTTCCAGGTACATATTTCTACTACGTATTTGAGACTTGCATGCTGAGTGATGGGTGTGGGCTGACATATGTCATTCTGAGATGTCCAATCAGGATACTAACTAACTAAGGTCAGATGGGCAATGAAGTTACCAGATGTAATATATACACTCTCAAACCAAGCACTAGACATTTTCACTCCATATACTTACTAGCTGTAACATTTAAGGATTCTGGTCTCCACCAGTAAGTATCCAAGCAGTAGCTGGGCCCTACATACTATGCTAGGGTAGGACAGCTGGCCAGTGACCACTTTATTCTGTCACACTGGTCAACTTTCTTGATAATCCAGGTCCATTTCCAAATCTGTGTCAACACACCGGCACTCATGGAAGTCTTGCCTCTGCATCAGCGAGCAAGCTGTACATTTGCATTTTATGACATTTTCACAAAACAAATGATGGAGCTGTAAAATGTTGTTTTCCAGTGTACAAAATAGCATAGCATACAACAGAATTGCTAGCTACTGCACAAGTCACTTTTGCCATCTTCTTCAAATGCCTATCCTATCTTAAAGAGCGTAGCAGACAGCTTTATTTTTAACCATACAATTCTGTCCAAAGACAACATCTTATGCACTATATTTAACACATTCTGATTGGATTTTCTTAACATGTTATGCTCTAGAGTTTATAAACAAAAAAGAAACAAGTTAAGCACTTATCAGAAAGATAAATTCACTTGGCATTAGTCCAGACACTGGAACATATGGGCTGTGGGATGATTGCCAAAGGTGCCAATTTTCGGCAAAGGCCAATCTCTTGCTAGCTTGAGCTCCTCCCCTCAAACACTAATCTACCGCTGCTTACTAACTCTCCATTGGTTCGTTCATTGGTTTGTACTAGGCTAATTGCCCTTGTGAGCCATTTTAAGCCTAGCCAATTATCCCTTGTGAGACTCAAACCCTGCACCTTGTGTTTGTAAGGCAAACACCTTAACCATTAGGCCACTCTCCCCCTAAGATCAAGTGATCTAACTTGGCAGAACTATGAAATGACATAACAACAAGTAATAATGGAGAATTTGAATAGCATAATGTAGATTTAGTCCTCTGGTACTCCTCAAGGTCTTTTTAAAAGGGACAACTTGGTGTTGGGGGGGGGGGCAGGCAGGTTGCTTCCAGTGCTTGGACTAATACCAACTAAACTTATTGTAATGGTAAGAACATAATTTATGCAATTAAACTGGTATAGTCTGCACACTGGAGCATGTGGAGAGAAGTCCCAACAGTCTTTGGGAGGTAGCCAAGCACACTGGAACATGTGGAGAGAATACACAACAGTCTTTGGGAGGTACCCAAGACAAAATCTTTGGAGAATAGATGCCATAATGAGGCATAAGATTTGGAATTGGAATTCAAGCCATAATGCTTTGTAAAGGGATGTAAAGTAGAGAAGGTAAGTGCAGCACAGATTTCATCCAATGGCAAATTTTAGAAAAATCTAGACTTTGCTTGATTTCTAACAGTGTGCGCCTCCCATTTGTCATGCAAAGTCTTGCTGCTTTTAGGATAACAAAAATTAATACAGTTGGTCAATTATGTAGAGAGAGAAAGACAAAGAAATATTTACTTTCTGAACTTTTTTCTATGTAGAAAAGGAAATAAACAACTGATCATCTTTTCTACAAGTTTTTGTTCTGTCTAGATAGAATCTAAGTTTTCTGTGTATGTAAGACAATGCAGCCTGTACTGTCCCCAGTTGTTAAATTCAAGAAACAATGGCAGTTGAACGATCTGATTGTGATTGTTCTGAGTGGCAACTTTTGGCATAGAGGATGGATTAGCTCTCAAGGTTTGCCTGTCTTTGTGGAAATTTAAGTACAGCATATACAAGACAAGGTTTGCATTTCTGAGAGAATTTTAGCTCATGGTATAGCCACTAAAATAGGGTTTACCAAGGCAGGACCTTTTGATAGGAGGCATGAGCTTGTTCAAAAGAAGGGAGAGTTAACTTTTCTAGAACAAATTTAGATCTTAAGGAGGATCTGGGGAATGTAATGGAGGCCTAATATACACGATTTTAAGGAAGGACTAGCATATCCTATGAGTTGCTAAGGATAACAATTCGATTCTTGCATGAAAATGGCAGGGCTAAGTGTACCTTAATAAAAGTATAACTAGCCCCTTTTTGCAATAGGTTGTAAAGAATGTCAGCACTTGGAAACTAATACTGTGAATGGGGCAGTATTCTCACTAATTATCCAACAGTGAAATATGAGCCATTTGCTTTTGTATATTCCCCTAACAGAGGAGTTTTGAGAAGTCATTATTAACTCCTTAACTTTAGCTATAAACTTTGTGTCCCCGACCATTACTGTAATTGGGAAAACATGGTTAATCCAAAGGTTTAAATGCCTATGTTAGGCAGCCCAGATGGCTGGAGTCTAATTCTGTTGTTTTGCTAAGAGGAGTCGTCTTCTGTTTAATAATAGGAAGAGGAACCACACATAATGTGGCCATGATGGGGCTATTGAGAATGACCTGGGGTTTGTATTTCCTGGCTTTCTGTAAAAATCATGACATGGGGGATCTGGAGGGAATGAGTAATGGAGCCATGGGGGCCAATTATGGGTAAGTGCGTCTCTTCTTGGTTATCCCTGCTGAAAGACAATGGAGAAAAAAACTTGTATTTGGTGTTTGATGATATAGCAAAGAAATCACAATAAGGAACTCGCTATCTTGAGAAAATATTGTGGGCTACTAACTCATTGAGAGTCCATTCATAAGGGAACAATACCTGTCTGCTCAGTCTGTCTACAAATAAATTGGATGTCCCAGAGATGTGCACAGCTACAAGAAACTCGTGAGTCTACCATTCTTCTACCCTGACAGTCAACAAAGGGGGGGGGGTGATGGTGTGTTCCTCTCTGTTTGTGAATATACCATACCACTGCCATGTTGTCAGACTGGTATGACACTACACCTTAAGGAAGCTGGTCTTGAAATGACAGCAGTCTTTCTAGCAGTGGAGACATCTCCAAGATGCTGATGTACAAATTGGCTGCATGAGTACTTTACATTCCCTTGAGCAGTCATGCCTAAGAAATTACTAAAAGGAAACACCCACTGCAACCATAGCCTTTGGTATTTGTTATGTGAGTTGCATACATTCTGCTACATTTCTGGGTCTGTCCACCAGAATAGGCACATTTTGCAAGTTGTAGAAAGTCTAGAAGTCTGCTACACTGTCTGTGTTTTGGTCCCACTGGACTCTCAATATCCAGAGTAATAGCCTCATGTATAGCCTGGCATGTGAGATCGTTTGCATGGATGCTTCCACAAAGCCCAACATTTCCGTAATCACTGATAGATCCAGATCTAATGTGTTTAAAAGAATGTCCACTGGGACAATGTTTTATTCTATCTGGGTGTAGTACATTCAACTGCTTTAGGGTGGTCAAATGTTTTATGGTGCCCTACTGGCAGCATATAAATGTGAGAAGGTTCCAGTTGACATTTTGTATAGCTGACAGAAATCCCCAATGGCAGGCATAACTTAAAGTATGCTGTAGTGACAGTTTTCTTCATAGTGTTATCAGTGAGTCAAACATCCAGACAGGGGAATATTTTGATTTTGAATATTTATATGTAGGCCACAATCACAGCCAAACATTTGGTGAAAACGTGGGGGGTGAGTCTAAATGGTACTGCATTGAACTGGTAGTGATTAGCTCCCACTTGGAAGTGCAGGAATCTCTTGGATGCCCTGACATCCTGCAGATCCAAGAGCATATCCAACTTCCTCTCTGAAAACATGGCAGAAGAGATTGTATGGTGACCATCTGGAAAAACTCCATTACAAAATTATCAGATGGCTGAAGTCTAGTATAGGTCTAATGCCTTGCATTTCTTTGGACACCAAGAAGAACTTGGAGTGATGGCTGGACCATCTCTTTCCAGGTGGGGAGTCTTTGATGACTTAATTTTGTAACTGGCTTTAAACCTTTGGTTCCACTACTCCTGTATGATGGACTGGCACTACTGGAGATGCACCAAAGATGGTTATTTGGGCTTTGTCAAAAATGGTATACAGCAGCCTTTAGATATGATATCCTTCACTCAAGTGTCTTGCATGATGGCCAGCCATGTAAGAGGGTGCAGGAAAAAGTGTTTCCTGATTGCATCTAGAGTAAAACAGTTGGGTAAAACTTCAAAGTTGGTACAGTCTTGACACTGAGGGGGGCCCATGGACTCCTCTGCCTGTTGAATGGGAGCTACCATAGCTATTCCCCTTACTGCAGGAATTCTTATTAAGGTACTGCTGACTCGGGGCCTGCTGAGATTTTCTGAACCAGTGAGCTTGGCCCCAGTTGGGTTTCTTTGAAATGACCTTTGGGGAGGGGGCGGGTCCAAAAATGTGACCTCATCAGCTGTGAGCATTTTGCCCTCATAATCGCATTGCTGCATTTGTCTTTGACCTTCTACCCAAAGAGAGATCATCTGTCAAACTGAGCACTATCAAATACCACTTTTAAATTATTTATTTAACATTTGTTTACCAGGAAAGTCTGACTGGGACAGAGTCCATTTTCAGTGGAGGCCCAGGGAGAAATGCTCGAGAAGCATGTCTTTGGAAGGTGGGAGGAAAAGTACAGTTTTGTACCTACCATAAATGTAGATGTTCGAAGATCTACATTGCTGCAGTCCTTACACTTGGGTAGTCCACTGTCCTCGGTCGGCCCGAATATCAAAGTATTAGGCTGACGTCGGTCAAGGCGCTTAAGACTGACATCAGAACGTCAGGGTACAAATGCGCATGACCGACGTCATATCCTCAGTCTTTTCTTGCCCCAGATGTCAGAAGACCCTAAAAAGAA
Organism: Protopterus annectens; assembly: GCF_019279795.1. Taxonomy (NCBI): domain Eukaryota; kingdom Metazoa; phylum Chordata; order Ceratodontiformes; family Protopteridae; genus Protopterus; species Protopterus annectens. The sequence goes on along the minus strand of NC_056747.1, from coordinate 430,981,445 downwards.
AGGCCAAAACCAAAAGACAGCAAAAAACAACCAACCACCCTTGCACTAATCATGTGTACAATATATACAATATCCACAATATTTACAACCCAAACCACACCACCGCCTCTAACTACAGAGGGAAGGAGGGAGGTAAATTGGACTGCAGCAATGTAGATCTTGAACATCTACATTTATGGTAGGTACAAAACTGTACTATGTTCTTCATCTCACATTGCTGCAGTCCTTACACTTGGGTAGAATCCCAAAGCAGAGGTAAGGGAGGATGGCAAAACTATAAAGCATTAGGTGCTGCCAAAATGCCCTGTAAGATTGCAGTGGCAAAACCAGCCCTAGATTTAGAGTAAAGAGGAAGGTGGTAATGCTTAGAGAAAGTATGCACTGAACTCCAAGTAGCTGCCTCCAAAATATCTTTAGTTGCCACCCCCCTTAAAAAAGCTGTAGAAGTGGCAGTAGCCCTAGTGGAATGAGGCCTAATCCCAGCTGGAATCTCCTTACCATGATGGGAATAAGAGAAAGCAATGCAAAACCCAATCCACTTAGAAATAGTTTGTTTTGACACAGGCTTGCCCTGAGAACCCAAAGCAAATGAAACAAATAACTGCTGAGACTGCCTGAACCCTTTAGTTCTGCTCAAATAATATCGCAACTGCCTGTGTATATCCAAAGTGTGCAAAATCTTCTCCCCTTTATTTTGGGGGTTTGCATAAAAAGTAGGCAAATGAATAGTTTGGTTTAAAGCCACACTAGAAACCACTTTAGGCATAAAGGAAGGATTAGTACGTAAAGATACCCTATCCTTATGGAAAATTAAGAAAGGCTCAACCGCCATAAGGGCCTGTAATTCAGAAACCCTTCTTGCAGAGGTAATGGCCAACAAGAAAGCAGTCTTCCATGATAAATATTTCAACTCAGCAGAAGCTGCAGGCTCAAAAGGTTGTAGAGTGAGTTTCTCCAACACAAAATTGAGATCCCAAGCAGGAGTAGGAGCTCTACGTGGGGTCTTATATTCTTTGCCCCTCTAAGGAATTGCTTAAACAAAGGATGAGAAAACAATGGTGGATCACAGTCATAGTGAGCAGAAATTGCTGCAGCATGAACCTTAATAGAAGAGAAGGACAAACCTTTGTCCAGTAACTCAGCCAGATATTGAAGAGCCACACTTAAATTAGGCTTAGAAACATCAAATTCCTTTGCTGCACTCCAAAACAAAATCTCTTCCATTTGTCTGCGTACACTTTCCTTGTACTAGGCCTTCTGGCCTCCAAAATAACATTCAAAACTTGCTGTGGAAGCTGAGACCCTCCAGGATTCAAAACAGAATATGCCAGGCTGTTAGGTGAAGAGAGTGAAGTTTGACATTGAGTAAATGACTGTTCTCCTGAGACAGCAGGTGTGGAATCGAAGGCAAAGGCCATGGAGGCTCCCGCACCAGACTTCTCAGTAATGGGTACCAGTGCTGTCGAGGCCAATCTGGAGCTATTAAAATCATCTTTGGTTTGTCCTGTCTGGCCTTTAGAAGTACCTTTGGGAGGAGAGGCAGAGGTGGAAAGGCATACACATGAAGATTGCTCCAATTGAAAGAAAGAGCATCCACTTTCCAAGCTGTGGGATGAAACCTTTTTGTGCAAAACTTTGGCAGCTGGTAGTTTAGTGGAGAAGCGAACAGATCTATGTCTGGAGTTCCCCATGACACTGTCAATTTCTGAAACACATGAGGATCCAATTTCCACTCGTGGGGATCCATAATTCGTCTGCTCAACACATCTGCTAAGGAGTTCTGTGCTCGGCAGAAACCTTGCCTGAATATTTAGCTGTAAACTGAGAGCAGTCTCCCACAAAATCATTGCTTGTCTGCATAGAGGATAAGAATGCGTTCCCCCTTGCTTGTTGATGTACCACATGACAGTTGTGTTGTCTGTTAGAACCAACACCTGCCCTGGAAGAAGTAAATCCTTGAAAGCTATTAATGCAAATTGGACTGCTAACATCTCCTTCAAGTTGATATGTAGATGTTGTAGTCTGGCAGGCCACGTGTCTTGTATCCACTTTCCATTTAGATGAGCTCCCCAAGCTTTGTCTGAGGCATCTGTCGTTAGAATCTGACTCGCCTCTGGCCGGGTCACAGAGAGTCCCTTGTTTAGGTGACATTCCTGAGCCCACCACAAAAATTCCTTTTGAATGCAAGGTATTATCTGAATGACAGTGTCCAAATCTTGGCAGTGCTGTGTCCATACATTTTGAGATACCATTGTAGCTTCCTCATATGCAGTTTGGCATTGGGAAGCACCAGAATACAAGATGCCATGAACCCCAAGGCTTGAAGGACTGTCTTTGCAGTCAGCCTGGACTGATGAGACAATTGATGGAAGTAAAGGGAAAGATTCTTTTGTTTGTCCGGGGTCAAAAAGGCCATCTGGGATGCTGTATTCAGTCTCACACCCAGAAAGCACATATCCTGAGAGGGTACTAGACTGGACTTTATTTCATTCACAGAATACCCCAGGCATCTTAGCACTGCTATCACATATTGCAGATGATGAAGAAGTTCGTCCTTTCCTTGGGCCAGAATCAGGCAATCGTCCAAATAAGGATAGATTTGTATTCCTTTTAGCCTGAAGAAAGCTATCACTGGAGCCAGAACCTTCGTGAACACTCTGGGCGCAGTAGATAAGCCAAAGGGCAATGCAGAGAACTGATAATGAGAAGTCCCAGCTCGAAAACGCAGATACTTCCTGCAACTTAGCCTGATAGGAACATGAAGGTAAGCCTCCTTGAGATCCAGAGTCACCATCCAGTGATCTTTGCCCAGCAGAGGTAAAAGCTGTTGTAACGTCAACTTTTTGAACTTGGGAATGTCCAGATAAGTGTTGAGGATAAATAAATCCAAAATTGGTCTCCACGTGTTCCCCTTCTTTGGTACTAGGAACAGGCGAGAATAAAATCCTAGGCCCACTTCTGGCAGAGGGACCGGCTGTATGGCCCCTATTTGAAGCAGCAGAGAAATTTGTTTGTGAGCCTCTATTCTTTGCTGAGGAGGAACGTCTGGCATGCCTTTGAAAGGAGGCAAGGTATGGAAATAAAACTTGTAACCTTGGTGTATGATATCCAATACCCATCTGTCCTGGGTAATTAAACTCCAATTTTCTTTGAAGAGTGCCAACCTTCCTCCCAAAGGCTGCCAGACAAGAAGGCTCTGGCAGCTGAAAAGGTAGGTCATTGGGCCTGTTTACGAAAGGACTGGCCCCTGCCCTCACCAAGACTGTGCAGGTGAACTCCCTGTTCTAGGTCTGAAAGAGCCCTGAGCTCTGCCCCTACCACGTCTAGATCTTCCCTAGACTGTGAATCATAAGAAGGGTACGTCCACCCCTTAGCAGGCCAATTCCTACTAAACTTCGGAGGCTGAACTTGCAAAAAATCTTTAACAGCCTGCATAGACTTAGCCTTGTCTTCCATTTTCTTTAAGACTGCCTCCACAGGTGAACCAAACAACACATCAGACTGCAAAGGAGCATCTAAAATCCTAGTCTTAACATGGTCAGATAAATTCTGATCCCTCAGCCAGGCGTGCCTGCAAAGAACTGACCCAGTGGCAGCCACCCTAGACGAGGCCTGTACAGCATCAAAACCACATTGTAAAGAATGCTTACCCACCTGTTCAGAAACATGTACCAAATCTTGTAATTCTTTACACTCAATGCCTTCCGCCAGAGCATCTACCTTAGACTTCAATTGAGAAAGAAGATAGTTTTGATATTTCAACATGTGAAACTGGCAATTCAAAGCCCTCATAGCTAAGGTGGAAGAAGTATAGACTTTCTTTCCCCATCTATCCAAAGCTCTGGCCTCTTTATCTGGAGGAACCGGATTTTTACAACAGAGGCCTTGACGCCCTTAGGTCCCTGACTAACAGTTTCTGGGTCCACCCTAGGACTCTTATAAAGATATTTATGAGCTTCAGGCACCCTGTAATACCTGTCCGGCTTAACAGGAGCAGGAGGCAAAGAATCAGGATTAAGTGAAGCCTCTGCAAACACATCTTCCACAACATCCAGAACAGGTGGTATAGCCAAAGGCCTATGCTGGGGTAAAAGCAAAAATTCCCTAAGCCTTTTCCTGGAATCAGAGAAGTCCTGACCTTCCCACTTAAAATGTTCCCTCATGGAATGAAGAGTCTCTGAAAAGAAAAATCCTCTGGAGGAGAAGCAGAAGGAGTAGAATCATCCACATCAGAATCAGAATAAGGAGAATACTCCTGCAAGTCTTCAGCCGAAGACTCTGAAACATCCGAAGCCTGCTCAAAACTCCCCAACTCTGGTTCCACCCTAGGCCTCTTATCAGGAGGGGCAAAGAACCTCTAATCAAAGTAATTAAATCTTCTGCCATTTTAAGCATATGCTTCTTGGGCACAGATCCTGATGAACTAGGAGTGACACCAACAGAAGCTAAACCTGGCCTGCCTCTGGGAGAAGCCTTGGAAACAGAAGGAGACGGCCTAACCACCCTAGGAAGGGAGGGAGTACAGTAACCTGAGAAGCCCCTTCAGCCTGACTTGCCTCCTGAGAGGCCACATCCTGCAATATCAAAGTCTCCCCTGGGACTCCAGAGAAGCCTCCGCGGAACCACCGGTTCCACTGATGCCTCTAAAGAACCGCATCCGCACGGATGACTCTTCTTGCCTGGGTTTAGCTGCTTTGTCTTTGCGCTTCTTCGAAGAAGCGGGCCGGAGCATCCGACGGCATATTATAATTGCACCGCTTCCGAAAACCAACCTGGCACAATCTAACCTTCGCAATAGTGCGCTTATTGAACCTAGCACAAAAGCGACACCCAACAACGTCGTGCTCAGGCCCCAAACAAGGAATACACAAAGTATGATAATCTCTATGCGGTATCTGTTTCCCACAAGAAATACAGTTATTCACTTTTTCTGACATCCGGTAAACCATTGAGGCAAGAAAAAACTAAAATATTCCCAACGGGTACTTAGCCAACTTTGACTCGGTCTGAAACTCCGAATTCGAAAAATTTCAGAACGCCGAACGGCACTTGCAACGCTGCTTCTGCATCGGACCATGCGGCAAAAAAGACTGAGGATATGACGTCGGTCATGCGCATTTGTACCCTGATGTTCTGATGTCAGTCTTAAGCGCCTTGACCGACGTCAGCCTAATACTTTGATATTCGGGCCGACCGAGGACAGCGGACTACCCAAGTGTAAGGACTGCAGCAATGTGAGATGAAGAACATCAAGAACACTCAGAGGAAACCCACAAGTATGCAGGGAGGACATGCAGACTCCACACAGAGGGAGCCCCAGTCAAAAATCAAACTGGAGAACCTCTTGCTGTGAGGTGACACTGCTTACCACTGCACCACTTTACCACCCACATGATCCACAAAACACATTAAGATGATATATACCTGATGCTGCATTGTTATAACTGACCCAGCTGATCAAGTATCTCCATCCATTGTGTTTTGAAGTATCCTCATCAACAGCAAATTGATGGGATTGACACTGCCCATCTGGAACTCCATCTGCTTGTGAAAATCTATATCAGGCAATTCTTTCACAGTTTCAAAAACTTTGTCAGCCAGATCCTATTGAGTACATTAATGCCCTAATGCAGGAATACTTGAAGCACAGACACACTTCCCTATCCTATCCATCATCTGAAATCTGGTGTTCAGAGGATGAAAGGTTTGGGTATCCACTGGGGCTTCCTTCTTAATGGCTTATGACACTACCAAGGCATCCATAAAAGAGAGCCACTACTCCAATAAGGCATGGGTTTGAGGGTGTGGACCATTCTGTCTAGCTTGCAAGGGGCTGGATTTTTGATGTCAGGTTCTTTCTAAGATTTCAAGCAAGCCAAACCATGTGGCAGTACAACCCATGCAGCTGAATGGGACCACTATCCTTATTGCAAACATCTCCATTGCTCATCATTTTCAAAACTTAAGTAAAGGTGGCGTCCTTTGTATAGGATTGTTTGGATAAATCTTCATCAAGATTTGTGACTGTGGAGGGAGACTCTGATGGTGATCCCAATTGTTTCCTTTTACATGTTTACATTCTGAGAAGGCTTGGTAGGGGTACTTATGAACTGTCAAAAGAATAAAGGAGCCCAGACCTGGGGTATCTGGAAGGCGGTCTCTGTCTGTGAGGTCAAGACTGATGAAGGGGTAGAAAGGTTCAGCTTGCATGGTAATCAGTGGCATCAACCTAATTAGTACTATATATTGGCTAGGAACTGATCAGGTTGCCTTGATGCAGATACCCTGGCCAATACAACTGGGGGCAAACTCCTCCATACAGAATGGTCAAGAGCCAAGGTTGTGGAAACATTAATATCAGTGTCAAACTATGTCACCAACAACTCCATAGCTGATACAGATTTCAGCAGAGAGATGTTGCATCCCACTAGAGCCAACACAGGGCCAGACAGGTTCAGAGCAGATGACATCAAGCAGCTCTTGGTACTGTCCCCAGGCCTAGTGGAGACTGGAACAGATGGGGTCAGATACAACTCCTCCACAAGCACTAAGAGCTTTGAAGTCAAAGGGGAACAAACTGGTAAGATATCAGTCATTGCTGAAGATTGGCACCTCTGTCAACCAGTACACATGTTCCAGTGTCAGACTACACCACTTTTTATAACCTTTTAGTAATGATATATTTTTTCCTTTTAGCAGTATAAAATACATTCTTTAAAATACAGACTATATGTGATGTTTACTAGTTATTGAGAAAAGTCAACAATCTCCTCTTTTTAGAAAAGAAGACTAACTTAATATACTCTCATAATAGATCACCACCTTAGATTTTTTAACTCCAAATCATTAAAAGACGGTTAAGTTCCTCTAGTTTTATTTTCAGCTGTTGTACTTCATTTACTTCTTCTACATCCTCCATCATTTCCATATATTGACTTGCTGTAGTTTCTTTCTTTTCCACAATTCACTGTCCATGATAATTATTTCCATTACAATCCTTTTATCATTACCTTTCAAAAAGCCAATCTTTATGTCTATTTTAAATGCAGCATATGACCTTAAACTTACATTTTTACAGATTTTAATCTTCCATTTGATTCTTTAAACCTCTGATCAAACTGCTTTCTACCTTTAAGATTCTGAATTCATTTTTTAATGAAAACTTTATTCACTATCTGTTCATTTTTATACTGTGAATGTTCTTTATACTCTGATTAAGCAATAGTTATTTCATCTCTCTTTTTAAAGACTGAAACTGCTCATATTTAACCTCATTTATAAAATATCTACTCTTATAATCCAGCTACTTACTTTACTTATATTCTATAGAGACTAACCAGTATATTTTGTCAATGCATCGGATTTTACCATAATCAACTTATGGTGTAAAATCCCTCTGGTTTCACAAATATTCCCCATGAAAATATGAAAATCTTCAACCCATTTCAAATAGTGAATGACTTGATGATAGATTCTTTTTTTTTAAATCCAGCCATACTATATATTTCATTTAATTGAAATCTATACAACATTTGCTTGTTATGGCTATTCAAACAACCTTTTTAGATATTTTACCTTTAAAACAAGAGAGAATTTTGTTTAAATATTCCACTATTTTTCTCTTGTTCTGAAGGGCATAAACACCTGCAACTAAATTCTTTATTTTAATTTACATTTTTTATTGTATGCTTAATCGCTTACAAAAAGAGTTCTTCTAAGATTCCATTCATCTTTTAGTGGTTGCATGTTTTTTAGATTCTAGTTATTACTCCTGCAGATGTTTCAGAAGCTTTTCATTCAGTTGCTCAGAGTAAGAGTACTCTCATCACAGATGCCTAAGCGGGTTCCTATAACGTGATCGAAAATTGTAAATGGTGAACACGTATTGAGCGAACCCGATTGGTTGAAACATCGAAATGTTGCACGTGTAAATCTCCATAGGGAATATTTTCCCTTTACTTCAATGCAGTGTGATCTCGTAGTAGGAATATTTAAGTAGTGGGGGTGTGGGGGGCTTGCCTCCCTGCCTACAGCATTTAGGTAAGTATAGTTTTTTTTAAATTTTTTTATTATATTTTTGAAATGTCAAACATCGCTCATATGGTGTTCGATGTTTAAAACTTTAGAAAATATAATATAGACCCGCTTAAGCATCACTGCTTGAAGACCCAATTGCTTGCTTGCTGATGCTCATTGCATACTAGAACAATTTAATAATGTTTGAAGTCAATGGTTACTTCTATGTTCTCTAAGCTTTCAACCTCTTGCAGAAATGATGATATAGATTTTTTTCTTTTATTTCTGATTTGTCATTCTTTGAGAATATGTTTTTAATCTTGTAAATTTGCTCAAGAACGATACGCCACTATAGCAATAACCGACGTTGGTGTAGTATATTGAAGATTTACCCAGGGTTGGTGTGGTTAATCATGAGGGCTAAGCCTGAGTGATTAAATAAAGCCAGCTGTGGGTAAATTTCAATATACCACAACCACGGAGTCAGTTATTGCTATTATACAATGACATTATTTAAGAAAAAAATACTTTTCTTAAATAATGTCTTTGTATAACAGCGCATTACTGTTCTTTCATGGCTGGTGGTGTATTGCTGCCTTATTTTGATGTACTGCGCATCTGTATGGGACTTGTGCTCCAGCGCTTACGCAGTACATCGGGGTGTGAAGAGGTAGCAATGGAGAAAGGAAGATCTCCGTTGCTGCTGCTTCTTTGTTATAAACAATAAAAAAAAAGAATGAAAAAGAAGAACCCTGGAGACTTTTTATGTCAGGGAGTGTCGGAACAGACAAAATAAAAGGATAATCAGGTAAGTTGTTTATGTTTTGTAGAAGGTACCTGATTATCCTTTTATTTCTGTCTGTGCCATCTCCTGAATGTAAAATGGCTTTCCGTTTTCGTTTTGTATTAAAAAAAGTAAAACGAGATATACTAATGGGACAAAGTTCGAGCAGCTGGACCTTTTCCTGTTGGTATAGTCTCGGATTTACAATGGGCACGCTAGTTGTGTTGGCCAATCAGCATCCTAGTTTTTGAATGCTAATGACCAGTCATGGATTTGGATTCCTGTTCTAATAGCTCAGAGCATTTTTTTTTTGCTGAGGAATCATGTTTTATGGTATGCAGCCTTGACCATAGGAGATCTCTCTTAAAATGCAATGGATATAGGGGTATACCCCTTTCCATATTCATATTCCAAACCTTTTGTTTCGTTCACCTACAATCTAATATCCTCTAGTATAAATGCAGTTTTTTTTAAAACTCTCTCAAACGCAGAACACCTCTAAAAGCAACAATAATTCCATGGTCATGTCATGTCAGTGCTTTACGGTGAGGGTCTGTATGTTGCATTTCATTTCTGCTTTGTTTCTTTTTCATTGTGCCACACACTAATGATTGCACTTTCATGTGCATCGTCCACTCTATTCATAATGCATTTTTTACCATACCCTCTTTGCTTTTGATACATTCCACCTCAACCACCTTTGAATCAAAGTCCTAGTTGTTCCTCCTGTCCACCATTGCTTTATTCCTTCTGTTTTCAAGCTATATTATCTAAATCTTCTGCATTTACTACTATTAGTAACTATTGCATCTCTGTATTCATTTACTTTTTATAATATTTGCATTTAGTAAAACACTTCTCACTCATTTCTAATAAAGTTCATTTATATTATATCTGTAATCTATAATCTCCTACATGTCAGAAAGTATTGCGGAAGTACACATGCAGGACCAAGAACTAAAACCAAAGTGCACTATCAGTGAAATATCCATAGAAAACATAGGAGCCAAACTTTACAAATCACAAACAATTTATTGAACCAACAGCTGAGCACCAAAATTCAAATAAAAAAAGTACTTTTTTATGAGATGAAAGTACTTAATTCATTTGAATTTTGTTTTGATGTTCAACTCTTGGTTTAATAAAGTTTTGTAAACAGTTTGGTCCTTCTGTTTTCTACAGAAATTTCACTGATAGTGTGCTTTGTTTTTAATCCTGTATGTGTGCTAAAGTAGCCTGCATATATCTCATAAGCATATACTTTCATACCATACAAAGTGCATACATTTGAAAGGACACAACTATAGGTATAAAACCTGAAATACAAATACAGAACACAATGTTAATTGAACACTACACAATTAAATTTCAATTTGCTAATTCAAATACAAACCTAAAAAGTAAGCAAATAAATCTGAAAATGCATAATAAAATGGAAAATACCATTTTTTACCCTCCGGACCTACCATGTAAGAGGCTGAGTCATTATGTCCCTATACTTATAGAATTTACATCTAATACTGTACCATCCTGAGGAAGGAGTAAAATGTGTTAGCACTCTTCAGAACAAATTTTGCTCCCATCACCTAAATATCAGAACCTATAATTAAACCAGTTGCTAGAAATGAACTGCAGTACCTTCCACCACCCAACATTACACTGGTTTGAGGGCTGCTTGGAAATCTGCAATCCCTATTTTAAAATGGCTTAATAAATGCAATGCAAATATTTTAATGTTCCCATCATAAAATTAAGTACATCTTAAATTATCATGGAAAATAGTTCAATAAACTGTTCAGATCTGTTATCAATTTTCTTCATTAAGCTAAAAATGGTCTTTTAGGATCCACATATAAACATGCATGAATTAAAGAAGTCTTTAGATTTCAAGCTGCAGTTAAGACAATACTCCACCTAAAACATCTGCTGCACAGATCTATTGTGCTTCCCTTGTAGAAATGCTGTACTATGCTGCGCCTCAGAAACCAAAGCCCAGTAATCTCCTTATACTGAAGTTGAACTATGCCCATATCTCTCTGTAAGTTAGAATATGCTGCTTTCCCTTCCATCAGAGTAACTTTTGTATTGTTCTGGATCATACAATGAGGTGTTTTTCTTCCAGTTTGTATTACAGCTGAACTTTTTTCTGGCATTTTACACATATTGCCTTTTCTCAACAAACTCCCTTCTATTGTCCTTAGTTGGTTGTGTTCTTTTTCTATTATTCAATGTGCTTGCAAATGGATGAATCATTCTCTCACTGTTACAATGAACAACAATTGATGCAACAATGTCATCTAATCACCAGCTCATGACTAGCAGTACATTCAAAAGTGTTTTGTAATGATCAGCTCAGCTTGTGGTAAACAGATGCATCATAATTTGAAAACAAATTTAAAGTAGTTGTGCCATATGGATAGTGTGGGGCCAAGATGGAGAAAAAATGGGATCAATGGGGGGCACAGAGGGTGCCATAGAATCCTTTAGTTAGAACTACATTTTACTTTAGGCTTGCACTGTTGATCACAGTCAGACATCTGATGTGTACACAGTCAAAGTGGTTCAAATGACTGGCACTGAGTCAGTCTGTGGATGAAAATGACTGGCCCAAGCTGTTGCTTCATTATAAGCAAAGGTTCATTGAACTGATTAAATATAGCCACATCTCATTTCAAGTCAAGCCCACCCATTTATTTGCTTACTGCAGACTCTATACCCTTGCTTTGAAATAAAACATTACTAACTAAAGGGTAAGGCTGCACATGCAGCACATTATCTGTTGAATTAAAATTAACAATCAGATGCAGGACATAGCAAACTTTAAAACAAGAGAATATATCACATAGCTAAAGAGATAAGGGGAAACATCATTTTTATAACATCAGCTATGATAATTATTGTTGTGGCAAAATTTAAAAAAAAGTTCTATGGGCCAGACAACATACCTTGTGGTTTCTTATTCAAAATCAAGGAAATATTAACTAAATCTCTATCAGCTGGATTAAACAAAATATTAGAATGTGGACTTGCCCCTGATCTATGGTTAGTGGCATATGCAAGCTCTTGGGGGGGGGGGGGCATGATGGTGCAGATGCTCAGTATCATCACTGATAAATAAATACTGATACTGCATTTAGAGCTTGGCTGAAGCATTTGCTGTGAGGTAACCATAGCAAGCATCTGCTTTGAGGAGAGATTATTTATTTATTTTTGCTCCTTACCTTTGAAGCCTATGATGACAAGCTGTAGTAGCACTAGTTGACAAGGAAGCAGAGGTGTCACATCAGATCTACAGGCTTTTAAACCCATCAGCCTGACCCGAGTTCTATTTAATATCATGGAAGGAACTGTAATGGAAGTTATCCAAAATGACAAAGGAGACTCATTTTTTCACAGAAACAGTAACAACCTTGATGACGCATTGACAATACATGCTACTTAACTTGATCTCACTGTGGCACATTGACTGCTCCACAAAAGGAAGTGACAAATATTAGTAATTAAATGCCAATGTATATGTAGTACAAAGGGTAAAACACCAGTTAAGTAACAGGATGCAAGTCAGCTTGAGCAGGTTGTCTGTTACGGGCCTACTGATTGTATGACAGCTAATTGTATGAATGCCTTTACTATGAATAACACTGAAGGTCACTTTCAGCATTTACTGAGGGTCGCCATTTTCCTTGTTGTTGCCATGACTATGTACTAAGAATATGTAAGTTGAGGGGCGGGGTCTTCCACTCAGGGATGCTGTGGAAGACTTGCCTCCTGCAAATACAAAAAAAAAAAAAGTGTTTATTGCTGAAAGTGTTTCTAAGTAATGGCACATTCTGAAACTACTTTCAGGGAGTTCGCATGGGCATTACCTGTCTAAACATATGACATTACATTCAGCATTTTACAGGGCCATTCCCCTCAACTGCCCAGATTTTCATAGAACGTCCATATTTTTGCCTCATATTTTTGGTCTGTTCTTCATAAAATTTGTGGTTGCCTTGCAGATCACTGACATTATTCCTTGCTTTGTACAGATGTCTTGTACTGAGAGGTATGTACAGGGCTCTCTCCAAGGGACAGAAACTTTGTTGGACTTCTGAGGAAATGGGCACTACACAGATAAACTGGCTGACAATTGCAAAATGAGTAACAATTACGTCAATAAAAGATGCCACAGGTCTCCAAGATGATCTAGGAATAATACACTTCTGGTGTATTACTATCAGCCTCACTGTTAATGTCAGTAAATACATGGCAAAAGGGACATCAAGTATGACTGCAAAATGAATGGTCATGTCATATAAATGCCATTATTATACATCTAAGAACAGCAGCAGGCAGCAACGTAAACTACACTCAATGTGCATCTACCAAAACCAGAAACATACGTTTTATAAGCCATATAATTCAAAGGGGCATGTCTATTTATTCCAGAGTCATCACTGTACTGCTTTATTACTAATTTAATATTATTGAACGGAGTGATGTATTGTATAGCTTTTGAATAAGTTACCTCACAAAATTTGTAAAGACCCTTACAGAAACATTCCAGTACTGGATCTATTCAGAAAGGATTCAAGATATCATTTCTTATAAGATAATTTAAAGTGAGTTCTCCTTGTCTATAATACAGTGGCACAATGGTAAGGTTCTTTTGAAACTCTGGGAGAATACCGCTATAGGAGTTAAAGACAGATAATGGAACTTAATATGAAAAATTAATATTAAAATAGAAATATGAAAAATTAATATTAAAATAGAAATAAAACTGCACACACATTACATACTGCTTTCTATGACTACAGAATATGTTTACACTAACAACCAGAAGCCATCAAAAATGTGCACATTTGTTTGTGTATGCATGTATGTGTGTATGTGTACATGAGGAGGAGTGAAAGGCAGGAAATGAGCAATTTAGGTAATGCTGAAGTGAAGGAAAGTTGTGTAAAATAAAATGTGCACACTGCATGAAAACAGAGGAAATTTTATTATTTGTTTTCTTTTCTACTTATGTCACTTTGTAAAAATCTCTTGTTTTATGAAACTGTCAACAAAATAAGAGTCCAAAATTCTTGTATCCCATATTACTGGTATGCTAATGCTGGGTTCTAATCCTTTTCATGTAAAGGTATTATTGAACATGCAGCAAACAAATGTCAGTATCTTTTTAACCACAACTACTAGTATATTTTTGCTCCGTTTTGCCTGCCAGCAGCTGACTGTAAGCTGCTCCCAGTTCCTCTCTTCATCCTCTGAGATTACCACCCCCTTTGTCTTTCTATGAGTAAACTCAAGCCATGTCTGGAGTCAGTGAGGAGTCTAAGGACCCTGAGCCAGAATCGCACTGCTGTTAAGTTATTGTCATCATGTTTTCCTGGTTTCTTCTTGTGCTCTTATAATACCCTGATGTTTAGATGTGTAATGGCAGTGAGTACAGAACCAGCACTCTCTCTCCTCCATCCCACCCTACCCTAAGACCCCTCCCCCAAGTCAAGTACCAAACTTGCATCATCTGGACCATAGTCAGGGCTTTAATCTTCTATGTCATGATGCTGGCTATTTTACATAATATTATCAATGAGAAGGTAGTAATAAGCATATGAAGAAATTATTTATGTCTTTTGTAGAGGCTCATTTTTTTCACAAATGTAACTGATGTGTTTGTTTGATTAAGGTTTTGTTTGATTAAGAAGTAATGAATCATGTTAATCAAAATGCAGACATACTAGGAATAATACATGTAGTTGTGACTAGCACTTGCACTAGAACCTGCTGGAAACCACTAAGAAGCCTTAAACTGATACAAGCACTCAACTCTCCTTGTTAATGAGGAGAAATTAATTGTAGGCACTAAACAGCCTATAATTGCAAAGTACCTTGCAAAGGTAAGGGAAAACAGCTCTTGTACTTTACAAAAAAAGCATCTAAACAGGCATGTCCAAGGGTCAGCTTCTGGTGATTTCTCCTGTCCACCTGGTGAATCTGGGCATACTGGGGCAATGCAGAAACTGCCTCATATACACAGACAACCCTCTCCTACCACCCAATACTACAACCTGCGAGAGATGCACTTACGTAGCCAAACTGGAAGCAAAGATGTCTCCAGCCAAGATTGTGCTAGACAGTCAAGAGAAGGTTAACAACTGCACTACACTTCAAGCAACACATAGCCCTTCAAAACCCACACCATCAACACCCACACATAGCAACACTAAACCCACATATGCGGAGACCCTTAGCATTAACCTGCCCAAGCAACAAGGACCTCTGAAGCTGAAAGGCAAACAAACACCAATCACAACCAAAGTGACACACAGCTCACAACACCAGTGTGCCACTCAACAACATCCCCTAAGGCAAGACAACGCACCCAAAACTTCAGTGTGCCTGAATATAGAGTCACCTATGACTAATGTCCCACTCACCAGGCTAAGCAAGGAGAAAATTACAGTCAGCTGCCTATCGGGTGCCAGGATCCAGCACATAACGCAGGCACTCAAGTCACTCCACAACAAATACAAATACGACTCTGTCATTGTCCATGTTGGAGTGAATGACTTGAGACATACCTCCATGGACTACATGAAAAGAAACATGGAAGATCTCTCGGATTATGTGGCCCAGGCAGGTATGACCCTAGCCATGAGTAGCATCCAGCCTTCGCCCAGAATGATACCACAGTAAGGACAAAATGATTGACTTCAACAATTGGCTAAGCTTCTGGTGTCATTCAAAGGGGATCCAGTATCTGTCTGCCTGGGATGACATGATCGACAGACCACAATGCTTTGCCAGAGATGGTCTGCACCGTCACCCTTGGGATTTAGGTTACTGGCTAAAGCTCTTGCCCTATAGTGCCTTTTTTAGGCAAGGTTCAAAGGACAAAATCACCACCATAACAGATATAAGCATGCAAAATCTGAAGGTAATGCTACTCACTGCTAAAAATCTAAACCTCAAAATGCACTCTCTTGAGGCACTCCTAAAAATGGAGAACATCAATATCTGTGCAGTAACTGAGACCTGGTTCAAGGCTCTGGGGAGCACCCTGTAATACCAGGCTACAACTCTTACCACACTTTTCGGCCACCAAACAAGACTGAAACACTAAAGGTGGAGGAGTGTTCATATTCACCAAGGATATTAACACCTCCAGGCTAGTTGCCCAACACAATGCATCTGAAATTCTCCAGGTGCAACTAACACTAGGCAAGACTGCAATCCAAACTGTAGCTCGTTACAGATCCCCCACCATGCCCCAGGTTTCTCACTACACCTTTCTAAACACACTGGAAAATATTAAGATATAACCAAACACCCCAATACTGGGTGATTTCAACTACCCTGCCATTAACTGGGAAAACTACTCCAGTACCAACACCTTTTCCCAACGGTTCTTGGAATTCATAAATTCCAATGCCCTGAATCAACTAATCCATAGTCCCACCAGGGGCTCCAATATCCTAGATCTGGTCATTACCAACATAGGAGATGGATGCTCCACACCAGTGGTCACCCCCTCATTGGCCAGGTCTGACCATAAGCAAATCACCCTTGACATCCACATCCCACCCCCACCCTCCAGTAAGGAAACCTCCAAAAAAACTTCTCCAAAGCCATCTTCATGCTACACAAGTCAAAACTGACAAACTTCATGACACCCATGCAGATGGGAGCTGAAAGTTCGACTGCTGAATCCTATACTAAGGCACTGTACGAACACATCCACTGTTGCATGAATCGTGCCATCACAAATAGAACCAAGATGCTCTCCTCCAAAAAAAGGAAGCCAATCTGGTGGTCCCCCTGCCATAAACAAACTATACAATAGAAGGAAGAAACTTTTGCAGAAAAGTGGAAAATTCCAGTATGCAAAAAACTCCCTTACCAGCCTCAGTAAGAAGCTGAGATCCCTCAAAATCCTCTAAAGCTAGTTATGAAAATAAAATTGCCAAAGACAACCACAAGGCATTCTATAGTTATGTCAAGAACCTAAATGGCAATGCTCAGATCTGCACTGAGCTACAACAGAATGGCATTAAATATACTGATCCGTAGGACATTGCCAATATCCTGGCAGATTGATTCAGTGCCAGCTTCACCCCCTCTCAACCCCTAAAGGGCCACTCTCAATACCAAAAGATTGCCAAATTCCAGTAATCACGGCCACACAGGTAGAAACCACACTCTCCAAAGCTAAGAATACACATCCATGGGACCAGGCGACATCCCAGGCTGTGTACTACATGAACTACAAAATGAACTGGCACCACACCTAAGTGTCATGTTTAATCATAGCCTAACCTCAGGCTTTGTGCTCACTGAGTGGTGCACAGCTAGTTATCCCACTCCACAAGGTGGGATCCACCTTGGATCCCGGGAACTACCATCCCATCAGTCTGATGAACCTGACCTGCAAGGGCATGGAACGCATTATCATGGAACTTATAAACAAAGACATTGGTAATCTTCAAACAATAGATCCCATCCAGTTTGAGTTTGTGAAGGGCCGATATTGTCTCCTGAACCTGACTTACTTTTTCGAATCAGTCCCCAGAGTTGTGGTCAAGGGTAAGGTGGTCCACACAGCATATCTGGACCTTGCCAAGGCCTTCAACACATCCCCCACTCTGGAATCATAGATAAACTTACTAAGCTGGGCATAAATCCCTACATCACTCGATGGGTTGCCAACTGGCTTACTGATAGAACCCAGACTGTAAAAGTAACAGACTCCAAATCCAGCTGCAGACAAGTGGAGTGCCTCAGGGTTCAATCCTGGGACTGCTCTTGTTTGGCATCTACTTCTCTGAAGTACAGGCCAACACTAAGGGACTCTGGCTAACAAAGTTTGCAGACGACTGCAAACTGGGAGCCATTATTTAATCCCCAAATGATGTGGATATTCTACAAAAGGGCCTTACAGAAACAGATGCTTGGTGCCAGAGCCATGGGCTCAAGCTTAATGCCAAGAAATGTATAGTTATCCCCTTTGAGAAAAAAACATGTACCCATGAGTTAACACGTTTATATTACCTCATCGAAATTTTACTGCATCAAAGTAATAAATGTCGAACACAACTTATCGATGCAGTAAAATATCGAATAAGTATAAAAAAAAAAAAAAAACACTAAAGGGCATAGGCAGGGGGGCAAGCCCTCCTGCACCCCCTGCTACTTAAATATACCAACTACGAGACTACCGTTTACCTGGCCGATATTCTTCGCTTTCGATATTGTTGTGCCGACAAAATCAGATTTGATATTGTCAGCTTGCGACAATACAATATAGACGCGAATTACCACATAGGTGGCAGTACACTTAACACCGAAACTGTGATGAGAGACTTAGGGACACAGGTGGACAGTGGTCTCACCTTCGATAACCACATCACCACAACAGTCAGGAAATCTTTCTATGTGGCACACCTCATCACTAAGGTCTTTTCATCCAGAAAAAATGAAGTCATTGTTCCACTGTACTCATCCCTCATTAGACCCATTATAGAGTACAATGCTCTGTTTGGTATGTACCTCACAAGACATCTGCAACAGCTGGAAAGGCCACAGAAATACCTCACTAAAAGAATCACAGGCCTAAATTAGGTGGCCTATGCTGACCATCTAAAAAAAATTCAGCTATACTCTGTGGCATATCATCTACTCAGAGGCAATCTCTGCTTAACCTACAAGGCCATGTCAAACCCTGAGCTGTTGGACATGCTCCACTTAAAGAAATTCCAATCCCTCAGAACCACACGCTCCAGGGATCTAAACCTTGTCATCACAATAAACAAAACATGCTGGAGGGATAGGTTCTTGACACAGAGACTCCCCATACTCTGGAATAGACTGCCCATACAGTCAAGCAGAGCGCCTCCTTGGCCCTCTTCAAAAGGAAGCTTGATGATCGGATGGGAGATAGGATATTCACCCTGGGGATCATGGCAGTTGCCCTGCTAGACAGGGGTCCAGGGAAGCAAATATTGTGGAAAGAAATTTCCAGGGAATTGTTATGGCTGGGCTTGTATAGGCCCTAGGGCCAATAGCCTAGTACCAACCTATGAACCTATACTGTTAGAATGATGTTATTTTTATGTATTTTGTTACACAGCTGTAGTAGATGACAGCCTGTTGTAGCAACTGAATTACCTGATTTCACAAACTCATCAGATACAATTCTCAGAAATAGATCATAGGTAAATTATGCTATCTCATAGTTAATTCTTTTGTAATCTGCTGGACTACCTAATAGCCCAATTTAAAGCAACTCAGACCAAACTGTTAGGAATCATTACTGACCACAATCTAACATTTGCCAAGCACACCAATTATGTTACTCAAAAATTGGTCTACTACACAATTCCTAACCATTGTTTATAGAACACAATTACCTATTAACTCATCTCTGTTGTATACTAAGCCAGGCTCCTTTATTCATCCTCTATGCTATCATCCAATAAAAACACATGCCTTTCTCTACAAAACAATTTCAAGCACTACTCCCCACCACATTGCCTTCGCTCAGGTAATCAGAGCCTAGTCAAAACTTCCAAATATTGTAATACTGCTGCAGACTCACTACACCTAGCCTATGTCACTAGAGAGTGTAAATCCCTGCCTATCCCACTAAAACAGGACAGCTGTCCATCTAGCTTTAAGCATGACCTAAAACAGCTTCTAGACTGCTCCTGGCCGCACCCTGACTGACTCTCTCTCACTCAGGTCTCTAGACTATCACCAACACCTAATTTTCCAGCTCTCCTACCTTACCCTGTAAATGTAAATAAATCCTAGCTCTATTTATAACTGTATATAGCTTGTCATCACTCGTTTGTGTATGACATTTGTATATTGCTGTATATGTAAGTGTAACCTATTATATAATACTCCTATAGAAGTGGCATTTTATTAACCTCTGTCTTGACAATTACCCGTGGGGTGATTTTAAAACCCCATTAGTACTAGTAAGAAGCCGATTTTTTTTTCTCTGTAAATTCTTTGTAATTTTTTGTATCTCTAATGGAGCTTTTCTTCTTGGGCCTCTGCTGAAAATGTGCCTGAGTGCTCAGCTGGATCATCTGAATAAACTAAAGGCAACAACTAAATCAAATCTACAACCAAATAGTTCAGTTTGCAACAAACCACCAAAATAGAACCCAACACTGCATGCCTTTAAAGATGATAAACTGGATTAAATTGCAAAACATATTAAGAATCTTCTAAATTGGGGGATATATTAGGAGTAAAGGGATAGGGAATTTTGTTTGGTAGGCTAGAGTACAGGGTCTAGGCTTTGTCTAACAAAGGGTTAAGTAGTGTGGGAGCTTAGGGGAAGTGATGCAGGTTAGGGAGGGTCTTAGAGTAGCTGATATATACGGCGGAATAGAGGAAGTGGGCACATTTTGGAGTGAGTTGGTATTGTTGCAGCTAACCCACATCTAGATCTTGTAGGTACTTTGGTGACAGGAAGGCCTTGAGTGTGTGTGCTGTAAGGAGATTTTCATTAGGACCTTTTTTTTTCTATTGCTTCAGCAGTTTCATGGGGGGGTGTTAATGGTAGGTGGGCAATGGTTGTATAGGGGGCTTTGTCTGAATGTAGAATAGGTTGGAAGTAATGAGAGGTGCTGGAAAAGAGTGTTTTACCATGTGAGCAGGCTGTGGCTGTCTGGTGCATGGCTTACTTTGCATCATGGTTCCTTTCCTTTGGTTCCCTGGTGACTCCTGGCATGATGGCGGGGCTGGGGATGTTTTTGGTTGCTCTTGCATTTGTCCATTTCATTGGCAGTTTGGGGTCATAGCAGCATGTTGTCCTGTCATTCCACTGGCCATGTGGTGTTTGGAGGCCTTGTCCTTTCAGGTCCTGTCATTTTCCCTGGTGTTATAGTGGTTGTCCTCGTACCAGTTGGTTCATTGGGGAGGTTTGTAGACTGTTGGTGGTTGTACGTGGTTGGGGCTGCATAGTCAAGGTGCTCTGGCATGTCCATACTGCCATTTTCATTGTTTGACTGGTTTCAGGCCAGGGGAACATCTGTTGCATGCTGAGTGCTTTGCTCATGCACGTTGAGGGCTCCAGCCATTCATGCAGGCTGTTAGAACAGCTCATAATGGTGGTGAGCTCTTAAATGGAATGGTGGGAGCAGCATACCTCGCAAGTGTACCTCATTATGAGGAATGCACCTCATTTGGGGGTCTTAAAAAGTTCATGTTCCTCGAAGTTTCACATTGAAAGGGTTTGTAACACCTTCAGTGTTAGAAATTTTTAAACTGAAATCCATGGTAAATAGAAATAAATGATAATTCATTAAAATATCTTTTTTATAAGTAAAACAACCATATTTTAATTATCTTATGACCTTCAAAGCTGAAGTTGTTAGTAAGCCATTAGCATGTGTTGCACATTTTGCTCATTTGTTCCACATTATGAGGGCTCGTGTTCCTCGTTTTGGAGATGGAGGTTGAGAACTATGGCTTTAAGGTGTGGGGAAGGAGGAATGGTGTACAATTATTCTGGTACTTGTTTATACCATTGAAGTCTACGAGCAATTACGTTATTCCAATTTCAGGAGTAAGCTCCGTGGCACATGTGACACCTGGATAACATTATAGTTCTAACTACTACTTGGGTAGGGGTTCTATTCTTGAAGGGGAACGTAGGTAATTTGTGAGTTGGATATCTAATCTAGACCAAGTCTTTTCAGATTAATATAGGTGTTCCTTATATCTGAGCAAAACAGCAAGGTGAGAAGGTCCTGTCTGGAAAGGTATAAAATAAAATAAAAATATTATATATAGATATATATATATATATATATATATATATATATACACACACATATATAGTTATATCTACACATTGTGGCATTGAGGTTAGGTAGTTTACAGGCTAGAGCGAAGCATTACTCTCTGACTATGGGTGCAGGACTTTGGGTCAAGACTTCTCAGGGCTGTTTAGTTACAATAAACATGCTGCTGAGGTGGTAGGGAGTATTGGTGCATTACTATAACTATGGTATTAATTTTTTTTTCTCTGTAGATGGCTAACTTACCTGGACTGTGGAAGCATTGGCATAGTGGCGCAGGCCAAGGAACTTTTCCAAGAGGTGCCGATGTCAGAGGTGGCCGAGGAGCAGGCACCAGGTCAGAAGAGGTGGGATTCCACATCGAGAGCTACAGCTCGGGGAAAGGGCAGCATACAGCAAAGGAGGTGGTCACAGTTGGGTCATAGTCTCCAAGCAGATCTCAGGACGGTGGCTCAGGTAATGTTTTTGCTTCTTAAGTTCTGACAGGTGAGATGAGCAGCAAGAATGTGGGGGTAAGTGAAGAAGGGGAACTCGGGGCATCCGGGTCCGGTGGGGGGGATGTGAATGGGGATTGTGCAGGGTCCTGGAGAGCTCTGGTTCAGGCTCAGATGTAGGCCCCAAATTTGGTCTTCATCCAGGGGATTGGTTAACCACACAGGCACTGGGACAAGGGTCAGGGACAGTCTTTTTGACCATGCACATTCTATCATCAGTGAAGGAAAAGATTTGGAAAGCAGAATATGTTTATGTATTTGAGTTAATTGATGTGAAAGGGGTACAGCATTTGGTAGAGGCAGAGTTGGCTAACAGTAAGGATTTGTTGGCAGTTTTGGGGGCTTTGGGTAGAAAAAGAATTGGTAATATTCACCCCAGAATGTGGGATAACTGAGTTGTACGTGTTATTTACTACATGGCTGTGCATCTGAAAAAGGATGGGTCTTTGGCTTTGCCCCTTTGGAGTTATTTTCTTACAATTCTGGAAGTGCAACATTTATGGCCAGGGTATGCATGGTTATGGTATGATCAGAGGTTCTGTAAACTGAAGGCAGTGGATCATTCACTATGAAGGGAGGTGCGTCATCCTGATATATAGTTAGCTACCATGATGGATAATTATGGTGGGTGTAATAGGCTGGGAAAAAGTGGAGAAGGAGTTGGGGTGTGTTGGTCTTTAATAGTGGATCTTGTTCTTGGGTATGATGCAAATTTCCGCACTCTTGCTCAAAGTGTGGAGCAATCATTAGGCCATTCAATGTGGTCGCCATAACCCCACTACTTTGAATTCAAATTTCATGGCCCAGGACGGCAGTTTCCCCTCCAGTCAAGGGTTTGTAGCTGCGAGGGATAGAGGTAATTTTTGTGGATCCTGGGGAAGCAGATTCTTTAGTGGGAATAGGGGAAGGGGGGGGGGGTCTTTCCTCATTAAGGTGGCGGTCCTACATGGCATGGTCCAAGGATTCCCTGACCGAGCGCTTGGAGATGAGATTTTACAGGGATTTCAATGAGGGGTTTCTATTAAGACTTGTGTGGCTGGAGATGGGGTGGTTTGCAAGAATCTGCGCTCAGTGCATGGTAAGGAAGATATATTGGAGGGATTAGTAGGGAAGGAATGTCAGGCTGGCTGGTTATTGGGTCAGTTCAATAGCCCACCTTTTGTTAATTACAAGATGTCACCCTTGGGGTTAAGTACTAAAGAAACGGGTGGAGGAGTTTAGGTTGATTCATCACTTGTCTTATCCTGAAGGGGGTTCAGTTAATGATTTAATTGCGGAGGAGGATGTCAAGGTTAATTTTGCATCTTTGGATAATGCCATTAAGGTGATTAAGGATTTTTGGTAGCCATGATTAGTAAAGGTGGATAATGAGTCTGTCTTTTGTTTATGCTATGCCAATGGGTTGTTCTGTAGCATGTGCAAAATTTGAGAAGTTCAGTACAGTGCTGCAGTGGATATGGCAGCAAAGAGAGGGTATGCAGAAGGCAGTTCATTAGTTGGATGATTTTTTGCTAGTTGGGGAAGGACGGTTAGGAGCCCAGGAAGGTTTGTGGGAATTTACGAATATGTGTGAGGAACTGGGGATACCACTGGCTCAACATAAGCTGTAAGGTCTGGCTAGAGTGTTAGAATTTTTGGGATTAAAGGTGGATGCTGAATGGGGACTGTTTTGTTTGCCTGTAGATAAGATAGACAGACTGAAGACAGCGATAAAGTTGGTTATGGCTAAGGATAAGGTATGGATTCATGGCTAAGGATAAGGTATGGATTCAGATAATTATGGAGTTGTTAGGACTTTTGAACTTTGCCTGTCGAGCAGTATAACCTGGGTGTACTTTTTGTAGGTCAGTGGTATTTATGCTGAAAGGGGGCAGGAGCAAACACCACTGGATTAGGGTGACCAAGTTGGTTCAGGAGGATTTGTTGTTATGGTCCTGTTTTTTGGGACAATTTAATGGAATTTCTTTTTGACAGACAGACTGGGTGCAGCAGGAGAGCTTCAGTTATTCACGGATGCAGCTGGGGGCATGGGCATAGGGGCTTACTTTGGGAGGAGGTGGTTTGCAGCTTAATGGCCCCAATGTTGGAAAGAGGAATGGAAAGGTGATGTGTCATTTTTGGAGTTGATGCCTATATAGGCAGCTTTGGTAGTTTGGAAGGATCATTTACAGGATAAGCGAGTAGTTTTCCATTCTGGTAATATGGCTGTGGTACGGGTTTTACAAAAGACAACGGCTAAATCAGAATTGTTACTGTTGGTTTTACGTAAACTGGTTTTACAGAGTCTGTTAATAAACTTTTTGTTTACAGGAGTGCATATGTCTGGCGTGAGGAATGACATTGCTGATAGTTTGCCCCACTTTCAGTTTTACAGGTTTTGGCTGTTGGCTCCAGGGGTGGAAGAGGTGCTGGAACTCCTGCCAGAGGAGGTGTGGAACCTTGGGTCAAGGTAGCCAGGAGGTTGGTGCATCATTGGTCTCTCTCTACCAGGAAGGCTTATGGCAGGGCTCTCTGTGAATTTGATCAATTTTTTTCTGCAACTGACAGAAGAGGAAGGGGTGTGGTCAGAGGAGTTATTGCTGCGCTATTTAGTTCGAGCTTGGGGGTTAGGTAAGGCCTTATAAACTTTTAGAGTGGATTTGGCCACCATTAGCATATTTGACGGGTATCGGGGTTACAGGATTTTTACAAAGTCATGGACAGTAGGACACATGTTGAAAGGTTGGGGAAAGGTGGATGGGGAACGTAGGGATATGAGATGGCCATTGTTTAAAGTTTTGTTGAAAGGGTTAGTGTTATTTGAATGTATTTCTTTGGATTATGTTATGTGGGTGACATTGTGTTTGTGGTTATATTTTGGTGCCTTCCATGTGTCTGAGTTGTTAGGATTCTTACTTTGGAAGGATGCAATGATAGGTGCTGGGGTGATTATTATTGGGTTGTGGAAGACTAAGACAGATCAGTTGGGTAAAGGTTCTGTAGTTGTGCTCAAGGTTGATAAGAATGCTAAGCTTTGTCCAGTAAGGTGGGCCAAGGAATTTAGACAGATGCAGATGGGGAGTTTGATTTGGTTTTCTTTTCGGTGGATGGGAAGGGAGTGACAAGCAATAGACTCATACATCTCATTAGGAGGGCTTTTCATTGTATGGGTTTTCCAGCGGATAGGTTTGCAGCTTATTCATTTCGAATTGGTAGGGCTTCTGATTTACCTAGGGAGGGCAGTTCCACTGAGGTTATTAAAAGGGTAGGGAGGTGGTCTTCAAATGCATTTTTATCATACATTAGATAAAGTTTTATTTTGTATTACTATTAACTCTCTCTCCTTTTTTTTGGAAAGCAGATTGTCATCATGGGTCACTCTTACATCCACTGGGCAGGAAATGTACACTAGTGAGGGAAGATGGTAAAAATTTGGGTTTATCTCATTTAGGTTGGTCAGTGATTTGGCATGGGGTTAGAGGGCTTAGATGGGACAGGTTGATGCACGAGTTTGAGCAGGTAAGATTGAGGGAGGGGTATCCTAGAATATTAGTGATTCCCTTGGGAGGTAATGATCTTGGAATTCTTTCTTAGAAGCGTTTGGTATATATTATTTTACTGGATTTGTTGAAGCTGCAGATATTGCTTCCGGGTATGTGTATAGCTTGGTCAGAGTTAGTTCCCCATTTGAGTTGGTGGAATGCTCTTAGTCATAGAGCTATGAGTGGGATAGGCGGTATATTAATCCGAGATCGGCTAGGCAATTAAGGATTTCAGGGATGCATACGATTGAACACAGAGATTTTTCAGATGGTGAGGTTGTTTCATATCGAGCTGATGGGGTGCATTTGAATTATGTTGGTTTGGATTTGTTTAACGTTCACTTGAAGGCATTTTTAGAGAGTATGGTGCAGGATATGGAATAGGATTGCTAAAAGCCTGAGAGCAGGCTGGTGGCGGAGAAGAGGGACAGGATTGTCCTCTTCTGTTCCCCCTCAAGGTAAGGTTGTCATGGATTTGAGTTGGGGATCAAGTGAGTTACTGGACACTGCTTGACTGAGTGAACTTCATTGGTTAATGGTTGGTTTGTAAAGAGGTGAGCAGGTACTCTGCCCATTTAAGGTTTGTGGGGTGAGTAGGTACACTGCCCTGGTGAAGGATGGAACAGGGTGAGTAGGTACACTGCCCTGATGGAGGATGGAACAGGGTGAGTGGGTACGCTGCCCTGACGTATGAACTGGCCAGGGTGAGTAGGTATGCTGCCCTGAGATCGTTGATTTCGTGAACTTATTGTTTTGTTTGTTCAGTGTGGATAAAGTTTATATTCATATTTTATAATTAATAATGGTCATCCAAGGTCTTTACGTGTTGATGTGAGTTATTTAAAGGGGGGCTGGGACAACTCAAAATTCTTTACATCATATACAAACATGAGAGATGTCATTCCTTAAAAAAATAACAATGCAGTTCTCCCAGAGTTCTTGAATATGAAAAACAAGTCCTATTAACCATACTAGCTGTGTTCTCTGTCTATGTGGCTAAAACCTGGAAATCTCATTCTTAAGGAAATCAGAGAATAACCCATCCTCAAAAATTCAAATCAAAACAAAGAGCCAACTTTTTGCAAAGTGGACATTTTGCTGTGCCATATCACACCGCTTTGACTGTTGCTTCCAAATCACGTACTGTCTAGCAATATAATCATATATTATCGTCCATATGCTCTGTCCTTCCCTCTTCACTAGCTATACTTATTTTTCATCTTTCATCACTAATGTTATCACTAAATATACCTCTCATCTCCAACTACACTCATATATTTGTTCTGAATACATCCTTGAAATTTTGTCAACTGAACTAACACTTCACTTTTATCTATTTAACTGCATAATCTGGCACAATTATCCTACATAGTTTAATATTTCAGTTTACCTTGTATCCACATTCTCACTGCTCAGCATGCTTCTTATAGCCTAGTTCTTTCACTCAGAATTCACTTAGTAAGCATGTATAAATCCACACAATTCTTGTTTTCCAAACTATTTCCTTTGCATGCTGTTCACAACTACCACCGATTGTAAGACTATGCATAATGGAAATGGTATGTACCGTTAACTCTTAATATTAATTCTTATTATCCTTGGAGCCTTTCACTTAAATTTACTATTCTATTATTTTTCACTATATTTACATATTTTCTCCCTGGCATATGCTGATAAGGGTCTATAACCCAAATGGACTAACCCGGAAAACAAATAATAAATAAGTTATCCCATTCAGAATGCACTGCTCAAAACACTGTTTATGAGACCAAAAAAAAAATAAAAAATAAAACCAAAATCACATATCTCAATACTCCTTATTTGATAAAAGGGACCTGCAAATCATTAGTAACCTATTACTGTAAATTTGTATGCTCATGTATTTAAGAAAATGAAAAGATTTGTTTGACACATTGCCTGAGCTTCTTTAATTTAGAAGTCATTTTATGACTCATGCAGATCTAAAACTAATACTATATATATATATATATATATATATATATATATCTTTTTTTAATCAAGCATCAGTATAAGGTGCTCACAAGGAAACATGAAGATTGTGTATGGTCTGATGTGTAATAACATTTTTTCTCTGATATGAAACATTTTGTTTGGTCCTTGGTCAATTGTGATTGTTTCTTAAACACACACTTGTCTTTGCTTTGGCTCATTAGCAGCAGTACAAAGAACTGCCTGCTCACACCCATGTTATCCCCTCCCCTTCCCTGTTTATTACCTTAAGACAATCCCAAAGTTAATAAATATTACCTGTGGCAGGCACCATTTTTAAAACTACAACCACCCTTGTCACTATCATATGTTCATTTATCAGTTAACTCTGTTAACTGATTGTTTCCAGCCCCCTCATAAGAGCAACTAACAGGGTCTCTACCTGCTTCGCTCCACACCTTGCCCCCTATTCCCTCCCACCCCCAGTGGTCCCACCTTCATTACACTCACAAACCCCTCCCATCTTTCCAATAGCCAACCACAGTGCTAACCCAACACTACCTCCTCCATCTTCCCACTACTATCACATCTCCTCAACTAACATGTACAAGCATACCTTACCTATGCTCACTGCATGCACTCTCCTTGCATATCTTACATCCTACCAAAGCTCCATCATTCCCCCACTCAACCACTACCACTGTACTACTACTCACACCACCAATCATGTCTCACCCTCATTCAGCTCCCCTCCCACCAACTCAAGAACCATCCCTATGCACCCCCCCACATATTCCACCAACTATATTACTCAAACATAAAGCATCCCTACAACTTAACATAGTAACCGTCCCACCATACCTATTACCCACAGAGCACAATCATAAAGATTCCCTTATACACAAACACATTCAAAAACTGAGAAAACTAATAACCTCATGCATATCAAAACTAGCCCTAAGTGGAGACATCTACCCCAACCCTGGCCCTACCATCTCCAACCCCAATCCTCATAATCTGACTAGAAACCACAACTTCTCCCATATTACAGCGAATAGAAAGCCAAGTGACTTCTTTCTACTAAGCCTAAATATTAGAAGTATATCCAATGAACTCCATGCCACCATAGACTTGTACTCCCCAGATAAAGTCATCCTGACAGAAACCTGGCTAAAACCTCACATTACCAGTGAGCAAATAGTCCCTACAGGTTACGGCATACTAAGAGTAGACCGGCTAAACACGAAAGGAGGCGGTGTAGCTATAATATTTAAACAGCATCTAAACATCCAGATCTTAAAATCATCAGCTTCACAAATAGGCAATGAAGAAATGATATATACCAACCTCAAAACAAACCAAAACAAAACCATCAACATAATTGGATGCTACTTCCCACCTGGGAAAAACATCCCTCCACTAGAAAACCTCCTCAGCTGGTCTACCCACCATCTCCCCCAAGAAACTATCATTTTAGGTGATTTCAATATTGACTGGCAATCCTGTTCTGGCAACCATCCAACCCTTCATGTAAACCTTCATGGCTTAACCCAACTAGTCCAGTCGCCAACCAGGATAAATAAAAACTCCAGCAAGCACACTACCCTGGATTGGATACTAGTCAGTAAGAGCCCCCAGTCATATAGAACAGGTTGCTTATCAGATAGCCCAAGTGATCACTCCCCAACATTCCTACTCAAAAAATACATATACCAAGCTAAACCTGTCATCTACCATCAAATACATAAAAAACTAAACTTTAACCCACTCACATCCATCCCATCCCTCAAAGAATGTAACTGGCATCCTCTAAAGTACCTCAGTCTTGATGACACAATTGAATATTTTAATACTACCTTCCTGAGCATCCTTAATTACCATGCCCCCATAAGACTTTCCAGAACAAAAGCACAACCCTCCCCATGGCTACAGAAAACCACTAAGTCAGAAATGAAAAAAACAGGGATAAAGCCTGGGAGCACTGGTGCAAAACCAAAACCCCCTCAACTAGACAGAAATTCCTAGAACTATGCAATAGAGTCAAAAAGCTAATAAAACAGGACAAATTCCAATACTACCAGTCTGCCCTAGACTCCTCACAACACAGCCCCAAACAATTCTGGTCCTCCATAAACTCCATTCTCCACCCAGGTAAAGTCAGTACTCCTAACATCTCTCACTCCTCAGAAAATATTGCTACCTCATTCAACACACACTTCACACAAACCATACTATCACTAGCTAAACAACACAGCCCCCCTCCCCTCCAACCCACACCTTCAACTAGTAATCTCCCCACTGCCTTCTCTTTTTCTCCTATACCTACCTCCAACATAAAAAAACTCTTAACTAAACTTAAACCCACCAAATTAGCAGCAGACAACCACCCAAATGAATACCTACAAATCACAGCTGATGCTCTGGCCTACCCAGTATCCATCTTGATTAACCGATCTCTGTCAGAAAGTTAAGTTCCCACACTGTGGAAAGTATCACATACAATTCCCCTCCACAAAGGCGGACCCTCCACAGAACTAACCAATTACCGCCCCATAGCTATTCTCTCTCCACTCTCCAAAATACTAGAGAGATGCATACACTCACAGGTCTCAGACTACCTCCTTACCAACAACCTCCTTTCTAATACTCAGCATGGTTTCCAACCAAACCATAGCACCACCACTGCCTTGTTCTCCTTTACTAACACTATCCTTCAGCATAAAAACAATGGCTATCTCTCCTCTGCTACTTTCCTAGACCTATCTCTAAAGCATTTGACATGGTCCCACACAAACAACTTATCTCTGTCCTCAATAACCTAGCCGCAATAACCTATCCTTGTCTCAATCAGTCACCAACTGGTTTCAGAGTTACCTGTCTGACCGCCAACAATCCGTTGTATGGCAGAATGACACATCTCTCCAACTACCTGTCTCCATAGGGGTTCCCCAAGGATCCATCCTTGGACCCCTACTCTTCTCTGTTTACACCAATAATCTAGCCTCTGCCACAAAACATGGCACACTCATACAATACGCAGATGACTCAACCATCATCTGCTCAACCCAGTCCCTACCTAAACTGCAAAAAGTCCCACACAAAGCCTTTTCCTCTGTTGAAACTTGGTTATCTGATGCCCAATTAATACTCAACCCAAACAAAACTAAACTACTCATCTTCCAACCCACCAAACATACTCAAAACAACTCTCACTTTAACATCACAGCAAAAGACAACACCACTATATACCCAACTGAACAAACCAAATTGCTAGGAGTGGAAATAGACAAACTAAAATTTGACATTCACATATCCATGACCATAAAAAAAGTCCACAAAAAACTAGGAGCGTTATACAGAAATAAGCAACTTCTGACCAAAGCAGCAAATATTTCAATAGCAAATTCCCACCTTATCTCCACCCTACTTTATGCCTTTCCAATATATACCAACCTAAGGCAATGCAATCTAAACAAGCTAGAGACCTGCTACATCAAAATTGCCAAATTCGCCACAGGGGCATCCTACCGTAGTCACCACTGTCTCTCACTTGCTGAACTGCGCTGGCTTGAACTCCCTCACCTCCTTCAGTGGTATCAACTCTCACTCACCCACAAACTAGTAAACCATCCACTAAATGTCCCATTCCTCCAGAATCTACTCCAACCCTATCGCACCACCAGACCACTAAGATCCAGCAACAAAAATCACTTGCAGATCACTAAAGCCAATAACCCTGCTGGTGAAGCACTATTCTCTTGCACCATAGCCAAATTATGGAACTCCCTCTCACCCACAATTACCCCCATACCATCATGCACCCACTTCAAAACTTTACTAAAAGTGCACCTAAAAACATGCTGGCTATATGCCCTTGCAACTCCCACTCTAATATCACCCACCCCATCCAACCACTTTCTTTCCACTCCACTAACTACCTTGATTATAGCAAGCTCAGATGCTCATAAGCCTAGTACTTATTATACAGCAGGAACTTCTTATTGTAACATTTGTTAATGTCTGTTATATACTTAACAGATAAAGATTCTAGTTGTCTACTGATGTACTATGTTCTTCATCTGTAAATATGTTGTAAGTAATTGCTATGTTAAATTGTTAATCACTATGTATTCCAATGTAACTACTGTTTATTTTAACTGTGGAGCTTTTCACCCGGACCTCCGCTGAAAATGGACCTATATTCAGTCGGACACTCTCGGTCAACAAATGTAAATAAAATAATAAAAATAAAATAACTATGAAAACTGTATCTGGCAACACATTGCAGAACTCCTGCTCATTATATTTAATAAATATCTTTCAATAATTTATCTCTAAAAATTGGAAACATGTTACAGTGACCTGTATCCAAAAGGGTGGATCCACAGCTGACTCAAGAAATTGCTTTATCCACTAGTTTTACATACAAAAATATGGAAATTATATTATTAGAACAGGTTCAGATTTACCAGTCATGAGCATAAACCTATCTGGGTAAGTAAATGATTGTGTCTTTTAATTATGCTCTACTACTTTAGAAAATTCACATATGTACCTGATAAGGGGTCAAAGGTGCAGCTGGATTGTTCTGATCTCACAAATACATTTGTTACCTTCATAGAAAAACAGATCATGGATAAACCCCATGAGCTAATAGCTAATTCTAATTCTAATTTACTTTACTGGACTGCAAGCTGTTGTGAAAAATACAGTAGGAGAGGGTGTTTAGCCAAATGTTCACATTAGCCAAGTTAACCAAGTGGGCCTAGCAAAGCTCTTTTCTTACCCCTCACCTTTTGTGGGCATGTCTTTTCAGATACCAGAGTCAGCAGCCTGTACATCAGTTCCAATTCTCTGTCACCCCACACACACACACACACACACACACACACACACAAACACACTTATTTTTCATTAGTCCACTATGGATTGGACAGAAGCTACTCCTGGTACAAAAACAATGGGCTGAAAATCAATACAGATAGATGCAATACAGTAAGCTTAAGGCCTCACCATTACCAACTCTGATTTTAATTGGGGTACTTAAGCTAGAGACTGTATTTAATGACCAAGGAATGATTTTTAGATGGGAAAAGTCCTTTTGATCAACACGTTGTCATGATACTAAGAAATATCTTGTGTGGTTTACATACTGCTCATAGGAATTTCTAGTCATATTAAAAACATCTGTGTGCCCTTCTATATAATAGTTTAACCAAACAGCACCCTAACTGTATGCTTCGAAGAAAGCACATTGGCCAGAGGGGGTCATTAATATGAAGACGGATAAGATTAGAAATCAGAATAACTCGTGTGTCTAAAACAACTGCTCCTGTTCTAAGGCCCACAAGTGTTGTAAGGTGAACAATATTTTACATTTTGAGCAATGAAGGATGAAAGAGTCCTCTCTCATATGTAAATAGAGAGGAATGATAGCACATAGGCAAATGCTCTTAAAATTAAAATATCCATTAAAAGTAGCAGCAGCAGTCATGCCAGATTTAGTGGCCAGCATTTCCTTTGCTTTTATAATACAATTCCCTCCTCCTAACAAACTGTACATTCCTACCCACATATTAAATAATTATATGGGTATATGCACACTCCCTGACACAAATCATCTGTGTTCAAATTTCTTGAGAGATGCTAGGCTATAAGATATGTACTAACCTAAGCCTAGCTTCATAAATTATTTTATAAAACAGCAAAAAATACCTTCACATTTGTCTGTGGTACACACACATTTCTGCACTGTACACAAAAAGTATCAGTGGAAGTTTTAACATGATGAAGCTCATTTCTGTTTTGAAATATTAACAAAATGTGTATATAAATAAATACCCTGTAGATATAAATTGTACGAATTCACTATTAATTGTAGTTTTATCTATTGTATCATTTTTCAAATAAGTGCAGTCAATTTTCTGTGAGCTGCATGGAATATAAAAAAATGGAAAACTTACATATGTTCATAATACAGATAACCGGTAATATCTCAAGCATGCTATACATACAGTGCCATTTTAATTCAGCATAATCATTCACATGAAGTAATTAAACCATCTGTATTTTCACTAGCTGCAATTTTAATAAACATTATTCTTTGTAGAAACCAAATGATCTGGCACAGAAAGATGTCAAATGGAGTTACGCAAGACAAAGAAATGCAGTGCAGCATTATCAGCCGTTCAACTTATAAGCATCTATTTCCCGATTCTCTACACACAGCCAGCTAGAATATCCTCTCCAACTGTAATATCATTAAAAAGGCTTAGCATATTACTGCACACAAACTATTTTTCACAATTCTGCCATGGTAGTTTTGCATTTCAGTGAAATTTCAGTAATGCAAATGCATATTACTGAATTAATGCTTACATAGCTGAACTGTTCTACTTTTTCTAAACTGCTATAAATGATAGGATAGTGATGAACATTTCTAGCATTCCTAATATATCCAGTCCTAATGTAGTTTCTATTTTCTGATTGTGTTCGATGCAAAATTAGACACACACACATGCACACATCCTATAAACCACGGTGTACAAATTACTTTCTGAAGGAGATACAAAGACACAAACAAAGATGTGATTTAATACCCTTTACTGGACCAACACAGGTTTTTCAATCACATGAGCTTCTGAGCTGGCATGAACTCGTCATCAGGAGTTATTAAGTTACTGATGTAATTACAATACCCAAATATGCCCTTGTGCCTAGTAAACCAACTACATCATTTATGTCCAGTTTGGTAAAAGCAGAAATCTTGAAAAATTCGTTGTCAAGATTTCTTTTTTTTTTAGTCAATAGGAAATAAACTATGTACTTCCCTTTAAAGACACAAGTGGATATTTAAGCACCGTATGATCATGTCAGCTCGAAAGCTCAAGTGATTGCACAGCCTATGTTGGTCCTATAGAATATATAAAAACGTGTCTATATTTCTGTCTCTGTTTTTTCTGGTAGTGGACAAACATGCCATTTCTTTAATTTCTTTCATTTTTTTTTCTAAAGCAGATGCATTTTGCCCAGCTCAGTAATATCTGATCTTCCAGTTTCATACACAGACATGAATTAAATACCTTACATTTCTGACCGTACCTCTCAACTGTTCAGATTTTTGCAAAATGTCCAGATTTTTGCTTTATATTTTTGGTCTGTTCCTGGAAAATATGGGATTTTCTGGCAAATAACTGGGATGATCTGAGGACTGAAGTCACTAAATAATGACATAGATTTGAGTTTCAGACTTCAGATCCTTAAATGAATGCTAACACATATCCTGTTATTCTATCAACGTTCGAACTTTATAGATGCACTATTTAAAATCCATACCTATTTATGGGCCTTTGGGCCCTAATTTTGCCAAACTTTGTCCAGATTTCTAGTACTAAGAGGTTGAGAGCTATGGTTCTGACAGGAAATTATTTCCCAAGTAAAGCATGGTTGTAGTATTACTAAAATACTGATAAAGTCTTCTACTGTCAGAAAGTTAATATTTGTGCCACATTTTTAATTGCATGTTTTTGATGGATGCAATAGGATTAAGCACATTTTTACTGAGGGGAGCTTGATATAAAATCAGAAAATAAATTCTGAATAGTCACAAATTTTGAGGACTCACAAGCTACATATAAACATAACACATGATGAGAAGGATACAAAAAGTGAAATTACAAACTATAACTTAAATGCATCAGAGTTGCATGGTAGAAGTTTACATAACACCAAAGCTGCAAATATACAATAAATCTGACTTTTTTCATAAACTTCTTTTTCCCAGCCTATATTTCTTTCAACATGGAGTTGTAAGCACATCATGGTAAGAAGTCTCTTTAGCAGGAAAAATAAAATCTCATCAGGATGGCTGATTCTTAACTTATTTTGTATTGAAATAAATTAAAAATGGCGAAGTACTTTGGGTATAGCATGGGACATTAACAATGCAAGAAGTTTTAAAATACTATTACAAATATAGGTTTGCAGATGGTATTGGGATGAACAGTGGGATATGACCCGAATGTCAATCCAGATAATACATTACTGATCTCTGACCTAGCACTGAAGGACCCTTGTGGGAAGGGAGGAATACAATAGGTATTTTGATTTCAGGGTGGTAGGTGGTCCAGTCTGCTGAGTTTGACATCTGCTGAAAAAATGGCCATACAGCATGCAGCATATGGGCACAGGATGTAAAATCAGTTTTGCAAAGCACATTTACATAGTAGCCTTCACTGGTATGGAAAAAGATTGTTTTCATAGTTTAGTACATGTCTTCACATATGCAAGCATATCAGTCTCCAGACTGAAGAAGCAGGCCTTTTACAAAGTATACCACTTATGCGTAGGTGAACAATAGCTGAACCATGACTATCTGTGGTGGCAGTATCATCAACAGATATGAAGGGAAAGCAGCAAATAAAGACATGCATTATAATACAGATGCATTCTTATACATACACGTACCTGTGCGTGTGTGTGTGTATTGTATGTATGTATGTATGTATGTATGTGTGTATATATAGATATATAGATATATATATATATATATATATATATATATATATATATATGGTTCCCATTCAGAAGCCTGAAACACCATAAGCCTGAAAATCAAAATCCTGAAACCAAAAGCCTGAAAATTCAGAATCCTGAAAACTCAAAATCCTGAAAGCCCAAAATCCTGAAAGACCAAAATCCTGAAACTCAAAATCCTGAAAACACAAAATAGACATACTGATGCCATTGTGGCTTTGCTATTGTTAGCCCTGTGGTGTTAGGTCATGCGTTGGGGTCAGGTAAGTGTGCGGTTGGTTTTATTTTAGGGTTAGGGGCGGTTTAAGTGAGTTAGGGTTAGGGCGCAGGTTAGGCATGTATGCAATAGTGACAAATATTGGGGTTAGGGGCGGTTTAATTGAGTTAGGGTTAGGGCGCGGGTCAGGTGAGTGTGCGATAGTGACGGACCTTAGGGTTAGGGTTAGGGTCAGGGTCAGTTGGTAGATATTAGTGTCTTTATAGTGACATATTAGCATTATTTGTGTTTTCAGGATTTTGGTCTTTCAGGATTTTGGGCTTTCAGGATTTTGAGTTTTCAGGATTCTGAATTTTCAGGATTTTGATTTTCAGGCTTATGATGTTTCAGGCTTCTGAATGGGAACTATATATATATATATATATATATATATATATATATATATATATATATATATTTGGGTTTATGTCAGCTGATTGAGTTTTCAGAAACTAAAATTTCATACGGTCAAGTCCCCCATTGGCAATGCAAATTATATATACCAACTCTGAGATAGCACTACAGTGAGGAAAACGGTAAATTTCCCAATCCACACTATACTGCGATCTCCATTCAAAATCGTCAAGTTTTCAAAAACTCAATCATATAGTCTTGATCATATGAATTTTGAGGTTCTGAAAACTCAATCAGCTGATAGGGTCCAATATACATTTGCCTTATATAATGTTCTTAATGTAGTGGTTAAAAACTGGTATTAAGAAGTTTAAACATACAGAATACCAAATGCCCTAAAAATTTAACACACAAAAGATTGGGAGAGGAAACGTATTACCTCTCCTATTTTTCACATGAAAACCCTCCATAACACTAGTCTCAAGTTTGTGTGAATAGTTGCTGTGTTATGACAAGGCTTTAATTAGTATTTATTAATTGATGTCAGTGATGCAACAGACAGCACACTCATCTTTGATGCAAAAGGCTGTGGTTTCTGTGTAGATCACTTGTTGACACTGCAGTGCAGTATAGTAGGGGTGCAGCACACCTGAGTGCACCATCCTTCAGATGGGATGTTAAAACGAGGCCTCATCTGCTTGAGTTGGTACGGTGGATGGAAAAGATCCTGTGGCATCTATTGAAAAGAGTAGGGGCTTTTCATTAAAAAAAGCAGTGTACAAATTCCATTCCTTTCTGTTATTGTCATACAATCTTAGATATCTTACTTTCATTACAGTGTTGAACTTTGATCTTCATTATCTTATTTTATCCCCACTCCCTTTTCCACAACCACCATATAATTTTTCTTAAAAATACTGATAGTCTACATTTATCATTAAACATGATTTCATTTAGCCTTTCATTCAAAATAGTCCATACAACATAAAATAATCTTTTATCTGTTTTACTGACATATTCCTTATTTTTATGGCTATAATATTCATATTTATTTCACTTGCTTCCTTTATATTTTCAAAGAAATTTTCTTTACAGAGTTTTCTCACAATTTTGCAACCCTCATACAGTGCAAGGAAACATGTTCTGTACGTTTCTTCTTTGCCACAATATGTACAAACTTATTTGTCTGATTTTTTTTTATATGGCATATTTCCCTTTACTGATAATTTATTAATCACTAATCTCCATAAATAATCCTGACATTCTACCAGATTATTACACCAGGCTTTGCTTACTTTTATTGTTTTAATGTTTTCATTTGCGAGTTCAGTCCAAGGATTAACATAATATTGTATTATGATATTTTTATGCCACACGTTCCTCTCATTTTCTATTTCAGCAACTTTTATTTTCCGTAAAATATTTTTTTAACATCTCATTATTTCATTTTAAACATACTTTTCCTCTTTTGATTTTTTTTAACATATCTCAATGCCACTGATCTTTGTACTTAGTAAATTTACTACTTTTGATTTTTATCAGGTGTCAAAATCAAAACTTTATACAAATTGAAAGCAGTGGCATGAACATGTAGGGTTTATTAATCCTAAACCTCCACCTTTCTTTTCTATGTATAAGACTGCTCTTTTAACTGGATTCAGTATTGAACCCCACAGAAGGGAAAAAAATACTTGCGGTTTCTTTTCCATAGATTGGTGATATGTAGACACTAGCTAAACATGAAATCTTTCCCACTATAACTACATTAATCAAACTTTTTTTATTAAATAGCTACCATGTTTTCCAAAAAACAACCACATTCCGTTACTTTATCTAGCGTCCTATTCCATTGTTACTCACTTACATTTCTACCCCCAAATCTTATCCCTCATACAGAGATTTTCTTCATCAAAAAAATATACTACTCCTATCTTTACTATATCATCCAGCTATTTACTTTTTTAAATGCATTAACTTCTTTCATCCAGACTTTGTTTCTCAATCAGTATATAATATCTGCATAAGTAAACATGTCTGGAATTTTTATCCCTTCATAAGTAATACATGTAGCAACTCTCATGTGCAGATCTGCATCTCTGACTAATATATTGCTAACCAATGCCAATATACTACTCTTAGGACATCCCTGATTTATGCCATTCATTATCTCTATTTTTCCACTGAACCATCCATTCGCTATTTTTTTTACTTTATTTCTATTGTATGCAGAGCAACATACATTCTTAATTTTCTTACTAATGTTATACTCTTCGATAATTGTCCACCAAAGTTCATGTAGTACTGTATCAAAAGCTTTATTTAAATCTCCTATCATGATCTTGGAATCAGTCATGTTTATATCATCCACAGTTTCCCTTACCATGAATAATAAATCCTGACATTCTTTTCCCTTTAAACTATATATGCTATCTTTTATAAAAGATTACATTTTACTTTCCATTCTCTTATGAATTATTTTCATAAAAATAGTACATCTATTATTCTCCAAGTTTCAATTTTATTTTTATCTTTCTTTCCATACAAATTTAAGATTACCACTGCATAAAACTTCATAAATAAAGCCTTCCATTAACCACTCATTCATAACTTAAATATTTTTTCTGCCAATCCTTAAAAGTCTTATAAAAATTATATCCTATTCCATCTGACCCAGAAACTGACTATAAATCAATTTGTCAAAGTACATTACCTAATTCATATAATGGAATCTCATATTTCAATTCCTTATTTTTTTTTGTTCTGTCAATTTTTTTAACATGCCATTCTTTCTTGCACTATCTTAAAACATTTTTTACATAGTTACTATATTCATAAGTTGTTCCTGAGTACTTCTTACCTCTCTTCTGTCATCTTTTATTTATCTCATTATAGTGTTCTCTTTAGCTATGCTACTAATATAAATGGATACCTCTTCATTACCTTGCAAATAAAATATTTCCTGAAAAATAATTTTCTCTCGATTTGGTTCATAAATTCTCCATTCTATCACATAATATTGTCTATTACTCCTTTTGAAATCCCATAAAGCATCCATACGCATTGCTTTACAACTTGTTTTCCCCAACTTTTCTTTCAGTTGACTGCCACTCTAAAATCTTTTTAATATATTTTTCTTTCAAACTTAGCCACCACTCAGACCAGTTTTTAGAAAACACTGTAGCAGAAAAGTGATCTTTCCTTAAATGCACACTTAGTTTTTTTCTATTTTCATCCCATCATTTCTCGTTTATTTTTTTTTATTCCTTCTCTCTCAGATCATAATTAAATTCTCATGTTATTATTATATTCATATTAATTACTACATGACTTGTGAGCATTTAAAAGCCCAAATTTCTTGAAATAAATTTTCCTTTACCTGTAGCATAGGCACACAATGCTATAATTCAGTATACCTGATTATGCCATCTGAGTCCTACAATAGTTAAAATTCCCATCATTGCCAATGTTATGTTCAATATTTTCACTGACTTTCTACAAAGTATAAGTATACCTGAACCTAGTTCCCTTATCGCACATCCTCCTCAAAGTTTCTTCATTTGTAATCTCTCTTCTTGTGTCAAAATCTTATATCTTCCAAAATAATTGTCAACATTAAAATTACTACACCAATTTAGGATGATTATTCTTTTAATTAAATGTTGATATATTTTCATTGACTGAAAGTACTCTAAAGCTGTCATTATGTCTGCACTGTAGCTTACGGGAAACTGTGTAAATTTGAAGTATTTATCTCATCTGTATTATCCATTTCATTTCTTTTACATTTACCCAACTAGACTTTCTTTCTTGGCGGTCTCTTACTCTTTTCCCAATAAATATATATATTTTACCTTTAATTTTTTTTTCAAATTTATGTCTTACTTATTTCAGAACTGCCTTCTATATTATCTTCCGTTTCATTTTTCACTAGTTTTTTCTTCATCTTGCTTCCTTCCGCTTTTGTCTTTTATTGGGGCTATTTCTTCTCTTCATACAATGTCCTCACTTTTGTTTTCTTCATCCTTTTTCTCTAGATTACAACCCATCCATAAATGCCCAGTTTTGTTACATTTATAACATTCCAATTCATACTTTTTTGCATCATGACCTGTTTTCCTACAAAAATAACATTCCTGTTATGCCAGTTTATTATCAAATGTTCATCTTTTCCACAGGGGAAAAAACATGTTTTTAGTTGTCCCCAGTATTTTACATCTCTGTTACCCTCTATATTTATCATACCAGAGAGATGAACATTTTTTTCTTTCTCCATTTTCAGTACAATATGACAGTCATACCCCAATCCATAATCCTATCATAGATTTTGCTAAAATCCATAAATGCTTTACAAATTTTGCTTGTCTCCATAACTTCTTTATATAGCTTGTTTAAATATCTCTTTAAAGTCTCTTTTTCGATTTCAAAACTAAGCATACATTTTCTTGTTTCTCTGTGAAATGCTTTAACCACAAAAGAATTCTAAGAATTACAGTTTTCTTCTCTTAGTCTCCCCAAAAACTTTACAGAACAGAATCAGTGTCAAAAATAAAATCACAAAATGTCAAAGCTCTTAACTCCAGAGGCTTCAATCCCATTGGGGTCATTAATTTATTGCAAATGTCATACCTATCCATTTCCTTTTTCTTCTTTGTTTTGAATTCTCACCTTTGATTGTTGACATTTCCTTTCTTCTCTTCATCTTTCCCTGCAGTTTTAACAACCTCATCATATGATTTCTTAACCTCATCATATGATTTCTTTTTCTGGCAATCTTCTTTCAAAATAGCTCCTGATTCCTCTGATTAACTTTGTCCGTAATTCCACCCCATAAAACTTATTTTCAACTCTCCATCTTGCTCTGCAACAATTCATGCAAAATATCATTCTGCAACCCTCCTGACTGGGGGGTTGTAATGATACATCCACCATTGTTTTAAACACTGTTTTCCAATGAAACAAACAGACTCATCTGAAATGGCTCCTCAGAATCTTATAGGGCTTCAAACATTGCACCGGTGTTCACCTCTGTAGATAAGCCATCTTGGATCTCACAGTTTTATTCTCCCTTAGTAGCACACATATCACCTCCAGTATCCCCTGAAAAGAGGCTACTAGTCTAGTGAGACTAAACAAAGGATAAATAAATAAAATAAAGTAAAGGTGTAGGGTTATGGTTGGAGAAGAGGCACATAAGGATTAGGACTGGGATTTTTGCTGAGGTGTTTGAGGTTATTAAACAAGTGTTATTTCTACTTCTGTAGCTGTGATTTCTTTTGTGTGTGTGTGCATGTGTGTGTGTGTGTGTGTGTGTGTGTGTGTGTGTGTGTGTGTGGTGCTACATAGCTTTTTGCATGGCTGCAGATCTTTTTTTGAATTTATCTTGTATTTTTCAAGATGAGGTTCCAACATACCATAGAACAATACATTTTGCATATAGATAAGAGAATCAACAGAGGTTTGAATTTTCTAATCATGCTTGGGAGAAGGTCATGTAGGAGAGAGAGACTGACAAATGGACAATCCTTTTTCCATTGTGAGTGGGGGCAATATTACCTCATTTTCAGTTGAACTACAGGAGATGTTCAGTAAGTTAGACAAATTTACTGTTTAAAGAGACAAAAGTACATTTTAGCATACTAAGCCTCTGAAGCTGTTTGTAATTGCAGATATCACTTAGGGATTTGCCAGCATTTAAAAGGCCCAGCACTCCATTTGATCCCATTTCTGACAAGGATGCAGAATTTAAAATATGGTGGGTAGTGGCAGATCACTGTTGTTCACTTGAATTGGTCAGGATTTTAATTGAGAGAGATCTGGTCAAACAATGGAAATTAAAGGAAGAGGCTCAGAAACTGTGTTCCGATTTGACTGTACAAATGAGCTCTTCCTGTTTTGATGTTTTTCTCATTGAAATCAATGAGAAACTTAAATCACATGAAGGGGATTTAATAGAAAGAAAATAGAACAAACAAACGAGACCTGCAGGATTATAACAATGGCAGAGCTTTTTTATTTAAATGGCATGGGGCTACAGATGTCATCATGTCCGAATGCAAGTTTTAAGAAACCTACTGCTGTGTTTGTTTCTTCAGAAGAGACGGAAACAGTTACTGATTGGGACAGTGATGGGGTGCGTTCCTCCCTTACCCTATCGACAGAATCCACAGGGGCATGAAGAGAGATTTCAGAGAGGCTGCCCACACAATGAGCAATTGTCTAATAACCTAGAGAGTTTGGATATAGTAATGGAACACATGGAAAATTCAAAC
Organism: Protopterus annectens; assembly: GCF_019279795.1. Classification (NCBI taxonomy): domain Eukaryota; kingdom Metazoa; phylum Chordata; order Ceratodontiformes; family Protopteridae; genus Protopterus; species Protopterus annectens. The sequence goes on along the minus strand of NC_056747.1, from coordinate 430,938,463 downwards.
ATTCCAAAAAAAGGTAGATGGCAATAACTTGATATGCAAGGACTCTAATTTAGACTGCTTAATTATATATATGTTGGGACATAAACTGTCAAATGTTTTATTGTTTGTATTGAACTTAAGTGTGAAATATGTTCCAACAGTATTACCCAGATTACATGTGTTAAAATGTGAAATCTTCTATTTAGTGTGAAAGTGACATCTGGCTCATTTTTCTATACCTCGAATATCAGTATGAGTTGTGGTACTGACAATAGTTTATCTAGTTCACAAGATAGTTTTTATACATGTGTGTCTGAGGAAATAGATGATGGATGAAGCCACTTGTAATGCATGCTGTAATTTAAATACAGCAAAAGTTGAATATAAAAGGTTTATAGGTTCATAGGTTCATACCAGGCTATCTGCCTTGGGGCAATTATAAGCCTAGCCCAATTTTGTTTGGCTTATGCCACCCCTTGATTTGAGTATACTGTGCCCTTTTTACGGTTTAGTTTACTGTGCCTCTGTCTAATAGTGACACGGAAGTAATCCCCGGGACAAACCTACGATCCCACATCCACTCATCAAGATTCTTCTTGAAGAGATTCAGTGAGGTGCTCTGCCTAACATGAATTAGAATTCTATTCCAGAGCGAAAGAAGCCTCTGGGTTATGAATCTGTCCCTCCAGCAAGTCCTATTTATTTCTGTGCTGAGATTCAAGTCCCTTGAGCGTGTGGCTCTAAGGGATTTAGATTTACTGAGGTGGAGCATGTCCATTAATTCTGGATTGGACATAGCTTTATATGTCAGGCATAGATCGCCTCGAAGTAGGCGGTATGCAACTGAGTAGAGCTGGAGTTTTTTTAACCGAGCAGCATATGGCATCTGTTTGAGTCCCTTGATCCTCTTGGTGAGGTACTTTTGGGGTCTTTCTAATTGCTGCAGTTGTCGGGTAAGGTACATCCCAAAAGGGGCATTGTATTCTATGATGGGCCTGATGAGGGATGAATAAAGGGGCACGATTACCTCTTTTGATCTAGATGTGAATCCTTTCATGATGAAGTGGGCCATGTAGAAGGTTTTTCTAACGACTTTGGCAATGTGGTTGTCAAAGGAGAGATTGCTATCAACTTGGGTCCCCAGATCCCTAATTACTTTCTCTGTACTCAGTGGTTTACCACCTATGTGGTAGTTTGTGGGCACATTGTTTTTGCCAAAGGGTATGACTATACACTTTTTGGCATTTAGCTTTAGACCATGGCTCTGGCACCAGTTATCCGTCTCTGTGAGACCTTTTTGAAGGATGTTTGTGTCAGCTGGAGTCTCGATTATGGCGCCCAGTTTGCAGTCATCTGCGAACTTGGTGAGCCATAGTCCTCCCACGTTGGCCTGTACCAACGAAAAGTAAATACTGAACAAGAGCGGTCCCAGGACAGAACCTTGTGGGATACCACTTGTGACTGGTTTTGAGTCTTGACATGGCTCCAGCAACTTTCACTCTGTGGGTTCTGTCTTTGAGCTAGTTTGTGACCCATCTTGTGACATAGGGGTTTATATTTAAGCTGGATAGCTTATCTATGATGCCCGCGTGGGGTATTGTGTCAAATGCCTTGGCTAGGTCCAGATAGGCTGTGTGGACTATCTTCCCTTCATCTATGGCTTTGGTGACTGTTTCAAAGAAGTCAACCAGGTTCAAAAGGCAGGATCTGCCCTTGACGAAGCCAAACTGGGTAGGATCTAGTGTCTGTAAGTCCCCGATGTCTTTGTTTATGAACTCCATGATGATCCTCTCCATAGCCTTGCAGACTAAGCTAGTCAGGCTTATGGGGCGATAGTTTCCAGGGTCCATGGAGGCTCCACCTTTGTGGAGTGGGACCACTGTTGCTGTACGCCATTCTGTGGGCACATATCCTGTAGTGAGGCTGAGATTGTACAGCTGTTTTATTTGAGGGATTAGTTCTTCTTGGAGTTCATGTAGGACGCAACCCGGGATGCCATTGGTCCCATGGAAGCAGTGTTTTTTGCTTTGGAGAGGGCAGCCTTCACTTGAACATCAGAGATGTTTGGGAGGCAGCCCCCTGCCGGGATAGACACTTTCTCTTTTGGGGGGGAGGGGGTGGAGAAGTTTGCACTGCACCTGTCTGCCAGGATATTGGCGATGTCTGTGGGTTCAGTGTATTTTTGTCGTTTAGAATCAACTCAGAAAAAGTCTGGGAGTTGTATCCCAGGTTCCTAACATAACTGAAAAAAGCCTTATGATGGTCTTTAGTGTCCTGTGCAATTTTTCTGTCAAAGCTGGCCTTGGGGGATTTTATGAGGGATTGTAATTTTTTGCTAGTACTGATCAGAGATACCTTCCCTAGTAGGGATTTTGCTCTATCATGTAGTATCTTCCTCCTTCTGTTGTACAGTCTATTTATGGCTGGGGTCCACCAGACTGGACACCTGCCTTTGGATGATTGGGTCTTGGTTTTGTTTGGGATAGCATGATCCATGCATTCCTGGAGATGTCTGTAGAATGCGTTTATATAGGATTCTGCAGTTTATTCTTTTCTAATGCTGCAGTACATTTTTCAGCTGCTTTTGGTTTTGCTGTTGAAAAACTGATTATGGATTTCAACAAAATTGGATACAATGTTAAGTACAATTTAACAAAGAATTAATGGCAAGCCCTTATTGACATAAGTAAAAATTCTAATTTAGTAGCAAAATTTGCCGATAAAGGCAATACAATTGTTGTCATGAGCAATATGCTAAAATGTATTATGAACATCTGAATAATGAACGTGCATATGAGAGGACCAATGTGGAAAGTTATAAAGAAATGCCTCTAAATTACCAGAAGATACTTGATAAAGGGTGCAGGTTAGGTTATTTTATGAAAAGTGATGTTTGATAAAAGTTTGGTTTTCCAGTTGTGGTTTAGCAATGTTTTATTGCTTACCCAAGGGTATAGATGATTTAAAAGGTCTTCTACACATGTCCATCTGTAAATATGTCTTACATAATATAGGAATATTTCTCCATATCCATCTTCTTCCTTATGTACAAAAAGTTCCTTCTTATATAAGAGACACCCAGGACTTTTTAGATAAAATTTCAACCCTAAGTTGGGAGGAATGGATGACAGTGGATGTTTGTAGTTTATACACTAATATTCAACAAAACCATGGGGTAGAAGCATTACATCATTTTTGGGCGATACCACCACCCTCCCTTTCTAGTTACATTATTGAAATAAAAAAATATTTTTTCAGTTTCAGTAATGAACTTTTCTAACAAAAACAGGGTATGGCAATGGGACATCTTTTGCCCCATGTATGCTAATTTGACTATGGCAAATTTGAGCTAGAATATCTGTATAAACAAGATTTTTAAAAAAAAAATCATGTAATTAAATACTATTGATACATAGATGATTTGATTTTTTTAATTTTTTTGTAAAGGGGATAACACCTTAACTCACCAGTTTGTATTAAATCTACAGGAGAACAGGTTTCAGTTTAAGTTTGATGGCTTACAGTTGGGACACGAGGTTCATTTTCTAGATTTGGTTCTAAAGTATGCCAGTGATGAAGGGAAAATTATAATCTCTTTTCATAGAAAATTAGGGGAGGCAACATATATTTACATGGATTTAATTATCATCCCCATAATCTTATCTCTACATTACCTTACAGTGAATTTTTAAGGCTTAATAGATGGTGTAGTCAGGATACAGAAGTCTATAAAACAATGGACATGTTTTTTTGAAGGGGCTGTGATAAGAAGGAAGTATTGGATTCTCTACTAAAGGTTACAGTAAAAAGAATGTAATAAATAATATGAGTGAAAGAGAGATAATGGACAGCAGATAGTTAACAGTAAGTGTTTGGAGGGTAAGAAGGATGGTAGGGCGAATGCTGTATCCATCCATCCTCAACCTCTTTTCCCATTTTTTTGCACATGGGTCAGGGTGTTACTTCAACAGTGTCAATCATCTCAAGCCAAGGCTTACGCCACCGAGTGGCTAGCCTTGCCACAGTAGTTCATCCATACCACTCACTCATACACACACTTGCACCTATGGCCAATTTAGATTGTCCAATCCACCTACTGCATGTCTTTGGAATGTGGGAGGAAACTGGAGCACCTGGAGAAAACATATGTGACTACTGGGAGGATATCCAGACTCCTCACAGAAGGCACCCTAGCCAAGAATCAAAACAGAAAACCTCTTGCTGTGAGGTAACAATGCTAACCTCTGCACCAACACAGCTGTGGGTGAAGGCTGTATATCATAATGATAAATAAAAGTATAGTAGAAATCATGCCCATATGAATGAGAGAGACATTTATTTTGTGACAGTGTATTATGTTCTTAGTGAACAGATAGTTGGTTTGTTAAAATACAATTAGTTGATTTTATTTAAGGACAAAGATCTGGCTAACTGGATTAATGCTTACCCATATGTTTCCTTTAAGGAGGACAGAAATATGGCTGACATATTAGTTCATAGTAAATTTGTTCTTTCTTCAATATCCATGGACATATTAAGGTAAATTATGGAATGTTTAAATGTGGCAAATGTTCTATATTTAAGCAATCAGTGAATTATTTTCCTAAAATTAATAAGATGAAGTTTAAGCATGCTCAACATTTCACTTGTACTACTGAAGGAATTACACAGGGGAAAGCCAGAGGGCTTTAAAATTACGTTTCAAGAGCATATTAGAGATATTAGGAAAGCTTATTTGGAGATGCCTCTGGCTTTACATTTTAAAGATATGCATCAAAGTAATGCTCCAATATTGAGGTGCTGTATTTTGGAGCAAGTAATATTACATATGGGTGAGTTGGGTACTTTTAAAGAGAAAATATTGTATAAAGAGGCAATATACATTTTAAAATAAAATACTCTGGCTTCAGAAGGGTTATGTAATGAATGCAATTGGAAGTATTTGATTGACTCGGATATTATCTGTTAATTTTTTAATGTGTATGAATATTTAACTAAGTGGTTTTATGGATTGGTTTGCACTCCTGGAAGGCTTTTTGCCGACACACTAGAGGTTATTAAACAAGTGTTTTTCTACTTTTGTAGCTGTGGTTTCATTTTGTTTTTTTATGTGGTGCTACATATTAGGATTAGGGTTAGCACCTGTTACTAAGGTGGGCAGGGGGGCTCCACCACCCTATGCCACCTTAGTAATGGGTGCCAACACTAACCTTAATATTACCCCTTCCCCCAATTCTAACTCTCCACCTTAATAAAAATCTTCCCATAACACTGTCACTACACAAGACACTCTCAGACAAACACACTAAAAACACTACATCTATCCCCTTACCTAACCCTGATCCTAACCCTAAAATGCACACACACAAGCATACAAAACTTTTCCCTAACTTAGTCCTAACCTTAACCCTGACTTTCACCTCTTTCAATCATGCACACCTTTCATGACAAAACCATTCTCAACACTTTGAATGTTTGGCTACCTGTATGTTTGATATTAAGAACCACCTATATTACTCATAGACCAAACAGATGTTCTCTCAAACCGGAGGAACCACACACACACAGACATTTTTATATATATATATATATATGGATCTATCTGAGTTCATCGACATTTTAAAATACCGAAAAAGAAATAACCGACACCAAAACAGCGAAACTCATATAACCGACGCCAGAAGATCGACAGTTCACAAACACGACATCGCATACACCCGACACAACATACCAACAAACAAAACACATCCCCTATCCAACACTCACACACACAACACAAGCACACCAAAATCCTTACAAACAAACACTAACCCATACATACACAACTATCCACAACCCTGACCCAAACCCTTACCCTAAGGTCCGTCACTATCGCACACTCACCTAACCCGCGCCCTAACCCTAACTCACTTATCCCACCCCTACCCCTACAAAACACCAACATCGACACTTACCTTACTCGCACACTCACCTAACCCGCGCCCTAACCCTAACTCACTTATCCCACCCCTACCCCTACAAAACACCAACATCGCACACTTACCTTACTCGCACACTCACCTAACCCGCCCTAACCCTAACTCACTTATCCCACCCCTACCCCTACTAAACACCAGCATCGCACACTTACCTTACTCGCACCCTATCGTCCGTCACTACCGCAGACTTACATATCCTTTCCCCATCGCAGCTTCTCAGCGTCGGTGTCTTCTTCCGTCGGTCTTCTGCCTCGTCGATCTTCTGGCGTCGGTGACGTGACTTTCGACATTCTCGTGTCGGTTAATTCGTTTTCGACATTTTAACATGTCGATGAACTCAGATAGACCCATATATATATATATATATATATATATATATATATATATATATATATATATATATACACACACACACACACACACACACACATGTATGTATGGCTCTACTTTTAATTTTTGAATTACCAAAATGCTGAACCCGACAATACTGAGGTGAAACAGCTAATCTATCAAAACAGCTAAAATACACATCGGACCTCATAATAATGAAAAAAAGACTTGCACACATCAATCCATACGACACCTGGAAAACTACTCAACCAATAAATATAAAAGCATATCTATAAAATAACCAAACAATTAACAAGTAAAAGGTACTCAAAGCATTATAAACAAATCACTATACACCACACCACTGCAGTGGCAGCTCGTGATATCAGACTGCAGGACTGCAGCCCCACCTGCTGTGAACCACAATGGTATCTGCACGAACACAGATGAGGATGAATTAAGCTGTTTGGAGTTATTTTTGCAGAGGCAGCTTTGGATTTTTACATTATCAAAGCTTGGATTTATTTCTGCAGAGCCAGCCAGCTTTGGATTTTATCATTGCAGGTATGCTGTGAACACAGAAGAGGATGAAGCTGGATTTGTGTTTGCAGAGCCAGCTTTGGATTTTATCATTGCAGGTACATTACTGTACTCACACAGCTTAGCTTTTGTGTGTGTGTGTAATGCCCCAGTTGATTTATACTGGTGGCTAAAGAGAGAACTCAGGATACCTGCTAGTGGTGGTTAGACAATACCTCAGGCTTGAACCCTGTACCATGGGGGTTCAGGTAACAAAAGCCTGAATTCCCTACCCACCACCATCAATAAAACTTTTGCAGATTTTTGCCTCACATTTTGTTCAGTTCTGTTCATCATAAAATCTGTGGTTTCTGAATTTTTAATTCCTTGAATAATTGATGGTACAGTGGTGCAGTGGTACCATTGTTATCTCACAGGTACAGATTCTCTGGTTTGATTCTTGGCTGGGGTGCCTTATGTTTGAGTCTGCATGTCCTCCCTGTGTTTGTGTGTGGGTTTGCTCGTGTCCTCCCATGTTACAAAGACATGTGTCTGCAGTATTTCTCCTTGGGCCTCGACTGAAAATTGGCTTCTGTTCCAAGTCAGACTTTCCTGGTTAACAAACGTTAAATAAATAAATTGACAGGCATTTGAATTTCAGACTTCTTATTCTTCAGAAAGTACATAGTAACGCAAAACCTTTTATTCTAGCAATTTTCTAAATTTATAAGATGAATATTTGAAATTTTCCCCTATTTTTGGGACTGTATTCCCCCATTATTGGCTTCGTCCAGGTTTTTTTGTGTTAAGGTTGAGAGCTATGGTGAGAACTGAATTCACTGAATATGTTTGGGGGCTGTATTCCCCCATTACAGGCTTTGTCCAGGTGTTTTGTGCTAAGAGGTTGACAGCTATGGTGAGAACTGAATTCCCTAAATGGTAGCCATTTATGTTTCAGTCTACCTCTCCTACATAAAACAGCTGATTTGGCATAGTGGTATGTTGCACTGACTGTTTTGCACAGGGTCCTGGGCTTAATGCTTGGTAGTGAAATGCATGGTGGTAACACAGCATTTTATATTAGCAACTTTCCAAGATTATACAAGCAATGTTTAAAATGTGTCCCTGGTTTTTCGGCTTTTGTCCCCCCCAATAAATTTTGGCTTTTTTCCAGATTTCTTGTACTGCGAAGTTGAGAGATACAGTTGAGTAGATTTTACAAGGAGCTGAGAGCTGCATAAGGATGTGGGTTTTACTCCCACAGGGGGTGGATTCTGCTGTACTGCAAATGTCCTCTTTGGCGAAGATGCAGGCATTTTGTTTGTAGATGAAACAATGAAATATAAAGTTGTTTGCTAGCAGCAACCTCTTCATTAGTTACAGATCTCTTTAATGTGGAATTTTACAGATGACTTTTACTTCTGCAGTGATTGTGCATATTTACTGATACTGGTGGACTGTAGAAGTTTGAGTAGACTTTTATGATGGAAATGTTCTCAATTGGGCAGTTTTGTCATTATTGGTGCATGCATTTTGTTTCATTGCTTACTGGAAAAATGTTCAAAACAATAAACTTAAAACAACCTCTAACAACTGTACTGTATTATACAAGGAATATAATTTAATACAATCAGGAAGGTGTATCCCACAACACATGTATGTCTTGTGTGCAAGGGGCCTATCATTTGAAAACAGCCCAAAGTTAATCTTTATACTAGCCAAATGTATTTTTTTCAAATGTGGATTTCAATGCTGTTTCGATGAATGTGAGTTTCAAGGGCAGAGATGTTTTAATGCCAAGTCTATTCTCATTGTGAGACTGCATTGCATTGTTTAGCAGATGTCTTAGTGTTTGTGCTGTAAAATGCAAAATAAAACTTTCAAATGAAATCCAAATCATTGTAGAAGTAAATCAGTATGCACATTATAGTGTTTATGGTAAATGGAGTGAAATAGCCAAGTAATGGGACATTAGAATGGCTGCAGAGGGAGGCTCCATTCGACCATGATTTTGTGAAAAGGGCGGTAAATTCAAAGACAGCCCCGGTTGAACAATACCTCTCAACTGTCCAGATTTTCACAGAGTGAATAGATATTTGCTTCTTATTTTTTGGTTTGTTCCTCATAAAATTTGTGGTTTTCTGGCAATTCATTTAGGAATTAAGTCACTAAATAATGACACACATTGAGTTTCAGACTTCATAACCTTCAGGAAAAAATGCACGCTAAAGCAAGACCTGTTATTCTATCAACTAAGTTTATACAAGAACAATATTTAGTACTGTTTGTATGTTCCTCCAATATATTTGGCCTTGTCCAGATTTCCTGCTTTAACAGGTTGAGCGGTACATGCAAATACATTGCTTTTTAGAATTAGGCATATCCAAACCTCTCAACTTTCCCCAATTTTGGCTCAAAATGTTGCTCTCCCTCTAATAATCTCTCCACAAAATGACAATTTTGGAAGAAAACATTGAGGGTTTACAATTAGTAAATAACGGTAATAATCAGAGTTATAGATTACTTTTATTTCAGAAATGCATGTAGATTCATTTATTTTGTCAGCTGCTCAAGTTAACAGTACTAATATTTAAAAAAAATGTCCTTTCTTTGACATGTTTCCAGCTGTATTGTGTGGCAACTTTATATTTGTGCATCACATTTTTTTGTCCATTTTTCATAAAATTTTGGTTTTCTGGCAAATTAGAGGCAAATCATTAAATACTGAAGTTAGAAAATGATGACAGACATTTGAGTTTAGATTCCATACCCTTCAGAAAAGTCATACTAATGCAAGACCTACTATTCTATTAAAAAGTTTATAAGAGCAATATTTAAATATTGTCCTTATTTTTGGACCTTTGTCCCACTTCTATGTATGACTTTGTCCAGATTTCTTGCTCTGAGGTTGAGAGGTATGACAAATGTGTCAGGGCCATCAGTCAGCCAGAGACATTTCAAATTGTGACAACTTGTTGCACCCCACTCCCCCATGTAATGACTCTGAATGTGCCCAAGTAAGGCAAGGAGCAGTTATGCAGTGTAAGTGTGCAGAGTATCCCACCATCCAAGGTAGACACAAGTACTACAGTGGCTTTTCATCTGTCCTTGCTTGATTTTGCAGAATGTTCTGGTTTTCTGTCATATTTTTATCCTGTTCATTTATGCTTATTCAGGAAGTGCCCGTTCTGTGTTTAAGGAGCAATGCTTTAATGACCATTAGGTAAGCTTGTCTGAGATTGTAAGATGCAAGTAAGCTTTAATAAGCATACTGTTAAAGAATTACCAACACTGAAAACCTTTTTGTTGTTGCCATGCATAGAATACTTACATAACTAGATAAAGTACAAGCCTTGGGTATTGAAATGCATATGACAGTATTTGTAATAAAGAACAGGATTACAGTATTTTAAGAAGCTCTAACTTTGTTGGAGACTTGCAGTCATCTTTGCAGGCTTTACCTGTAAACTAAACAGAATGTCAATCTTTCATGTGTGGTCCATAACCTGTGCAGTAATCCTTTAAGCGATGGATCTTGAGCTTGTTTCGTGTTTGCTGTTCATTTTTTACTTTGATCATGTTTTCCCCATGAAACAAGTAGATAGTTGTAGTCAGGCAGCAGGTCTTTTCTTGGATAAGAAACATTTTTACAAGTGGGGATATCACAAAGATTGCTACTTTCAGTATGTTACTTGGTACTTCAATAAAGCTGAATATAAATTATAATTAGAAGTGCAGTGCAAGGAGGAGTGGTTTGAGTTGAGTGCTGCTTGTTTTTGTTATACTTTACTTTGACTGGCACTCCAGTAATGTATTTAAAAAAGTAATTTATTTTGTTATGCCTTGCAACCTTTTTGTTTCCATCTAGATATTAAGTAAGCTGTCATGCAGCCAATGCACTGAAATATTTTTTTTCTACACTTCATTTTGTCTCGATTGGACTAATAACGATTGTTTGGCAACCAGAGCAGCGTATTTAAAGTTCCAGTTTTTGTGGTTTTGAGCATAGCTCCCCCCATTTCTAGTTGGCTACACCCCTTCCCATTGGCCACACCCATTCAGCTGTCTCCTGCACCCCCCTTTGAAGTCACCAGCTGCCACTGTACCTCTGTATGTCTAGAATTATATCTACCTTCCTACTCACATGCTCAAAATTTCTAAATTTTCTAACAGTATCACACAACATAATTCAATCCATGTCAAATCACTATTCACCTTACTTTATAAACATGGTTTGTAAACCAGGAAATACTGACACTGCAGCTAACGTAAGACATAAGCAACTATCTACTTCTAAAATTAATGTACTACAAAACCTTAAAGACATGCACTGCTTTTATATAGAAGTATATACAACACTGAACACTTATATAAAATTAAATTAAATTTCTTACACAGACTACTATTATGTTTATGCAGGGGGCAAGCCCCCCTGCACTCCCTACATCATTATCTTCATATAGAAACACAATGGTATTTTAGTCTTCTATGTCAGACACAGGTTCTACCTACATGTTTATTTAATGTTGTAGAAAAAGTACATCCTGCCATTTTTATTTCTAAATTCAGACATGACATTTACCAATAATTATCCCTGTATATATGCATATTATTCTTATCAAATAATAAATGAATATATAAATAATAATACATGTCAACACTGCTAAACATACTTAATAGTTTTCACTTAATCTAGGTGGAAACAAAAACATCCAAACAACCCATCATCTTTCTTTCTCATTGAGGAAAATTATATTTCTTACTTAAAGGAATAATATCACATATACTATCAATACCTGTAAAGGCAAAAAGAGCTTCCTTTTGAGATGAAGTATTATTTTTCAAGTTCAGGAAGTTTGCCCAACATAATAAGCCTAAATGTGTAAAATTTTAAGTACACTACCCATTCCATGTCATAATTTAATGTAACATTTAACTCATTCACTTCAATGGAGCTCAGAAAGTTTGCACTGTAATTCCCAATTTCAAACAAATGTTCATATCTCTGGAACCATAGTGGTTATGAAAGAAGTATAAATGACAAACTCTTCAGTACAAACTGTTTTTATAGTGGTAGTATTCTTTAGGCACTTGGTCTTAAACCAAATTTTATAAGTCACAGTAAACACATTAAATATTACATTTGTACTATTTTGTAAACAATTTACATCATCTCAGCAACCACTCAAGTTACACACACACTGCCAAAACATTTTATTAATCTAGTTGAGAGATTTCATATGAGGTTAAGGAGTTTTGTCTTTATTACTTGGTTGTTGAGATATTTAAAAAAATGTGAAAATTATATCCATCTAAATTAATATCATAAAACCAACAGTTAATATCTATTTACCTGCTAGACAGAGATCAAGTATTATTACAACTGAGTTTGCTATTCTGTAAGCTTTAAGATAAAATCTTAACCTTGTATATGGCATGGTTTTGGAATTACTGTTGCAAATATGAACAAGCAATATTTGACTCCTACAGGCATCAGGTGGAGTTAACTGCAGATGCACCTGGAGGCATCGCTCAGATGTAAAAAGTTTTTAAAAGATTTGGGTATACTTACTGATGTGAAAAAATTCAGCATTATAAATGAATGGGCAATATTTTCATAAGGAGTATTCACTTTCACCCATGTCATTCCAAACACCTTGTACAAACAAATGTTCAACATGTAAAATGCTGACCAAAACATTGCTTTCTTACAGGTACTACTTGCTAGAAAAATCAATCATTAGATAATATAATATCTACATTTTTGTAAAATATTCTTATTAATGGGACTATTGCTTTCATAAGTCATTCAGCTCCATTTTCTTCTGTTCTTTATGAAATGACAAACAGGTTCTTTCTACTCTTTGGACTTCACTTCTAGATGTATTAATAACCATAACTGCATATAATCTCTATTTAATAAGGTCAACATCTCCTGTATTAAATATTCTTCAAAGAATATTTTTCTAATTCTTAGGAACTGAGATTTAGAAATATTATTAATTAAAAATCTGGGATGGCAACAACAAAGAATTTTTCACAAACAAAATCACTGAATGCAAGTGGTATTAATGAGACACTATAATACTTGAGCGTAATAACACTTAATTGCTTTTGTCATACAAATGAGGAAGTCAGACTTCTCCAAAAAATATTTCACTTCAGTTCTCTCTCCACTATGATTACATCCAATATATATATACAAGAAAAACATGGCAGTTGTCAGAAAACTGCAGTTATGTCAGAAAATCAGAAGTGTCTCATACCCTACATATAATCATGAGTAGTAATGACTTTAAATGATATTCCAAAAACAAAAAGGTGGTTCAGTAATCAAACCTTCACCTGACTCTACTCGCCTTCCAGCTGGGGAAAATTATAGGCAACAAACAAAATACTGATTCAGAGTCTTCCACTTTTAATTCATGATAAGTCTATAAATCACCTGTCTCTCTTTTAAAAGCTTTGCTATCAAATAAATAATTTGTTTTATAACTGTTGGTGGAGGGACCATGACTATTTTGTGCTAGAACTTACTATGTGATAACTATTTAAGTCTCATATTCGTAATGAGGACTATACTAAAGAACTATAGTACCTCTTTGTCAGCTTTCATAATAACCACTTAAAATTATAGGCAACAAATAAAATACCGATTTAAAGAGTCTTCCACTTTTAATTCATGATAAGTCTATAAATCACCTGTCCCTCTTTTAAAAGCTTTGCCATGAAATAAATAATTTGTTTTATAACTGTTGGTGGAGGGACCATGACTATTTTGTGCTAGAATTTACTATGTGATAACTATTTAAGTCTCATATTCATAATGAGGACTATACTAAAGAACTACAGTACCTCTTTGTCGACTTTCATAATAACCACTTCCTCTTTACTCAACTGTTATAAAGCCTATTTTTTCAGTAATACTTATGTCCTCTCTCTCTCACACACACACACACCACACACATATATATATATATATATATATATATATATATATATATATATTTCATTTAATCTGAACATACCCTCTTATCATTTTCTTCATTTAGATGAGTGCTGTACCAATACTTTAAGTTCAACAGTCAAGAAAAATTTTGATCACCAGTAATTTTGTCTTGTGAAACATAGAATGTAGGGACAAATGTTAACCCTTTATTTAAGAAAGAAATGTGTGTAGATAAGAAGCCCACATTAGGTCTATAGTCAAAAATTTTCAATCAAACATTTTTATCCCTCATTTATACTATAAATTTAATACATATTTTTACACAAATTCAGCTTTTTCCCTCATATATGTGTGCTGTCTATCTCTTCATTTTTTATCTGGGGCTGAAATGTCCTTTATTTCTTCCAATTAAAAATTCACTCTTTTGTTTAAAGAGACAAGTTTTGAATAATCTTCAGTATCAGTACTGGAAGCTATCAGCTCTAGAGTCTGTACATGTGAAAACGGAACCAGCATCCCCTTTTCTTTCCTATGTTTTATTGGCTTCCCTTACAAACTATATGCCTATACTGTTGTCTTTTGCACAACCCTTTCATTTTGCATTCTAAGTGCATTCATCATTATACTCACCCAAGAGGCTAAGCTTTATTAGTGCCAATTCCTTATCAAAACATTCAATATTTTTAATTAACACATTTCAAACATACAACCATTTGAGAATGTTTGTACATTAACATCATCAGTGATATCTATGTCTAGCCCAATAAACACTTTTCATAATGCTGCATCATCAACAAACATAAGTGATGCCATTCCCTACAATATACCACTTATTCAAAAATCCAGTTGTTAGCCCCAACTTATGGGTCCAAATGAACTCAGATGCCATGAAGTGCCATGTTTCATCTCAAATAACTCAGCTGTCTTTACATGACAAAACGTTGATTTAAAATGTTTGTACTAAAATATTTAATGCTGTATGTGTATCCAAACTTTCTTTACTAGTACTTAACTGATCACCATGCTGTGTTAAATTTCCCAGACATTCCTTCACTTACTGAAGTGGTTAACCACAAAATATCATCAGTATCTAATGTTAAAGCAGCTAGAAAAAAATAAGGTATTTTTCTGTACCCATGCAACCTTGAATGCAAAATGCCCTTTCAGAATCCAGCAGACACCTAAAAAATATTCACCATACCAAGAGGCACGTAAGGGTCACTGTGCAGAGCAAGACTAAAACACCTCCACAAAAGAAAAAAATCCTTCGGCATCATTCAAACTTAATGCACCAACATCATCCATCAATAGCCATTTTTATTTTTTTAAGTTTGATCACATAAGCAAATTTACATCTAAAATTCTCCTTATATAACTTTAGTTTGTAAAATCAAATAACCTTGTTCTAACTATATATATAAAATTCATATCAGAATATATTAATAATAGTATTAATATTAATTTAGTATACCCTGACTAAAATATTTAACATTCTTCAAAAAATACAGGTGGAAATAATTCATCGGAGTAAATAAACCAGCTTTTTTTTTTAATTGAAAAAAGCATATTGCTCACTTCAAAAGATGGTAAAACACATCGGGATAGACAATTCCTACCATGACCTTAAAATTACTGGCCATGTTCATTGTACTTAAAGACACACCCACTGTATATATTATTAGTTATAGTCATCAATATAGAGAAAGATTTGTATCTATCAACAAATACATGTGTGTATCTGTGTATATGCATGTAAAATTACACACATATCTATAAATATAGATATAAACACACATTATTCTCCCTCTTTCTTTTAATACGGAGGTGTGCTCACTGAGGAAAAGCTATTTTAAGAAGGAATCTTACTTATCCTACATAAGATTTCTTTGATGCACCTATGCAGTTAGCACAGAGGATAAACACTGAGTTGCTAAGGAAATGTTTCATATACTTAAAGTATGCACTCCTTTAGGCTCCATTTGTCTGCTGTAAGACTCTGAGTAAGTCATTTAAAGAGGCATTGCTCTTTACAACTGGACTGTCAGGTTATGCTCTTGGTCTTCTAGACAGCATGCCTAATCTTAACAGAGGTTTATATATGGTTATATCTCAACGAAATCCTAAAACATTTTTGTAAAGTCAGTAAATTTAGACATTTTGTGCTTTATCAAGAGATAAATCTAGTGTCAGTAATATAAACTGAGTATTGCAATCACCACAGAATTTACACTTCTGCTGTCATAGTGTGTTCATGGTTTAGATTTGTCATGGAGAACTTTCAATTTTACTCCCTAGCTTTCTGCTTACCCTTCTTTTGCCTCATATTTTTGCCTCAGTTCTCAAGATGTTTGAATGTATGGTAAGAAAAATACGCCAAACCGGTGTCTGCCAACCACCACAAATCACCAACCAACCAAAAACTGGAACTGGAAGTGAAGCAAAAGAACCTCTTCCAAAATTGGTTTTAAACGTTTTAATCCACAGTAAAACACAGTAAGCCACGCAAAAAAATACACAATGAACGCCTTCTCACTCAGCGTTTTCGTCACTACTGGACTTCATCAGATGCTGAAACAAAACAACAGTTCCTAGTTACCCTTTTATATATTATTTAAAATCAATCAACCAATCTATTACAAGCCTTCATTACATACTAATTAGTTACTCATTTATTATTCATAAAAATAAATAATTCTAAAAACACACAATTGTTTTATTAAATAATCCTAAAACCTTTTTTAAAAAATCCTTTTAACTTATTTAAATATTTAAATAAATATATTTATAAAATTGCTTTTTTAAAAAATGAATAGGAAAAAATAGTTAGATAAGAAATACATATATATATATATTCCTTCATTGTAAACCTATATATTCTATGCAACTGTGGTGCCACCTCCTGGTTACTTTTTTTATTACACCTTTTCCTTATAGTGTTTTTTATAGGGAATGGGAGAGATTTAAGAATTTTACGGATTTAGAAGGTATTTCTACCCAAATGCCCAAAGTTATATTCAAAAATACTATTAGTATAAAAGGATGGTTGGAAAACAACATAGATAACAGGGGGAAAAAAGACATACAAGGTAGGATAAAAACAGGCACCTTTAAATGTGGCAGGTGCATGCAATGTGACAACATTTTGGATAAAGGAAAAGTTTTCCTGGAAGGGAGAAAAAGATGGTTAAAAAGTAAGGCATATTACAACTGTGAATCAAGGGGGTTGGTATATTTAGCTATATGTATGGCATGCCCGTCTTTCTATGTAGGGAAGACGGAAAGGTCACTTAAAAGAAGAATATACGAACATATGTACGATGTTAAAAAAGAAAAAGAAACCAATGCCATTTTTAGACATTCTAGGGTTTGTGTAGGGTCCAAATTTAAATTCTTTGTGTTGGACCAAATAATTGGTAATAAGAGAGGGGGTCCCTTGGAAGAACTCATATCTTATAGAGAAATGTGGTGGCAGATAGCCTTAGAAGCCAACAGAAAACCTGGCTTAAATGATCATATATCCATTCAGCCTCTTTTGAAAATAAGAGCTGAAAAAATATGAAGGAAAAGGTGTAATAAAAAAAGTAACCAGGAGGTGGCACCACAGTTGCATAGAATATATAGGTTTACAATGAAGGAATATATATATATATGTATTTTTTATCTAACTATTTTTTCCTATTCATTTTTTAAAAAAGCAATTTTATAAATATATTTATTTAAATATTTAAATAAGTTAAAAGGATTTTAAAAAAGGTTTTAGGATTATTTAATAAAACAATTGTGTGTTTTTTAGAATTATTTATTTTTATGAATAATAAATGAGTAACTAATTAGTATGTAATGAAGGCTTGTAATAGATTGGTTGATTGATTTTAAATAATATATAAAAGGGTAACTAGGAACTGTTGTTTTGTTTCAGCATCTGATGAAGTCCAGTAGTGACGAAAACGCTGAGTGAGAAGGCGTTCATTGTGTATTTTTTTGCGTGGCTTACTGTATTTTACTGTGGATTAAAACGTTTAAAACCAATTTTGGAAGAGGTTCTTTTGCTTCACTTCCAGTTGGTTGGTTGGTGATTTGTGGTGGTTGGCAGACACCGGTTTGGCGTATTTTTCTTGGTTCAGTTCTTTTGCCATGGAAATGGAAGGGAAGGAGAGGAACGGAGGTCCGGAAGATGTTGGCCAATCCAAAAGGCTTATCGGACAACTTACACAGCTGGTAGACCTCCTTACTCCACTGTGCGAGACTTTGATCAGGAAGGAAGCAGAGTGGACAAGTAAGCGGTGTGCACGCGATGAGAAAGAAGCATATGGAAATAAGAGCAAACGTAAAAGGGAACTACCTGGCGCTGAAGGAGCGTTTGAAGAAGGGGATGAACCGAATGGTAGCCGCTTCAATGGGGTAGATGAATTCAACAATAGTCGCTTTAATCCTGCAGACACACCAGCAATTTTTGTGGACAATGGGGAGATTCCAGGTCAAAGTTCTGACAAACAGCTGTGTCAAAGACAACGGAGTGGCACAGGTACTGTTAATTCTGAAAAAACACTGGACATGAAAGATTGGCTAAAAATGCAATATTCGCTCAGTTCTAATGTTACCAAACAGAACGAAAACAATTCTAATGACTATAATGATTCTTACAGTAAAAAACTGAGTAATTTGTATAAACTTATGCACAAGTATAAAAGTATTATGATTGAAAACGGATATCTCAATGAATGTTTAAAGCGTGATATTGTCCCTAAGGGGCTAAGAACATGGAAATATCCCAATAATGTGCAGATAGGGTCAGAATTTCATAAGGACTTATTACTAGTGTTTAATAAATGTGGGTTAGATATTGTTAAGTTAATAATAAGGGAAAACAACAGGAACTTAGAAAGCCTTCAAATGCAGATAGAAATTTTAGATAAACATATTAAAGATGATTTGATGTTTCAAATCAAGGAAGAGAGACAGGAATATTTTAAAATTAAGGATGAAATAGATGATAAATGTAAACCTTTAGTGAACAGAAAAATGGACAAACTTAGGAGGGACATCCAGGAATATAATAATGAAATGAGCTACCCTAAACCGACGGGTTATAGATATCAGTATGAATATTTTAAACCATATAATAACAACAACAAACACAACAAAACATGGGAAAAGTATAAAAATTATGGTGAAAATGAGGAATGGATGGGAAAAGAATATGATTTAGAATTTCCCCCATTAGAAAGGCCAGGAAGTGAAGAATGGCAGGAAAAAAGACATCAAGGAAATTTTCAACAGCGGGGGAGAAGGGGAGGGAAATACAGACAATTTTAAACCCCCACCCATTAGAAGACACATCCACTCATCATGTGATAGAGGATACAATGGCAAGTAATAATGAGGAAGAAGGGAATAAATTTACCCTGGGAGGGTTTGCTATTTATAATTTTAGTAACCTGGTATTAAATGTACAGCATTTCAAATTAATGGAAAAGGGCTTTAAATTTATACCCTTAGTTAAGGGAATACTACACAAACCCTAATTGATATGAAGCTTTTATTAGAAAAATGAATTTACAGTTGTTGTTTCATAGTGAAGGTATAGGTCAAGAAGTAAGAAGAAATAGAAATATTATCAATGAAAATAAATTAATTAAAAAATTGACATTTAACCCTGTTATACACACCCAGTTGAAAAATTTTGAAAACAATATGGAAAGGGAAATTAGAAGAAAAGAGAGAAATTTGAGGGATAGACAAATTCCCTACAACCTCCCCCCCAATGAACATTTAGCTTTGGAGGAACTAAAAGCTAATAAAAATATCAGAGTTATGAAACCTGATAAGTGGGGTGGGGTGGTTGTGATGGATGTGATATTATACGAAGGTAAAATGAATGAAATATTAAGAAATGAAAAGAAATACAGTGTGGTATCCAGGAATGAGATTAATATGGCCTATTACAGAATAGATAATATCCTGGAAGACATGATGAATGAGGAACTTATTAATTGTAAAACCTTTACCTACCTGAAAAAAACCAAACCCAAAATACCGGTTGTATTCGGTATACCGAAAATCCATAAAAACAGCTTGGACCCACCCCGGAGACCCATTGTTTCAGCCGGTGGGTCGAAAACAAATTCCCTAGCAAAATATGTGGATGTTAAAACCAAACACATTTGGATCACCAAGGGGACAGACCATTTTGAACCCTGAAATGTATCATGAGGAATTAATTTTCGTGACTATAGACATAGTGGACCTATTTGGTTCGATACACTATGAAGAAGGTAATATGATGTTTGAGGAAGAAATATTTGCAGACAACAAACTTACCCATGGAGAAAAGGTAGTGTGCACAGGATTGATGGACCTAGTATTGAAAAACAATTTTTTTCTATTCAATGGTGAATATTTTAGACAGCTACAATGAGTAGCTATGGGTGCTGCCTGTGCACCTACCTTTGCGAACTTGGTCCTATCAAACTGGGAAAGCAAACACATATTGGGGTCTAAATACGAGAAGTATTGGACACTATATAAGAGGTTCCTCAACGACATTATAATATTTTGGACAGGGGGTATTGATATTCTAGAAGAATTTATTAAATATATGGAGGAAACTTCAGGTTTTTTGAAATTTACTTATAATTATTCTAAGACTAGTATTTCATACCTAGACGTGGAAATAACTTTGGAAAATAAAACTTTCCAAACTAGTGTCTATAGGAAACCTACTTATGTTAATTCCTTTCTACACTTTGATAGTGCCCACCCTCTATATTGTAAAAAGAATTTAGTAAAAGGACAATTTGTAAGAGGGTCGAGGATGACCAGTAAAGATGAAAAATTCTTTAACGAATGTGATTTGTTGCACAAAATGTTTCTCGAAAGGGGTTATCCAAATGATTTTGTTCAAAAATTGAGAACAGAAGTTGAAAAAGGTAGAAGGGAAAGATTTAAACCCATAACAGGGTCATACAATGAAGTAGAAGTGATAGAAGACAAGGAAGAAGAAAATTTTCAGCAGTCACTTGTTATTGAATACAATACATTAAATAAGGAGGTGAAAACACTATTTTATAGGGAATGGGAGAGATTTAAGAATTTTACGGATTTAGAAGGTATTTCTACCCAAATGCCCAAAGTTATATTCAAAAATACTATTTGTATAAAAGGATGGTTGGAAAACAACATAGATAACAGGGGGAAAAAGACATACAAGGTAGGATAAAGACAGGCACCTTTAAATGTGTCAGGCGCATGCAATGTGACAACATTTTGGATAAAGGAAAAGTTTTCCTGGAAGGGAGAAAAAGATGGTTAAAAAGTAAGGCATATTACAACTGTGAATCAAGGGGGTTGGTATATTTAGCTATATGTATGGCATGCCCGTCTTTCTATGTAGGGAAGACGGAAAGGTCACTTAAAAGAAGAATATATGAACATATGTACGATGTTAAAAAAGAAAAAGAAACCAATGCCATTTTTAGACATTCTAGGGTTTGTGTAGGGTCCAAATTTAAATTCTTTGTGTTGGACCAAATAATTGGTAATAAGAGAGGGGGTCCCTTGGAAGAACTCATATCTTATAGAGAAATGTGGTGGCAGATAGCCTTAGAAGCCAACAGAAAACCTGGCTTAAATGATCATATATCCATTCAGCCTCTTTTGAAAATAAGAGCTGAAAAAATATGAAGGAAAATGTGTAATAAAAAAAGTAACCAGGAGGTGGCACCACAGTTGCATAGAATATATAGGTTTACAATGAAGGAATATATATATGTATTTCTTATCTAACTATTTTTTCCTATTCATTTTTTAAAAAGCAATTTTATAAATATATTTATTTAAATATTTAAATAAGTTAAAAGGATTTTTTAAAAAGGTTTTAGGATTATTTAATAAAACAATTGTGTGTTTTTTAGAATTATTTATTTTTATGAATAATAAATGAGTAACTAATTAGTATGTAATGAAGGCTTGTAATAGATTGGTTGATTGATTTTAAATAATATATAAAAGGGTAACTAGGAACTGTTGTTTTGTTTCAGCATCTGATGAAGTCCAGTAGTGACGAAAACGCTGAGTGAGAAGGCATTCATTGTGTATTTTTTTGCGTGGCTTACTGTGTTTTACTGTGGATTAAAACGTTTAAAACCAATTTTGGAAGAGGTTCTTTTGCTTCACTTCCAGTTCCAGTTTTTGGTTGGTTGAATGTATGGTAAATTACTTTTGATTTTAGTCAGGCAATATTGACAGAAAACACATGTTAAAATAGAAAACAATGTTTAACTTTCTAAGTAAATTAAAGAAATATTTAAAAACTGATTTTGGGCCTTGGGCCCTCATTGTTTTTGACTTTATCCTTGACACTCTAGAAAAGAATTTGAGAGATTTGTTTCAGTCATTACAATATTAAATGTGTGTGTGTATATATATATATATATATATATATATATATATATATACACACACACACACACATAGATACATACATGGGTCTCTATCAGCTGATCAAGTTTTCAGAAAATCAAAATTCATATGGTCAAGACCATGAGTTGTTGAAAAAACAAAGCTTTTTAATGTAGATCACAGTACAGTGCACATCAGGAAATTTACCCTTTACCTCACTGTAGTGCAATCTTGGAGTTGTTAAATATAATTTGTAGGGGGTGCAGGGTTCCTTACCCCCTACAAAAATTTTTGTTTTATGTTCGAGTTTTCTGGTTTCATTCTGAGCAGTATGAGTACTGAGTTTCTGAAAACTCAATCATCTGACATAGACCCACATACACACACAGACACACATTATATATATATATATATATATATATATATATATATATATATATATATATGGATACAGATACATAAATATATATATGGGGTGCAGACATTTGGTTGACAAGTCATATTGTTGAAGAGAAAAAAGGCTAGTACAGCTGACTGAAAATCAGCTGATTGCATGTGCCAGCTTTTTTTCTGTGTGTGATTGCATTACAGTGGGGATTAAGTACTTTGCCTTTTCCCCACTGTATTGCAATCTCAAAGCCAGTATATATAATTACAAGGAGGCAGGAGGTATAGGGGTCCATGCCCTCATGCAAAAAAAAATTGTACTTTTTTTTATTTTGATCAGTGTTGAGTTCTACTCTATCAGTTGCCATTCAATATCTTTTTTCTGATATATCAGCATATATATTACTCACACATACATATGTATATATATATATATATATATATATATATATATATATATATATATATATATGGGATAAATTCCAAAATGATCAGGTAAGATGACTAGCTAGTTCTGGAATATTAATTTACAGCTAAAAGATTTCAAGTTGTAAATGAGAAGGTGTAATTAAAGGGGCAGACCTTTGTGAAAGTTGGTGGTGGTGCCAGGATCCAGACTTTTAAGAAATTATTGCCTGTTATGTATGTTGTGTATTCCTACATGGAACTGCCCATTTTGTTAGTTTTGGTTTTACAGTCTAGAAAGCTGCCTAAACCTGAAAATGATTCAATTCAAATAGAAAGGGCTGGAGATAATGAAATTATATAACTCCTCTTTAAAAAAAGTGAGTTTTAAACTACCATTTCTGTGTGCAAGTGGTGAAAGGTGTTAATATTTTCTGTTACATATCACATACAGTGACTCATAATAATATAGGGATATATAATGCTGCTGGCATCAGTTATTTACATTTTAACTGGTCTGTAGTAGTGAGGAAAGATACATTAAACATGGGCCCCCTTTTCAAGGATAGGCAGGAAGATGTCACAAGAATACACAACTAAATATATTAATCGGTTTGTAGTTTATTCTAACTGTTAAGGGAAGTTTATTTTAGTCACTGAGGTATGATATGACTTGCATTATAACAGCTGTAAATTTTCCTTACGTGTTAAATGCACCCTGATGGGAATATTTTGTTAGCATTTATCATCTTACAAACAAAGTTATGAGGGGCATTATATTCAAATTCTACCAGCTTTTATTTAGGCAAAAATATGAAGTTTAGTCCTTTATAGTGGCGGTGAGTATTATTTGTGTCACAAAAATTGCACATTTCATAGAAAAATGTTCCACTTTAGACCTATGACAAGGTAGCAAACCTACCATAGAAATGGAGAATATACAGAATGTAGTTAAATCAAATGTGAACATTTCCAGTAGATTTTCCTTTTTGCCTAAGTCAGGGGGTAAGAAACCCAAATGTACTTAAAGAAAGGTAAAACTTTGAAAAAACTTTTGAAAAAAAATATGATACGCTATGTAATCATCTTCAATATTTATTTACAGGAGTTGAAGCCTTCTCCCCAAGAGGTAAGCAATATTCTATGCCATAGTAATTCACATGCACTTCAAACAATATAGTTTTCTCGTATGCAAATCTGATAGGTTGGTGGGAGAATTGCATCTAACCTGTAATAAATGGTTTCAAACAAGCTTCTCATTCTAGATTAGTGGATGATGTGTTTTTTTATATGGATTGGTCATAAAGAATGATTTTTTTTTAGATTTCATTCACTATTTAAATGGTTCTTCCTTCTTAAAATTTGAAGCTGGCTATATAAAAATAGAGGTTAATTTTTTTAGGCATCACCATTAATATTAATGTAAATAATTTTTAATATTACAAAAGGCCAGGAGTGCAAGGCGACAGAACAGTATCTTCATAGACTAGTCTCCGTACTGAACCAAAATGCACAGCAAGCAGTATACACTTCACCAGGCTGAGCCAAAGTACAAAATAGGCAGTTTTCACTTCACCGATTAACAAATACAGTCTCATATAAATAGACACAAGGCAATCCTCATTCGATGCAAAAAATGTAAGTTTATTCAACAAGTGAATAAAAAATGGCAAGCGCTTTCACCCAACTGGGCTTCTTCAAGCCAATATAAAACAACACTTTTAAAACAAACTATTTATACTGTGAAAACTTGACATAATTTCCTATTCCCAGTCAATTAGTCAACAATTAGAAATTAAATTAAATTTTACAGAGACTAGTCTATGAAGATACTGTTCTGTCGCCTTGGACTCCTGGCCTTTATTATTATTATTTTCATATTTTTATACAGGAGTTTTCACATTTGGGTAGCGGTTTTTGATTTATTGTAAATAATTTTTAGTTTGGCAGCAAACTGTTTTGTAAGGTTACTGGAGTCAATAGTTATTGTATTCCAGTTTGCACCCTAAATTTATTAAAGAAAACTTTGCTAATGGGCAGTTATTAGGGCTTTGAGACTGACAACTATGGATTCAGTTTTTTTATAAGGAAATAGATATTGCTGCTATGTTTATACTAAGGGGATATAGTAATGCACATTTAATTGTGACAGCCAAAAAGTATTTGATAATTGTAAACAGTTATATTACCCTATTTTACATAAGGGTTTTGTTTATGATAAAAAAATATATTACTATTAAAAATAAAAATCTTGTTAAAATTAATATAATAGATAGAAATTTTATTAACATAACTGGAAGATACTGGAAGCTAATCTTGATCTCATAAAAATGGTGGGGGATACTTCTGTTATATTTATGAAAGCTTCTACAGTTAAAGACCATTGTTATAGCGGAAATGTCAAATGTATTATTTCAGTTAAACCCGTGGAAATATATTCATGTGGTCAGTGCAAAGCTTGTCACTCATATATATATATATATATATATATATATATATATATATATATATATATATATATATATATATATAATAGATATAGGGCTAATTACTTGGTTTTGATTTGAAAAAGTCCATTTATTGCTGGATGAAAGCACTAAATAAATTTGTCATTTATTTCTTTTTTGGTTTTGGTTCATTTTTATTGCAGCACTATTTCAGGGTGAGGAGTTTGGTTTTCAATGTGGTTTTATGTTGCACTGTATTTTAATTGTCCAACCCACTGTGTAGAAAAATCTCCCCTAAAACTACAGCAGAGGATTTATGCATGTAATACAAGGAACAGCAAAAATGCTTTACTTAAATGTTTACAATGCTGCGAGAATACACTCTTTAAATCTGTTGTTTTAGAGACTTTCATAACATTTTAGGAAAATAAATATTAGACTGGAAAGAATATTGTTGGCAGTTAAATGACCTGATGCTTTTGCTTGTTTACTATTAAGCATTACAGTGTTTTACTGCATTCATAGCCTGATAAAGTCCATGATGGACAAACACTTGTGGTTTCATTTCCTTTTACGGACATTATTATTATGTTGTATGGATAGAAACTGATGTGGGTACCAAATTCTATTAACTTTTTTTTAAGTCTTAAGACTTATAAATGAGTCATCAGGGCCATGGCCTTAGGGCACAGAGGACTAAAGCCATGACTACCATCCAGACAACCTTGCTTTAGCACCAGAAGGATTAGAATGAGTGACCAATACCATCTTGCCCATCCTGGATGAGGGAGAAACTGGACTACCTGACTCAGACAGCTAAGGTAATGCAAGTTGTAGTTAAGGAGTAGATAACATGCTCAACTTGTAAGCCAGGATCGAGTCTCAAGGAAGGTGAAGATTTCCAAATAAAAGATTTCCCTAAGCAGGAACATCAGCATAGTGTGCTGCCACTGAATTTAAGGCGGTAGAAAGTGGAAACTCTGGGTAATGATAGTCTGCAGACATCCAAGATTCACCTCCAGTGGGGAATGAATAAGTCAGTATTCTATCTTGTTGGGTTGGGAACAAATGGGCTGTAGGGTATTTAACCCTGACTGCCCTTATGGTAGGAATGGAAGGGTAAGACTGGGGTGGTCTGATGGCCACGGTTATTGGAAAAAAATGGATATGTCCACACAGAGCATCAGAGTACTACAGTGAAAGTACATTAGTGAAAGCTACTGTCACTTTAAACTGTTAATCATTTGCCTAAAAACATATCTTTATTGGTCTGCGTAATTCATACTTGTAGTAAAATATGCATTTTTCAAAGATCCCACATGATGGCTAGAATTTAAAATGAAATAACAGACGTCTGCTATTTAATCTGACCAAATGCCTTCCTTTTCTCTATGGTCTCCTAAAAGCTTATCAAACTTGGAATAAACTGAAAGATAATACCAGATGGAAGAAGCGCAGACACTTTCGATGACTGAGGCCTGATCTCAAGCTCAGCAAATTATATACAGTTTAATAAATGGGTCTATAAAATTCATTAGCGTTAATGATACTGAAACAAAAAAAAGTTTAGAATGAATAAAATGCTTCATCTTGAGAATTTAAATGAATCTAGAGAATCTTGTGAACATTTTATTGTATTTACAGAAAATACAGGTAATATCAGTAAAGGGCTCTTCCATGTTGATTATACTTGAATGAACTAGAGTTATCAATCAGTCCTTGACATTTTAGCTAAAAGTGTTGAGATAATCGAAGTGTGGGAGCTAACAATCTAAAGGAGTACTCAGACTAACAATATATAGGAGCAAAGCTCATCCCATGATCAAAGCACATAAGCCATCAGAGGAATTCATAAGGAGGTGTTGTATATTAACAGGTACAATTATTAGTGCAATACACAATATAAAATCATAAAATATCTACTTCATGTATTTGTCTACTTATTGCAACAAAGTGAAGGTGGTGGTGTTATCTTTCTTGTAGACATATTTCAAGTGACAAGTTTGTTAAATATGGCACAAAAGAAAGGTCCCAGTCCCCTTCAATAAACACACTGCACCAACTCACATCTGACAACCTTAATTAAGCTTCCATAAACAAAGCATTATTGAACATTTTAATTTATTGATCACAGCATGAACATCCATATAACCATTTATTAGCATCCTCACCTCCACTCACTCACTTCTATTTATCAAGCAGCATCTTCACCTCCACTTACTTATTTTTACTTATCAAGAAGTGTCCCAAAGCTCACCTTCATTCCCCAACTCATTGAATTAAACATCCAACATCAGAAGAGGAACAAGCCTGTCCCTCATGTCTGCCTAAACACCAAACCTATGAAATAACCACACAATCCTCAATGTTCCTAAAAATGGAGGGAGGGTGGGTAGCAAGTTCACACCAAATCTGATCCCTTACCTAGTTAAACTCTCACAAAACCAGTTGTTCCCCTCCTTTCACTTACCTCACTTCCTCCCAACAATCATACTTTCCCAATTTAGACCTTCCATCCCCCCACACTAACTTTGTTCTACTACCATCTTATCTGCCATCATTATTCCTACCTGACCCTCACCCGAAGATATCCCTGAACAAATTGGTTTGTTCCCAAACCTCATTTGTCCCTGTCCACACACCTCACCAACTGACATTTGATGACCTTTATTAAATTTCCATTAACAAAACTTTATTGAACATTTTAATTTACTGATCACCATTGGAACATCCATATAACCATTTACTGGTGAATCATAACCCTGCTCACCCTAACCAAAGAAGCAGTGTCCTCGCCTCCGTTCACTTATTTTTACTTATCAAAAGCAGCGTCCTCACCTCCTCTCACTTTTACTTATCAAGCAGTGTCCTCACCTCTGTTCACTTAATCCCACTATCATATGTTCATTTATCAGTTTACTCTGTTACCCGATTGTTCCCAGCCCCCCTCATAAAAGCAACTAACAGGGTCTCTACCCACTTCACTCCCCATCCTCCCCCTAACCAAATAAGCAGTGTCCTCACCTCTGTTCACTTATTTTTACTTATCAAAAGCAGTGTCCTCACCTCCTCTCACTTTTAATTATCAAGCAGTGTCCTCACCTCTGTTCACTTATTCTCACTATCATATGTTCATTTATCAGTTTACTCTGTTACCTGATTGTTTCCAGCCCCCTCATAAAAGGAACTAACAGGGTCTCTACCCACTTTACTCCCCATCCTGCCCCCTGTGGTCCTACCTTTATTACACTCACAAATCCCTCCCGTCTTTCCAATAGCCAACCACAGCGCTAACCCTACACTACCTCCTCCATTTTCCCACTACTACCACACCTCCTCAACATGTACAAGCATACCTTACCTATGCTCACTGCATGCACTCTCCTTGCATATCTTACATCCTACTAAAGCTCCATCATTCCCCCACTCAACCACTACCACTGTAATTCTACTCACACCACCACTCATGTCTCACCCTCACTCATCTCTCCTACCACCAACTGAAGAACCATCCCTTTGCACCCCTGCATATTCTACCAACTATATTACTCAAACATAAAGCATCCCTACAACTTAACATAGTAACCCTCCCACCATACCTATTACCCACAAAGCACAATCATAAAGTTTCTCTAAGAAACAAACACATTCAAAAAGTAATAACCTCATGCATATCAAAACTAGCCCTAAGTGGAGACATCCACCCCAACCCTGGCCCTACCATCTCCAACCCCAATCCTCATAATCAGACTAGAAACCAAAACTTCTCCCATATCACAGCCAATAGAAAGCCAAGTGACTTCCTTCTACTAAGCCTAAATATTAGAAGTATATCCAACAAAGTCCATGAACTCCATGCCACCATAGACTTGTACTCCCAAGATATAGTCATCCTGACAGAAACCTGGCTAAAACCTCACATTACCAGTGAGCAAATACTCCCTACTGGTTATGGCATTCTAAGAGTAGACCGGCTAAACAAGAAAGGCGGCGGTGTTGCTATAATATTTAAACAGCATCTAAACATCCAGATTTTAAAATAATCAGCTCCACAAATAGGCAATGAAGAAATAATACATACCAACCTCAAAATAAACCAAAACAAAACCATCGACATAACTGGATGCTACTTCCCACCTGGCCAAAACATCCCTCCACTAGAAAACCTCCTCAGCTAGTCTACCCATCATCTCCTCCAAGAAACTATCGTTTTAGGTGATTTCAATACTGACTGGCAGTCCTGTTCTGGCAACAATCCAACCCATCATATAAACCTTCATGGCTTCACCCAACTAGTCCAGTCGCCAACCAGGATAAATAAAAACTCCAGCAAGCACACTACCCTGGATTGGATACTAGTCAGTAAGAGCCCCCAGTCATATATAACAGGCAGCTTATCAGACAGCCTCAGTGATCACTCCTCAACATTCCTACACTAATCTAAACCGGTCATCTACCTTCAAATACGTAAAAAAACTAAACCAACCCACTCACATTCATCTCATCCCTCAAAGAATGTAACTGGCATGCCCTAAAGTACCTCAGTCTTGATGACGCAGTTGAATTTTCTTAATACTACCTTCCTGAGCATCCTTAATTACCATGCCCCCATAAGACTTTCCAGAACAAAAGCACAACTCTCCCCATGGTTACAGAAAACCACTAAGTCAGAAATGAAAAACAGGGATAAAGCCTGGGAGCACTGGCGCAAAACCAAAACCCCCTCAACTAGACAGAAATTCCTAGAACTATGCAATAGAGTTAAAAAGCTAATAAATCAGGACAAATTCCAATACTACCAGTCTGCCCTAGACTCTTCCCAACACAGCCCAAAACAATTCTGGTCCTCCATAAACTCCATCCTCCACCCAGGTAAAGTCAGTACCCCTCGTCCTAACATCCCTCACTCCTCCAAAAATATTTCTACCTCATTCAACACACACTTCACACAAACCATACTATCACTAGCTAAACAACACAACCCCCCTCCCCTCCAACCCACACCTTCAACTAGTAATCTACCCACTGCCTTCTCTGTTTCTCCTGTACCTACCTCCAACTTAAAAAACTCTTAACTAAACTTAAGCCCACCAAATTAGCAGCAGACAACCTCCCCAGTGAATACCTACAAATTTCAGCTGATGCTCTGGCCTACCCAGTATCCATCTTGATTAACCAATCTGTCAGAAAGTTACATTCCCACACTGTGGCAAGTATCACATATAATTCCCCTCTACAAGGCAGCCCCTCCACAGAACTAAGCAGTTATCGCCCCATAGTTATTTTCTCTCCACTCTCCAAAATACTAGAGAGAGGCATACATTCAAAGGTCCCAGACTACCTCCTTACTAACAACCTCCTTTTCAATACTCAGCATGGCTTCCGACCAAACCATAGCACTGCCACTGCCTTACTCTACTTTACTAACACTATTGTTCAGCATAAAAACAGTGGCTAGCTCTGCTCTGCTACTTTCTTAGACCGATCTAAAGCATTTGACATGGTCCCACACAAACAACTTCTCTCTGTGCTCAATAACCTATCCTTCTCTCAATCAGTCACCAACTGGTTTCAGAGTTACCTATCTGACTACCAACAATCCGTTGTATGGCAGAATGACATATCTCCCCAACTACCTGTCTCCATAGGGGTTCCCCAAGGATCCATCCTTGGACCCCTACTCTTCTCTGTTTTCACCAATAATCTTGCCTCTGCCACCAAACATGGCACACTCATACAATAAGCAGATGACTCAACCATCATCTGCTCAGCCCAGTCCCTACCCAAACTGCAAAAAGTCAAACAGGAAGCCTTTTCCTCTGTTGAAACTTGGTTATCCGATGCCCAATTAATACTCAACCCAAACAAAACTAAACTACTCATCTTCCAACCCACCAAATATACTCAAAACAACTCTCACTTTAACATCACAGCAAAAGACAACACCACTATATACCCAACTGAACACACCAAATTGCTAGGATTGGAAATAGACAAACTAAAATTTGACATTCACATATCCATGACCATAAAAAAAGTCCACAAAAAACTAGGAGCGTTATACAGAAATAAGCAACTTCTCACCAAAGCAGCAAAGATTTCAATAGCAAATTTCCACCGTATCTCCACCCTACTTTATGCCTCTCCAATATATACCAACCTAAGGCAATGCGATCTAAACAAACTAGAGACCTGCTACAACAAAATTGCCAAATTCGCTACAGGGGCATCCTACCGTAGTCACCACTTAAACTGGGCTGGCTTGAACTCCCTCACCTCCTTCAATGGCATCAACTATCACTCGCCCACAAACTAGTAAACCATCCACTAAATGTCCCATCCCTCCAGAATCTACTCCAACCCTATCGCACCACCAGAGCACTAAGATCCAGCAACAAAAATCACTTGCAGATCACTAAAGCCAATAACTCTGCTGGTGAAGCACTATTCTCTTGCACCATAGCCAAATTATGGAACTCCCTCTCACCCACAATTACCTCCATACCATCATGCACCCACTTAAAGCTTTACTAAAAGCGCACCTAAAAACATGCTGGCTATGCCCTTGCAACTCCCACTCTAATATCACCCACCCCATCCAACCACTACCTTTCTTTCCACCCCACTAACTACCTTGATTATAGCAAGCTCAGATGCTCATAAGCCTAGTACTTATTATACAGCAGGAACTTCTCATTGTTACATTTGTTAATGCCTGTTATATACTTCACAGATAAAGATTCTAGTTGTCTACTGATGTACTATGTTCCTCATCTGTAAATATGTTGTAAGTAATTGCTATGTTACATTGTTAATCGCTATGTAATCCAATGTAACTACTGTCTGTTTATTTTACTGTGGAGCTTTTCTCCCCGGGCCTCCACTGAAAATGGACCTACGTCCAGTCAGACACTCCCGGTCAACAAATGTAAATAAATAAATAAATAAAGTTTACTTATCAAGCAGTGTCCCACAACTCATTATCATTCCCCAACTCATTTAAACATCCAACACCAGAGGGGGAAAAGAAGAGGGATAACCCTGCCTCTCTTCTCCACCAACCAGCCTGACACAAGCTGTTCTCCCTCGTTCACCAAAACACTTCAGCAAACCACCAAAATAAACCGAAGGACACATTAACCAAAATAATTCAGGTGTACTCCATCCTGTCTGAAGCAAACAATCTCTATCATCGACATCCCAATGCCCTATATTATAAATACCTCATTGGCCATCATCTGTCAGTCTTCACAGTTCAACATATGAACTACAGTTCAAGATTCAGTAAAGTCACATAGTCCTGCCACCCATACAACTATAATAATCACAGCTAAGTCCACCTTGACTGACTGAACTGACTTGCTTTGTTCCCATGCCTGAACCAAATATTTCAACAATCCTTCCCACCAAACTCCTCCTTTCTCAGGCAGTTACAACACACAATTTAACAAAATCTTGCAATGCCCTACCATACCCCTTCTTTTTAAATGCTGCCCAGGATTCCCATACCAAGCAGCTGATCATTCCAAGCCAACCTGACACACCTCTTCTAGCAACACCAGAGGCTAGTACCACTGCCATATTAACCGAATGAAAAAAACCTTTTCCTCCTAAACTTCTCCTGCTATACACCTTCAACACCAGCCAAATTGGAACCAACTCCAAACGGTCAACATCCTTTCTCCAATCATCCTTCTATCCTGCTGACCAATGAGCCCCCCCCCCCCAAATAAGCCCCCGTCCCAATACTTCTTGCCGCATCTGTAGCAATTTGCAAATCCCTTTTAACAGCCCAATCCACCTGACAAATAGCCATGCCATTAAACTACTCCAAAAAAGACAACCTCAATGCTAAATCAGTATGCATCAACTTATTAACCCTCGCCCATTGTTTGCTTTTCTCCCCGTTCAACTAAAGGTCACTAACCCAAAAATGGAATGACCCACATGAACTGCCCCTTAATCAGCACCTTGCCTCTGGATTTCCCCACTGAATCTTATCTTTTAAATATTTTACCTTCACATCTAGTAAATAAAACAAACCGTGGCCTGCATCCACTAGCAATCCCAGAAAACAATGTCTTGCTTGAGCCTTCTAACTGCTGTCTAGATAATGGAACACCCAGTTCCTCACACATCCCCAAAAACACACGCATACCTTCCAATGTTCCATCAAACCCTTCATCTAACTCTTAAGAAGTCATCCAGATAATGTATTGCCTTCTGGTTACACCCCCCCCCCACTGACAAATCCAATGGAGAGCCATGCTAAACCCCTCAAAGTAGTACAGGCCACTGAGCAGCCCATTAGCATAGTCTTATCAAAGTAAAACTTGCACTCAACCTCCCTGCCCAACAGCAGCCACTCTTCCTCTCAAACAGATAATAAACTAAAAACAGATTCAATATCTACCTTCACCAACCATGGATCTGTAAGCTCCCAAATGTCCTGCACTGCATCATCCAAAGCTGCATAATAAAATCATACACACAATTCTCCTCAGGATAAGACCAATGGTGAATCAAATGAAATTCCCTGCCGATTTCCTATGAACCAATCCCAATGGAGAAACCTTAAAGTTGATAAAGGGAGGAATATCATTTGGACCCAATAACCTACTCACCCCCCCAGCATTCCTTCCCCACCAAGCCTTCCAACATCTCATACGTCCCCTGCAAGGAACTCAGATTCCTACAAATTAACCCCTCCTCTCCCAGCTGATTTAATATAAAATCCCTCAGAAAACCCACCTATTTGACTGCAGCTGCTGAATCAGGAAATTGCATGAGCGGCTGACACAATACCTGTATGTTAATGGAAAAATGCATCTCCCAGCCTTCTCTTTGACCCATAAAAGGACACCCCCCATTCTCCTCCTGCAAAATTCCCTTTACCCTGACTACCTTGAAATCCAAGAAATGAAAAAGGTAACCCAACCGATTCAGGCTGCTGTGAACTGAAATTAGCCAACCTGCCTGCCACCTGAAATGCTGAATGCATACCTGCATAATTTGAACAGGTGTGTAAAAAACTACATATCACCCACGAGCAACCACTTCATTAAAAGTGCAGCACAACCCCTACCTGACACCCCCTTAACTTAAACCCCTTGCTAACAGCTCCAACGCTATCAACCATAGTAGCTAACCAAATAACAGTATCTCTCACATCTCACCACTGTGACTGATCTGCCTTCCACTTCCAAAACCCCTAATCATACCACAACCAGGCATTACTCACCCACAGACTCTCTGCCTCACAGATTGTGAGGAAATAAGCCAAGAGTGGTAAGGCCAAAGGTGATATCCTTCTCCAATCAACCTGACATTTAATAAATGAAGCCTAACACCCAGTTGTCCCATGTTCTTGGCCACAGTCTACCTATCTTACTCTGCCTAGAGGCCACTAAAGCTGCCAAAAGTTTTTACTGTTTGCAGTTTCCAATTGCATAAAATAATGAACCCCATTCCACATCAATTATTTCAAAATATCAACAAACTTCCACTTCCAGATCTTTCCTTCAACTAAAAGCAGTATGTGAGGTGGTCAAAATATCCCCCTTTGCCCTAGACCCTGCTTAGCTAACAAATCACCTGGCCCGATACCAAAATCCTACCCAACCTCATGCTGTTCTCTCTCCATTCCACCTGTGGATGACCCCAAACTCCACATAATCAAAACTTAACCCCTTCTCATTGCCAAAAGCATCCTCATGAAACTACCCCATTCACTAAAAAGTGGCCACCCAAACCTCTGTCATTCCTCAACTGCACCACTTTATTTACCCTGCCCCTAATGTACATCATCCTCAACTGTCCCCACACTACTCCCAAATCGCACCAACTCTGACATGCCTAAATGAGCACCTAACAGTGTCTCATTACATGTGACCTTATTGCTCACTGCTGGAATATCCAAAGACATGCATCTGGAGCATTTCTCCCCGGGCCTCCACTGAAAACAGGCTCTGTGGTACCTAGTCGGACTTTCCCAGTCAACAAATGTTAAATAAAATAAAAATAAAAATAAATATCCACTGCAGCAGCATTTCTCACCTGTCGAGTCCACTCCCCTCAAGACACCGGCTGATGCAAACTCTGCGTTCCTGACATCTGTGACCCCATTGCATCTTCAGAAGAAAAGACAACTGTAAATCCTCTGAAAGACAACGAGACTTTTGGAAGAAAAAAAAAACAGGCTGAAACACCCAAATAGGAACCCCTTAACATATTACTCTTACCAGCTCAGCTGGTTGATACAATATTCTCTTCAGCATAACTTTCATAGGTATGTACTAGGCTATCGGGCCTATACAAGCCCTGCCATAACAATTCCCTGGACATTTCTTCCCACTATATTTACTTCCCTGGACCACTGCTTAGCAAGGTGACTGACATTGATTGTCGGGGTGAATTTCCTATCTCTCATCCAATCGTCAAGGTTCCTTTTGAAGAGGGCCAAGGATGTGCTCTGCTTGACATGTATGGGCAGTCTATTCCAGAGTATGGTGAGTCTCTGGGTAAGAAACCTATCCCTCCAGCATGTTTTATTTATTGTGATGACAAGGTTTAGTTTCCTGGAGCATGTGGCTCTGAGGGATTAGGATTTCTTTAAGTGGAGCATGTCCAACAGCTCAGGGTTTGACATGGCCTTGTATGTTAAGTAGAGATCGCCTCTGAGTAGACGATATGCCACAGAGTATAGCTGGAGTTTTTTTAGACGGTCAGTATAGGGCATCTGCTTTAGGCCTGTGATTCTTTTAGTGAGGTATTTGTGTGGCCTTTGCAGCTGTTGCAGATGTGTTGTGAGGTATATACCAAATGGTGCATTATACTCTATAATGGGTCAAAAGAATATAATGCCTGCATCTGAAATGCCTGCCATTATTTCCTAAAGCCCCGGTAATGAGGTACCAGCCCTTCCCAACCTGAACATTTTGCACAGCAGAAGATTAAGCCTCACTGCCATGCTCTGCTGAGGCTTCTAACATGGACCAGACCTGATCCATACCACCTCTTTAAGCAAGAAATCTGGACAAAGACAACAAGCATGGAGCACAGTGGCCCAAAGATAGAGACACTTTAAATATTGCCCTTACAGACTACCATAACTGGCCTCCATAATCATAAATTTCTGAACGATATGAATCTAAACTGACTGCCTGCTAATAAATCAGGACTTTCTGCAACTTTAGAGGCATACATAATGAACTTTTAAAACTGACAAAACAATTTCCTAACTAGATTTTTCTAGAACCCAAAATATT
The DNA here is from genome assembly GCF_019279795.1 of Protopterus annectens. NCBI lineage: Eukaryota > Metazoa > Chordata > Ceratodontiformes > Protopteridae > Protopterus > Protopterus annectens. The sequence continues at coordinate 430,901,802 of NC_056747.1, read as the reverse complement.
AAGAAACAAGCCCTTACCAACTATGAACTGACAGTTTTTCATACACATCAAATAGGTTTATAGGTAGGAAACTAAAATTAAACCCAGCCCACATCCTACTCATCAAAAAGACCACCAGTGAAACACACAACCAAACAAATCACCCAGTCAGGGGACTGGGTGGCAAAAGACAGGGTACCTTTTTGGCTGGGCTTGTATAGGCCCCAGGGCCGATAGCCTAGTACCTACCTATAAACCTATGAAAATCTCAGGCTTAACCAAACTCCTTCATCAGCCAAACGTACTACAACTATACCTCCTCTACCCAACCAATCACATATTAATATACTATCTACCTGTCCCTATCTCCCCCCTCTCTACCTCCAAACGGCTTATTCTAATACCACTCAAATACACAAAGGTCCTTCAACCACCACAAACTCTTTTACTTTTACATGGGGACATCCACCCCAACCCTGGCCCCAATACCCTCCACAATCAGAGCCCTTCAAACCAAACTGCCAACTATTCTAACCCACCCTTTTCCTCTGACTCCCTCTCTATTGCTCACCTTAATATTCGTAGCATTAACAACAAAGTCACTCAACTCCATGCCTTAATTGATTTCTACACCTTTGATATCCTCTATCTCACTGAAACCTGGCTTAAACCCAGTACCAAAGACAATGAATTCACTCCCCCAGGCTATAGTACCTTAAGACAAGACCGTCCAAATAAAAAAGGTGGAGGAGTGGCCCTCCTGTACAAATCCCAACTTCAGGTAGCCTTAATTGACTCCTTCCCCCCCATACCAGGAAATGCTGAAATACTTTGCACCAAACTCCAAGTTAACAAATCCAAGGCTATAAACATAATATGTTCCTACATCCCCCCAGGCAAGAACATCAATACCCTAGAAAATATCCTAAGCTGGATTTCCTGCACCTTTCCCCAGGAAACCATAATCTTAGGTGATTTTAATATTGACTGGAGCTCCTGCATATCCCCCAAACCCACCATACACCTTAATCTCTTTAACTTTCACCAAACCATCAACTCCCCTACTAGAATACATAATCCACCCACAAACAAACCATTCTAGACTGATACTGACCAACAACAATCCCCTCTCCTATAAAACAGGAATACTCCCTGACAATATCAGCGACCACCTCCTTACCTTTATCACCAAACAAAAATGCAACAATCCCAAGCAAACTATTTATCGTACCAAATATAACAAAACAGAATTCAATCTAACATCCTTTCAAAATGAACTCAAAGTATATAACTGGTCAACTCTAAAATACCTCCCAATAGATGAAGCAGTAACCCATTTCAACAATACCTTCCTACAAATTCTAAACCAGCATGCCCCATCCCGATTAGTCAGAGTCAGCTCCAAAGCAGCTCCATGGCTCTCTGTTACAACTAAACAAACTATGAGAGCTAGAAATAAATCATGGTCTAAATGGAGGTCCACAAAAGCCCTATTGACCATCAAAATTTCAAACATCTAAGAAACAAAACAAAGAAACTTATCATTCTGGATAAAAAAAACTACAACTTTCAATATCAACAAAACCAAAACCAAAACCCAAAAACATTCTGGTCAGGAATAAATAAACTACTCCACCCAGGCAACACCAAAACACCTACCCCAGCTAGCTTAGCACAAACCCAACCTAACATCATAGCCAACACTTTTAACAACTTCTTCTCTCAAACAGTCAACTCACTTGCAAGCACCATGACTCCCCCCCTTCCCTCCAAATTACCACCACTCTAAACAGTACCCACACGCTAAAGCTTGAGACAGTCTCAACAACCTATATACGGAAACTACTTTCTAAACTAAAACCCTGCACCCCTTCTGCTGACAAACTTCCAGCTGAATATCTTCAGCTAGCTGCAACCGAAATAGCCTACCCAGTTTCCATCTTAATAAACAGAACCATAACAGAATCCAAAATCCCATCCTGCTGGAAAATCTCCCATATTATTCCACTCCATAAAGGAGGGAACTCTAACGAACTATCCAATTTTAGACCTATTGCCCTTCTATCTCCTCTATCCAAAATAATGGAACGCTGCATTCACCATCAACTTCTACATTATCTCTTAAATAACAACTTGCTTGTAGACTCTCAACATGGTTTTAGACCGTACCACAGTACTACTACTGCCCTTCTCTCCTTCTCTGACACTATAAATAAAACCGAAATAACAACCTGTTCTCATCTGCACTATTCTTGGACCTCTCAAAAGCATACGATATGGTCAACCATCAACTTCTCCTCGATACCTTAAAATCCCTATCTCTGGATTCACAAGCATTACAGTGGTTCAACTCATACTTGACTAATAGAAAACAAGCAGTCCTTTGGGACAGCCATTTATCCACTCAACTCCCAATTACTATTGGAGTCCCACAAGGATCCATCCTAGGTCCCCTACTTTTCTCTATTTTCATTAATAATCTGCCCAATTCCCTCCCAACATCCACATGTATACAATATGCAGATGATTCCACTCTCATCTGCTCTGCTTCTTCCCCAGCAGAACTCCACTCTGCTACCCAAGTAGTCTTCACTGCAGCAGAAAAATGGTTTAAACATATCTGTCTCCTCCTAAATCCCAAAAAAACCAAACTACTACTCTTTACCCCAACCTGTAAATCCACCCCAATCTCTTTTTCAATAACATCCTGTAATGGCACTGTCATCAAACCTGACATCTGCACTAAACTGCTAGGCGTCACCATAAACAACCAGCTAAATTTTGACTATCACATTGATTTAACTATCAAGACAGTCAATAAAAAGATTGGTGCCCTATACAGGCTAAAGCCCTATCTCACTGCTACTTCCCGAGTAGCCCTCGCCCAAACTCACCTTATCTCTACATTAATTTACGCCTCTCCCTCCTTTATCAACTTATCTAAAGCTAATCTTCAGAAACTGAATACTGCCTACCACAGTATAGCCAGATTTGCCACTGGCTCTCCATTCCAAACTCACCACTGTCTTAACTTAAAGAAACTAAACTGGCTTGAACTCCCAAACCTAATACTCTTACAACAACTGATCATCACTTTTAAAATTCTTCATTACCCCTCCAATATACCCATACTAAATAAACTCATCACACCTTATAAAAATCTCACGACACTTAGATCAGCCAACAAGCTACTAGTTACTACTTTGAAATCTCATAACAAATCAGGTGATTCCCTATTTGCAAACACTATCAGTTCTTACTGGAATAAACTTCCCACAGAACTGACCTCCCTAACCTCATGTCACCTTTTCAAAAAACAGATAAAAACTCACCTACTAATTCACTGGCTATGTCCCTGCTCCAATCCTGACTGAGCTCAGCACTCTTTATTACTCTCTCCAGTCTGCTACTTGTGTATTTCTTTCCACTCCCGTTCTAACTTAGACTGACTTCATCAGCCCCTTTACTGGACCTTCACTCTTTTATCTCTCAATTTTTGTTTACCTCCCTTCTAGCCATCTTCTTTCCATCTCTTTCTACCTTTAGCTGACCTCCTATAATCCTGCTACCTTGGCATTTCATCACTATCCTGTTTCCACCCTCTCCTTTTTCCAACTGGACACTCCACCCTTTACCAAACTCATAATACTTTTTCCAATCAAATTATATTCTATCCCCACTTTCTGTCTACCTTATTTTTCCCCTTTTCCTCATCTTTAACTACTTAATTACCTGTTAAACTGCCAAACCTGCTCTTTTAACACTTGATACCAACAGATTTCTTGCTTCTGCAAATTTCCTAATCTGATAGCATGACTACTGACTAACGATAATATTTTTTAACTTGACTATTGATGTCTCTTAACTTAACTTTGTATTTTAGATGCTGGAGCTTATCTCCTTAGCCGCTTAACTGAACTCTGTTTGTTACCTACTCAGATGAGTCCAGGTAAACTGTATATTGTATCAGTACATTTTGTTAGTATTAATTTAGAAATGTTTTTGTAAATGTATTGTCTTATTCTGATAGTGGAGCTTTTCTCCTCGGGCCTCTGCTGAAAATGGACATATATCCAGCCAGATTAGCCCGGTTAACAAATGTAAAATAAATAAAAAATAAAATACTATGAGGAGAGGGGAGAAGAGAAAAAAAAATACTCACCAACTACCACTATTAACTCAAGGCCTACCTGTTCTCTGGAATATCTACAGGTCATCTTAGATGTAGCACTTGCCTTAGCAAGTTCACGCCAAAATCCGATCTTTTACCCAGTTACAACAACATAAAAATCAGTTAAGCCCCTCCTTTCACTTACGTCATTTCCTCCCAGCCCATCTACTTTCCCAGTTTAACCCTTCCATCCCCCCACATTAACTTTCCTCAGCTACCATCACTATTCCTATCTGATTCTCACCTGAAAATGTTAAGGACAAACTGGTTTGTTCCCAACCCTCATTTAACAATTAATGTCATGCTGGTCTGATCAAAGCAGCTTCCATCTGAAAGCTACAAACTTCTTTTAGAACATAAGCATGTTAACTTTTATTTCAGCTGCCCTGATCTTTGCAGTGTCTCATAAAATTAATAAATATATGCCAAAACATTGAAAGCTAAATTCAGTGAGGACTGCCAAACAACCTTTACAGATGCCATAACGTGCATTTTTTAAAAATAATTTTATTCTGACAATGTTCAGCTTGGAATATGCTAATGCAGAAAGAGCACTGATAATTTAGAATGTCTGTCTCACATTACTTTTACCTTTTTCACTGATTCTGTAAATATGAGATTGAGGGCTATGACTCATAATATTGAATATTTAGATGTATAGTTCCTACTAGTTTAAAAAACAAGATGTTCATGCATCTCTGCATTTATGAAAGCTTGTTTAATCTGAAAACATTGGGTAAAGCAACAATTTTCTGTGCATAAGGGTCAGAGGCATGCATTTGAGAATAGAATAATAAGTCTGCAGTAGAAGTGCTTATATTATATATATTATTTGAGAATATCCATTTATACACACACACACACACATACAGCATACATAGACCTCCAAGTGGTTAAAGTAGTTTACAAGTGCATACAAAAAAGGTGAAATGATTTCACACCACAGATGTTTCGTTTAGTTCATTGCAACATGAACAGATGTCATAATGACACAATTTACAAATCAGTCTCTATGAACAAGTCACTTGTGCTTTCCAACAAGCTGTGGACATGTCTATGTGAAGTAAATCTTTATCAAAATTTGCATATTTCCCATGAAAGAAAATATCTGGCAGAAAAAAATGTGTAGTAAAGAATCTTAATTAACTTAATGACAGCAACCTTTATACCAAGCAAACTACAATGAAGCAAATTATGAATTTCACAATTACTACTTTTGTGGAAATTTAATAACCTTTTGTAATTTTACTTTTTTTTTGTTCCTAATTGTCAAGGTCTGAGAAGAAAAGTAGACAAATGTAATTTCTAGCAATGTTTTCATTTCATTACATATGCAAGGCATGTAGTTGGGTTTTTAAGAAAAGGCAGCAGCTTAACCTTTAAAATCATATATGCATATTTATGCTGTCTGACATGTCAGGTATAGAGCTTAGTGCCTAAAATAACTAATTCTATGTTGTCAATTTCTACTCTATGTTTTACATCTGTTGTGTGTATAATCTATTCAATACACATCTGTGTTTTCCCAGAGTGAGTATTAAATCATGTAGTCCCGTAGAAATGAAATTTATTCACATAACTTGCTTTGGACATGTTTCTGTAAAACTAATTCTTTTCCATATTATACAGAAAATGTTTTTGTATCATTTTCTCTCAATGTTGTTATATGTATAGAAAGCTACATGCAAAAGATATGCTTTCATATTTTGGCGGTCAGAAAGGTGTTGTATCCTAACAACTATTCATACCAAAAGCCCCACTACAATGGCATGGTATATAGCCATGTATGTGTTCGGAAATATGACAGATTGCAGTGTATTTGCATTCTGTGCGGGTGTTTACCCTCAGGGGCTTCTGTTGCAGATGATTCTCCTGATTCAGGAACTGACCTGGTCTGAGTGATTTTTGGAAACAATGAGTGATGATCACATATCACACATCCCAGCCCAAGGGTTAACTAAACAATAAAGGAGCAGAGAATTACTAAACATTAACCTGAACAATGCATCTAACAACAGCTCTTTAGTTTGTAACGCAAGTGTCTGACAATTGCTTTCTAAAGCAACTATTTTCATATCATATAGTGCTGCGGTTGTGTGGTGATAAAAGATAAATGTTACATTTTTGTTACTTGAAACTATAGCTATGCATGTTTTTCTGACTCCCATCATGTTAGGATGATCAAGTCCTATATTTCCTAAAGGGTGTCTGTCAGAAGATCAAAAGTTCAAAAGACTGAAAATCAAAATATCTACAACTCAAAATATCAAAAATAATTTTAATGCAGGGGGGAAACCACCCTGCACCATTCAAGTGGTGGACTGCACTCCCCACACCCCCTGCTAATTATGTATGCTAACTCCGAGATTGCACAACACTGGAGAAAGTGCAGATCCCATTTTCAATATTTTGATTTTCAGACTTTTGAGCTTTCGATCTTCTGAAAGGGATCCTTCATAACATATTCCTTTTGTTTTTTTTTTCTTGAAGATCTGAAGCCATCAGGGTGGACAGAAGGCAGTGAGTGAGCGTCGTCATTACTCCACAGCGTACATATGTTTGGCATAATACACAAGATGTTTGGCTGCAAAGAGTGGTTCAGTGCCTGTTATGTTAAATGTGCTGGAGTCCTATGTTCTACATACCTATACTCGGTCTCTGAACAACACTTTTGCCTCTTTTCCTGAATGGTCTGCCAACTCCTTCCCCTGTAAAAGTCAGGCCAGCATCGGCCAAATATTCCACCCCCCAGCTGGTTCTGATAGCACTGACTCCCTTCACCCCCGAATTGCAAATGTGAATAGGATAACTATGTTCTCTTAACCCCCCCCCCAAAAAAAAGACTAACCAGCAACCTCAAAGGTTCTCAAAATAAATTTTATACATGATTTTATATGAGTAATAGAAGTGGCAAGTTTTTGAAAACAGGATTAAGGCTGTTTACACTGCGGTGGTGGGTACACTGCGGTGGTGGTGTTGCGGTAGCTTTGTCGCCTTACAGTTAGACGTTGCATGTTCGATTCTCAGTTAGAGCGTCTTCTGTGTGTCAGCATGCATGAATGGGCGTTCCTTCATTGAAGGTTGTGCATTAGGCCTGGCAAGCCAGCATGTAAAAATCTACTGCCAATCATTAGCGGACCGGAGTTCCGCTGTGGCGACCCCTAACCGGGAAAAGCCGAAAGACAGTATTAAGGCTGTTTAGTTACTTCTTGTGGTACAAGACTTGATTCACTCAGCCTTCACTGTGTGACCTTGAACAAGTCAGTTATCTACCTACCTACATAGCTAGGGTTGTGGCAATACCTTTGTTTGATAAAAACATTTGTGGGTGAATTCCAAATAGAAGCACCTCTGTCATCTCCTGAAAATGAAGGTTAAGAGTGCAAACATCTGTATGTTTACTCTAGAAATAAGAAATAACTCTGGAGAAGGTGGGGAAAACAAATGTTTAGTAAGGGAACATGCTGGCACTGCCACTTTGTATAAGTAAGCTCCATAAAATCATACTGCATAAAAGCCTACTGCTTGTGGATTTTCCTGTAATGCACCAATTGCCATTCTAAAACTGTATGACAGATTGTCTTCATACAGCCCTTTACACGAAAACTTTGAATCAGTGAAATGCAATGTTAAAACAGCTTAATTTAAAAATAGATGAGACTGATAAACACACATTAACAAACAGTATAACATTCTACCTTTTTTAATTTCTCCAAGTCTTTTGGGTTTCTAATACTATGACAAGAATGGACCCATTCCTAAGTCAAAATACAAATAAACTCATGAAATTAGTATTTTCAATCTTTGATGTCAGCCAGAAGTGCTCTTCGTAGCACCTGCAATGTGCCCAGTAATGATGCCTTCTGCAATTCATACTGGTTACATGTATTGGTAACATATCTAAACACGATTGCAGATTCTTTTTTATAAGACTCGTTGCTCTTACTACTGTTGGAACTACATGGGTATCTTTCTTCCACATCGCTCTCATTTCTTCTTGCAGATCCTGATATTTTGTGACTTTGACTCACTCTGTATGCAACACACTATAGTCACTAGGTGTGGCGATTTTGATAATCAATGCTACTTTTGTCTTCTTCTCCTAGACCACTATATCCAGTTTTCTAGCATTTATCTTTGAACTGTTGGTAATGGATGATCCCATGTGATGTAGACTTCTTCATTTTCTATGATGCTTTGTGGCTCATGTTTCCAGTGTTTTTCAGCCACTTCAATACCATAATGTTTGCACAATCCCCAGTGTAACAGTCTTGCCATTTTATTATGCCTTTCAGTATACAGTCCTTCTGCCACTAGTATGTCAGAACCAGCAATGAGGTGTGCAACTGTTTCCAATTCGGTTTTACAAAACCTACATTTATCTGTTTCTCTCACATGTTCAATAGACTTTGTAAATCAGTGTGTACGTAACCCCCTGTCTTTTGCCACCAATATTAACATTTCATCTCTTGATTAGAATTTGCCTCTTCTTAACCATTCCTGCATTCTTTCCTGATCAACATGAGGTTCTTCCAGAAGTTTTTTATACTTGCAACTATATTTATGCATTTTCCACATTTCTTGCCTTCTCATCTACCTCTATAAAGTTGATGATGTTTTCTGTCCAGCTGCTTAACTGGTTATTTAGCATACTAATGGGAATGTAAGGGTAAATTACAAAATAAAAAATGGAGAATTGCCAAAGTGGAGATCAGATTAAATTTATTAAACTAAAATAAGAGACCTTTTTATTCAGGAAAATAATATATACACATTTTTATATATATATATATATATATATATATATATATATATATATTTGTACAGGAGGACAAAGCTCTATTACAGCATAGCATCCCTGTAATTTAAACACAATGACTTTGAATTTACACAGCAATTAAGAAGAGGGTAAATCTTATCCCTGCAATATGTAATGCTATTTATGCCAATGAACTACCAAAGTAAAGAGTTAGGGCTGATTCAGTAGTCACACTCCAGAAAGAAACAGTCTTTCCAGAAAAAATAAGCTTGCAAAATAAATGCGAAGTGAAATATTGCACTTGTGCGTTTAAAACAAAATGTCTTATTTTCATTATCTAACAGAAGTCTAACACAGATGAACGCTGCTGTGATGCATACACACACAGATGACAGAATTGTTGGTGTTCATGAGAGCTGTCTTTGTAGCATGGTTCAAAGGATTATTTCTAGTCTTAAAGGCTTCTTGCTTTGCTAACCTGCCTATTATTCTTGGTACTAATGGATATCCTGCTACAATAAACCATTTTGTTGGTGAGGGGCAGCCCTCGCTACCTCCCCCACAAACCATTTGTGCTTGCAGCATTATGTCACAGTACGAAAAGTAAATAGTTGTAAACAGCCTGCATCCTACAAGACCTGAATATGACTTCATAAGCCTTCATTGTCATGTTGCGACTTGACGCAAATCACCTACCCAAACAGAAGCACCTGAGGGATGCATGAAGACAGATATATTTAGCAAGTCATACCCGATTAAATAAAATAAATAAAACTATGTTCTCATCAGATGTCAGCTAATCAGAATGAACATGTTTGTCTTCACCTCACTGTACAATGCCATCAAGGAGATGATAAACACACACCCATCTTGAAGAAAACATCCTTTGATGCTCTGTACTCTCTCCTCTTCCAATAGCCTATATCCATTCTCAAAGGCAGCCTGCCATGATCAAAAGAATTACAGCTTCTGCTTATGCTGCCTGCAGACTGTTATTTTACCCTGGGATGTTTGGTACAGTATTAATCCAGGTAATTAGTCTGCATGATAAAGTCCTTTTCGTGCAGTATTAGATACACATCTTCTCCAATAGCTGCTGCATGTCCTTCATCTTAAACTTGCCTCTTATTTGCTTATTTTAACTTTAAAACTGGGGAGCTTAAAGGAAACAATAACAAAAGTAATATATCAATTTTAGTTCAATGGCTTAGCAAGACTGAGTGGGCCTTCATATTTATTAATATATTTATAATGCTGTCAAACAGGTAAGCCCCATTAGACAGTAAACTCTGTTCTCTGGCATAACCTGAAGGCATAAGGAATCATGTGATTTATTTATTATGTAAGTAGAACTGACAGGATTCAAGTACAGGTTTCTAAATTTAAGATCAACAACTTAAATGTCATGCTGAACTGACTCCTGCAACAGGAAATCTGGGAATATTGTTATTATTATTACAAGTATAATTATACCCAGGAAGCATAATATATTCAGAATCTTGTTTTAACTGCAAATGTTTTATCACCTGGAAGGACACCTGAACATTATCCAAGGGATTAGGATTCATTTCCCTGTTAGAGTAATATTATTTCTTGTTCAATGCTATCTGTTTCTAGTGGCCAGGTGCAGGCAACTCAGTGTGAACAGACGTCTTTTTTCTATCGTGCATGAGTATAACTAAGGGATTATTTGTATGCCTAAGAATGGGGCTAGGGAAATCCCAGACTAACTTTAGGCCCAATACCTCAGCTGAAAGAGCATCTGGATAACATTTATGGAACAGACACATTCAATCACACACACAGACACACATGCACACAAACTGGCATAATCCAAATAGTTTGGAAGGGAAGTTTTGAACGGTTACAGATGGGTGAATTCTTAATTTTATTCTGGGCATGGACCTATACAAACAATAAAAATTAAAATAACTACCAGATTCATGGCTATCTGCAAACTGAATATACATTAGAAATACCATGTAAAATATGGTGTGTGAAAGTATTGGCAACGTACTATAAGCAATGGATAGAAACACTCATCAAACAGTGTTTTGTCCTTGCAAACGAAAATCCATGACTCCCTACAGAAAGTGCTACATCCAGTACAGGAAGTACGGATATTTCAAGAAATGCAACTATGATTTCAGCAAAAAAAAACAGAATCGTAAAGTTCAGAGCAAGTGCCATGGTGCAGAGGAATAAAGCCCTTACTAGGGTTTAGGTGACCTAGATTCAATTTAGCATCTCAGGGCTTGAAATGCTGATGAGGACAAGATAAACATTGTGTGCCTTCTGGTTTTTCTTCTGCAGACAATGGGCACATACGCAGGTGTGGTTGGGGGGGGGGTTCTTTAGGAAGGCAGGGCACTGGTTGAGTATCCATGGAGGCAAGGATGATACTTCAGCATGCACTTTGTAAGCCCATTCCTGGACAGTACAAGTATGTCAGAAGGAGGGAACCAAGAGCATAACAGAAAATTTCCTCAGCAGCATTCTGACATTACCTGGGGCTCGGAACCTCAGGCTCCTCAAAGGCCTCAAATATTGGCTGGATAAAGTTGATGGCAGGCTTGTTGAGTAAGAAGTTTCAAGGGGTAGTTGATATCATTTGCAAGGAAAGGCAAAAAGGCAAAAATATTTTGAAAAAAATGTACAAAGATTCAAGATTTACGCATAATACTTTGAACATGTTTTTGTAGAGGAGGAGCTTTATCTCTTGGCAAGCTTGCTGCTATATATACTAACTCCAAGATCACAGTTCTTTGGAGTAACAGGAATAACCAGACAATGCATTCTCATACAGTTGCCATATTTCTCTCAGGTGCACAAGGTACATGGTTGAATCCCAACCTCTGCCCAATGTTGAAGTTTAATTTACATGTTCACCTTGTGTCACTGTAGGGTCCCTCCCAAAATCAAGTGGTTTTTTCTACCTCAAACTCACTCGTCCCCCCAAAAAAATTTGAATAGGCTTGTGTATAGGAGCACATACACACACTAGGTGGTGCTTATTGGGTGAAGAGTTATACAGACCAGTCATTTTATGTATCAGTTATGGCACGCTGTATCCCCAAGATAGAACGAAATTCATACAATGCAGACTTTGGCAGGCCTAGACACATGATTGTGTAAACACTGGCTCTAGGTAGTTTGGTCACTTTAATGGGCATTTGCTGGAGATAGGTGGTCCGCACCAATGACCCATGTTAATAGTTGGAGAGGTCTATGTACCTCTATTGTCTAGAGTGCAACTGCCATAAAAGCCAGCAGGTCTAAGTCAATTAGCTATTGGTTAACTTGAGTCCAGTTGCCAAGCTTGGGTTATCTGGGATAGCTCTGTTGAGTGAAAGCTGGATGTAAATCTAATCAACCTGACAAACGTGAACTATAGATTGTCGTACTTGATATACTTTCACTGACAGGATACAGGCTTGGATGTGGATAACATAATGACGTGGAAGGGGCTGGACAACCTGTGCATTCATGAGACAAGATAGATGGGTAGTGTAGCAAAGACAACTGGCTTGGGAGCCAGAGTCTACTACACAGTAGCTGGACAGACTAGAAATGGAGCAGGATTACTGGCAAGGGAAAGGCTTCATAAAACAGTAAGGGCTGTGATCAGAATAAGTTGCAGACTCCAGTATAAGGAGAGAGTAGTACTCAGTCTCAGCCTATGTCCTACAACAGACTTATAATAGCGAAAAAGAAAGTACATTCAGGCAGCAGTTACAGGACCTACTGGGTAAAGGAGGACAACATGAGTTGGAGTCGATACTGAGGTACCTGAATGCTCATAGCAGGACAGACAGAATAGGATTTGAGAAATGCCAGGCTCTATATGAGCGAGGCAACAGTAATAAAGGAGAACAGGCCATTGCAGACTTCTATCTGTAAAATGGCTTGATAGTGGCCAACTAATGATTTGGCAAGATAGTCACAAGATCAAACACAAGAGTGGCCGACATGCAACCCAAGTAGACTTGCACCTAGTAAGGAGATGGCAGTGGGGAGGACTCAACAATTGCAAAGTAATTTCCAATGAAACAGGTGGCCCGCAGAATAAATAATCTGGTGGTCAAAATCAGCTGTAAGCAGTAAGCAGATAAGGTTTTAAGGTCAGCAGACACTAAGCTGAAGATCTGGAAGATGAATGGAATGAAATCACAAAAGTTCAATACTCAGGGCTGTAGCACCTCATGAAGAAATAGATGGTGTTGAAGAAGACTGTCAGCATCTCAGATAGCATGTGTGAGAACTGAGGAACAGATGTGCATCAGAGCCAGCTATGGAAATATAATACCTAAAGAATGCTGTTGGTGGAATGCAGGTATCCTGGATGTTATCAAATGTAAGCAGTCACAACAGCAAAGAATAATGCATTAGAGGCACTCTACCAACTAACTCAGCATGTGGCACGTGGCACGTACACTATCAGGCTGCATGGCAAAGACAGAAAGATAAAGAAGAGAGACACCCTATGTAAGGGCTGATAGCAAATATGTGCTCAGTAGTCCACAGGACATCAAAGGTAGATGGAAGGAGTACTTCCAGCAGCTTCTGAAGGAAGAATGCAGAAGCTGTACTGCCCCAGACACAGCCTAAGATGAGAAAGGAAGAAGATCCAACCTTAGAAGAAGTCGGTGCAGCACTAAGGAAAATGAAGTCAGGTAAAACAGCAGACTCGGATGAGGTCACAGCAGATATGATAAAGCTGTTGGTTGACTTAGGAGAGAAATGGCTCCGTAATACTACGGAGAAAAAAGTATATCCCAGATAACTGGAGAATAAGTATTTTATTTCCAGTGTACAAATGAAAAGAAGACATTCACAACTGTGAACAGAATCGAGGTATCAAACTCCTATCACACTACATGAACGTTCTGGAGAGTGTGATTAAAAAACAAACATGCAGAGTAGTATAAAGTAAGATGGGAATTAAGCAGTTCAGATTCAAATCAGGATGCTGCACAACACACCCATGTCTGCACAGCACACCCATGTCTGCACAGCACACCCATGTCTGCACAGCACACCCATGTCTGCACAACATACCCATGTCTGCAGTGAGACGGATAGTTGAGAAAAGTTAGAGATGAGGAAAGAATCTAACTGGGCATTCCCAGAATTATAAAAGACATAAAAAATCTCCCAAGAAAAACAATTTGGCAGTCCTGTGATAGTTTGATATTCAGGAGATATTGGTAAAATTAGTGAGTGCTGTGTAGAAGGACCAAATGATAGAAATAAGAACAATGTTTGGAATTTACAGAGGGGATCCCAATGTGAGTTGGTGTGCACCAAGTCTCATATCTGGTGATGTACTACGTTAGCAATAATGGAAGAGACAGATCAACAAATTTGCTGTATGTGGACCTGTGGTATTACAAGCACAGACTGAACAAGAACTTTGGCAAATGATAGGGGAGTAGAATAGAAAACTACTGATTTGACTGAGTAGAGATAAGATGGTTGTCATGGCAGCAAATGGAGGAATTCAGAAGCTGAAAGAGAAATGGAAAGAAAAAATAGTAAAACAGGGTAACATCTTTCTATATCTGGGAGGGCTGTTGGAGGAGAAGGGAAGTTTGAAGAAAGTCAAAGCTAGAATAAGAAGGGGATGCAACCAACTGCAATATAAGTATGTGAAAAAAAAATGTCAAAGAAGCTGAAAAAGTTTGGTGTACAAAGCAATAGAGTAACCAGTGTGACACTGTCACAGATACCTGGACAGGGAATATAGAGCCGTTGGGGAAGCTACAAGTGATGGAGATCAAGTGCCTGTGACAGATGGTATGATGCACGCTGTCGGACAGATGAAAAAGTAAGGATGTCACAGCAGAAGCTAAAGCAGCTTCAATTGTATAGAAGGTAAAGGGAATAGATTATGGTGGTTCAGGCACATTTGCAAGAAACAGATGATGGTCTGATGAAGATGATCTGGGAGAGAAAGAAGAAAACAAGATGATATGAAAATAATCAGGAAAGGAATGGATGGATTGTGTGAGAGAAGACCTGTGACAGTCAAACATGATCTAAGACGGTAGGAGAGTGGCACTTAATCATGGGAGATGGCAACAGCTGATGGTGCACCTGACCTCGTGTAATTAAAATGGAAGAAAAAAAAGAGGACTGATGATGATTGCAGTCACAGAATTAATGTTCCCAGACTTCAGCAGTTTCAAAGACAGCAGTGACAGTTTACAAATTTACAACAGATATCCCCAAAATGCTATATTATCAGTATTGTGGTTTCCTTGATGGTGGCTTAAAATGTCATTGAACTGTTAAAACTCAAATAGTCTTCTCAACAGTAGTGATGTTAGTGGATGTGAGATATGAATCTTGATGAAAATACAGTGGGGTTTAACCACAACTATTTTAACTGGCAAGCATAGCAGAGTCTCATTTTTGCTTCATTTTCTATTAACAATTAAACATTTCTTATTCAAACACAATCAAAATGGATGCTGGATACTCACTGTTTAAATGTTCTTCTTTCGGCTTTTCCCGGTTAGGGATCGCCACAGTGGAACTCCGGTCCGCTAATGATTGGCAGTAGATTTTTACGGTACCAAGGTGCCAGCTCGACACCCAACCTTCAATGAAGGCACAACTCACTGTTTTAAATAATGCTATTCATTTTATGAAATCTATTAGTATGTGTAAAATGTAAGCCGAGCAACAGATACAGTCATACTTCTCTGAACTAACACATGCACAATTTGTCACATACTTTATGAAGCCCCAGTTCTCATTTCATCCCTAAAGAAAGACTTTGGTGAAAAATAAAGCTGCTCATTTCTCAACTGACATGTTACTATTATGGTCCTGATCTGTCCACGGCTGTGTTATTCTTGTGGAAGTAGAGCTGCTTTTGTTATATTGTCAAATATTTGTGTTTCCTATTAACAGCTTTGCCCGCACCTGTTATTTTCTAAACTGAATAACGCACTTTGTAATCGTACATGCTATCAGGAGATATGACTTATTGATTCTCTTGATTATCAATCAAACTCAGGTTTTTAGCCACAAGAAGCAGAAACCCATTTTATTTTATCAGAAAAAGCATAGGCCATTAATGTAACCATTTTAACTACCTGGAAACAAAAGCTTATTGTTTTTATCAAATAAAAATCTGTACTAGAAATACTAGTCATGATTCAGAACCTTAAAAGTTAACAGAGAAGATATCTCAACTAGTGTCTTTCTGACTTGGCAGCTCAGTCCTCTAGTCTAGCAGTTTGCTCTGTAAAAGAATAAGTATCAGCAGTCATTAAAGATTTTAGTGCATTCTAGAAATATCAGATATGTCTTTTGCAATTATTTTTGTTTTAATCTTTTTTTTTTCTGTAAGTTGACTTTCAAAATGTTAGCATCAATCACCTTTCTTTCAGTGCTTGTCCATTTTGATAAATCAACATATATTTTAAATATATGGCATCCTTTCAGTGTGTCTATTTTTTTGGTCAAATTGTGAGTCAGCTGGCAGATTTGTCCAATCCACATTACAGAGACCTAATGTTGGATGATCAGACTTAGTGTGAGACTAGCATACAGGTAGGTTAAGAAAATGTTTCCTTATACCCACTCTAAGGTTGCACAACAGTGGGGAAAAGGTTGTGTGGGCATAACTCCCACATAGAGGTATATAAAAGCCTTTTTATATTTTATTGCAAGTTTGATTTTTTTTTTGTGTGTGTTTAATTCTCTAGTGCCAGCAAGTTTAGTGCCAACAATGTCCAAACAAAGGTTTCTTCTGACATTTAAAATGAGTTGCGGTGTGGGATACTTACCCCTGCAAATAAAAGTGTTTTGTGTTTTGCAATTCGTAGGTCCATAGGTTTTGGCTAGGCTAACGGCCAAAAGGGCCTTTTTAAGCCTAGCCATGCATCCCAAATATCTGACAAGTTCTGATACCCTTGATAAGTGTAAGCATGCCTACCAGTCCCATCTCTTCTACTGTGTAGAGATGCTTCTACATCAGTAAGCTGGAATCCATGTTCTCTCATACCACAGTCAGTACTCCTGACAAAGAGGAGATTGCCAGTACAAACACCACACCACCCACATCACAGAGCCACATGCCCACCTATGCAGGGGTCAACAAAAATTTCCTAAACAGACACCCCAAAACACATTCACAAACATTACACACACACCACCAACTCACATCACACACAGTAGTCAACACACAAGTGTCTCACAAACACAGTCTATAAGGCATAACAATAAAGCAACGCAACCCATAAGACAAAGCAGTAAAGCAAACACACTAGTCATTGACGACTCAATACTGAGACACACCGATGTCCCCCTCACCAGGCTCAACAAGGAGACTGTCACACTCAGCTCTCTGTCAGGCACTAGAATCCCCCACACCACGCATGCACTTAAGTCTCTCCACAACAAGTACAAGAATGACTCTGTCATTGTCCATGTTGGTGTGAATGACTTGAGACATACCTCCCTGGACTATATGAATACAGACATGATTGAGTTCTCAGAGTATGTGCTTCAGGCAGGTATGACCCTAGCCCTAAGCAACATCCTACCTTCACCAAGAATGATACAATACCAATAAAAAATGTTTGTCTTCAACAATTGGCTTAATTTCTGGTGTCTTTCTAAGGGGGATCCAGTATCTGTCTGCCTGCGATGACATGGTTGATAGGCCTCAAAGCTTTGCCAGAGATGGCCTGCACCAATCACACCTGGGGTTCCAGATCTTGGCCAAGGCTCTTGCCTCCCCACATTGTGCCATTTTTAGGCTATGTCCCAAAGACAAATCTTCCAACATAAAAGATCTGTCAAAAAGCAAATTGAAGGTCATGCTGCTCAATGCTAGAAGCCTTAATATGAAAATGCACTCACTGGAGGCTCGACTCACACTGTGCCAATATCTGTGCAGTCACAGAAACTTAGTTCAATGCTGCAGAGAGCATCCGTGCCTTACCAGGCTATACCTCATTCCACACTCTCTGACCCCAAAATGAGATTAGAAAGACTAAGGGTGGTTGAGTCTCTATCTGAATTAAGGACAGGCACACCTCCAGACTGGTTTACCAGCATGATGCACTGGAATTACTCCAGGTGCAACTGAGAGTTGTCAAGACACCCATCCAAGTTATAGCAAGCTACAGACTCCCCTTCATGTCTCAGAACACCCACTCCTCCTACCTGGACCTACTTGACTGCATCAAGGTACCGACCAACAACCTGATGCTTGGTGACATCAACTTCCCCACCATAAACTGGGTGAACTATTCCTCTCTAATGCACTCACCCAATGATTCCTTGACTTCATCAGTTCTAACACACTAGATCAGCTAGTTTCATCCCCCACAAGGGGAGATAACATACTGGACTTGGTTCTCACCAACATGGGCGACTGCTACACCACTCCCATAGTATGTTCATCCCTGGTGAGATGAGATCATCGGTTTGTCTCATTCAAAGTTTCTATCCCACTCACCCCTCCCCCAGCCATAACCAAGCTAAAAAAACCTTGTGAAAAATGACTGCGACCTCCTAAGGTAGGGTTTCAGCAGCTTCACACCACCGCCCCCCTCAGATGATGCAGACAACTATGCTGAACTCGAAGAATGTTACTGTTTTGAGTACTAAAATCCCAACATTTTAAATGTTTGGAGTTTGAATAATCACTTATTGATTAAATGGTGTATAATTGATCATAACAGATTCAAAATAGTGCTGAAGGTTATTGGAAATAAAGATAAACAGAATGTCTGGCTGCTAAAAGTACTTTTTTCAGTTTGTATTACAATTATCTGAATCAAAGACTGGCTGCAATTCTTTCGGGGGAAAGTTCAAACTTGCATATGAAGAGCAAAAATGTAGAACTGCAGTAATTTCCTACGAATATTCCCAAGAATAAAATTGAAGAATCTATAAAAACTGATTACTATAATAAATGAATTATACAAAATATCCAAAGAAAAATCTTAGAATAAATGAAGAAAAATACATATAAAACCTAGAATTTCTAAGAATTTTGAATGGAGTAATAATTGCTCCTATTTTTCTAAAGGTGATAGTAAATAAAAAATGTACTATTCAATCATATAACTAGACAAATTGTTAATGTTTAAGACATCAGTTGACATCTCTCTGGAAGTCCATACACAACATTTTAAATTAAAACTAGAGAAACTGCTAGAATCCGCCACATAACACAAGCACTCGGGTCACTCCACGGCAAGTACAAATATGACACAGTCATTGTCCATGCTGGTGTGAACGACCTGAGACGTACCTCCCTGGACTACATGAAAAGAGACATAGAGGAGCTCTCTGATTATGTAGCCCAGGCAGGTATGACTCTAACCCTGAGCAGTATCCTTCCTTCACCAAGAATGATGCCACAATATAGAGACAAGATGATCAGCTTTAACAATTGGCTTAATGTCTGGTGTCATTCAAAGGGGATCCAGTGTCTGTCTGCCTGGGATGACATGCTTGACAAGCCACGCTGCTTAAGGGACGGCTTGCACCTGTCACCCTGGGATTCCGGATATTGGCTAAGGCTCTTGCCACCCCATAGTGCCTTTTTAGGCAAGGCTCAAATTCTAAACCTACCACCCTAGAAAACAAAAATGGGAAGAAACTGAGGGTAATGCTGCTCAATGCCAGAAGTCTAAATCTCAAAATGCACGCACTCGAGGCCCTTCTCAGTATGGAGAACATCGATGTCTGTGCTGTAACTGAAACCTGGTTCAAGGCTCCTGAGAGCACCCCGGCACTATTAGGTTTTACCTCATATCATGCGTTCCGGCCCCAAAACCCGGACCACACCACAAAAGGAGGGGGGTGTATCCATATTCATAAAGGATACCCACACCTATTGGTTGGTGGCAACGCACGAAGCTTCGGAAACCATCCAGGTGCAACTAACCATAGGCAAAACTGCTCTACAAATTGTAGCATGCTACAGGCCACCCTCTCAAACTCAGGAACCCCACACAGCCTTCCTGAAGACACTGGAGGGTATAAATGTATCTCCAAACACCATCATATTGGGTGACTTCAACTACCCGAATATAGACTGGGAACATTACTCAAGCCCTAACTTTCTAGCCCAACGGTTCCTGGAGTTCATAAATTCAAATGCCATGGAACAGCTAGTCACTGTTCCCACGAGAGGAGAAAATATACTAGATCTCATCGTCACAAACATGGGGACAAAATGCTCCACACCGGAAGTATATCCCTCATTGGTGAGATCTGATCATAAACTAATCTCACTGGAAATCCACATCCCGCCCCCACCCCAAACAAAAAAGACCATAGTGAAGAACTTCTCTAAAGCAAACTTCACACTACTCAAGACTGGTGTGTTATCCTTCAAGGCCCCTGAGCCAGTGGAAACCACAACCCAAGCTGTGGAAGCCCTTACAAATGCCTTCTATGAACACCTCCAGGACTGCATGGATCAGGCAATCCCAAATAAAACCAAGACTCTTTCCACAAAGGGCAAACGTCCAGTCTGGTGGACTCCAGCCATTAACAAACTTTACAATAAGAGGAGAAAGCTATTACATGATAGAACAAAATCCATAAAAGGGAAGTCACCCCTGATCATTATTAGTAAAAAAATACGAGCACTCATAAAATCAACTAAGGCCAATTTTGAGAGAAAAATTGCCATGGATTCAAAGGACAATCATAAGGCCTTTTTCAGCTATGTTAGGAACCTGGGTGGAAACTCCCAGATATGCTCAGAATTAGTCCAAAATGATACAAAAATCACTGAACCCACAGACATTGCCAACATACTGGCAGACAGGTTCAGTGCAAACTTCACCCCTCTCCCCTAAAGGAGAGATAACTATCCCAGCCGAGTGTAGCCTCCCGGACATCTCAAATGCGCAGGTGAAAGCTGCTCTCTCTAAAGCTAAAAACACAGCATCAATGGGACCGGATGGTGTCCCCGGCTGTGTGCTACACGAGCTAAATGAGGAATTAAACCCGCACATAAGGCAGCTGTTTAATCTCAGTCTTACCACAGGATACGTGCCCAAGGAGTGGCGTACGGCAACTGTGGTCCCACTCCACAAAGGCGGCCTCACGGACCCTGGTAATTATCGCCCCATAAGCTTAACAAGTCTAGTCTGCAAAGCTATGGAGAGGATCATAATGGAGCTCATAAACAAAGATATAGGGGACTTGCAGACATTGGACTCGACCCAGTTTGGCTTTGTCAAGGGAAGATCATGCCTTTTGAACTTGGTCGACTTCTTCGAAACAGTCACCAAGGCCATTGATGAGGGAAAGGCAGTCCATACAGCCTACCTTGACCTTGCAAAGGCTTTTGACACAATACCCCACTCGGGTATTGTAGAAAAACTTACCAGCTTAAATGTAAACCCATATGTCACAAGATGGGTTGCAAACTGGCTTAAGGACAGAACCCACAGGGTTAGAGTTGCTGGCGCTATGTCAGACTCCAAGCCTGTCACAAGTGGTGTCCCACAAGGCTCAGTCCTTGGCCCCCTATTGTTTGGCATCTACTTCTCAGAAGTACAGGCCAACATGGGAGGACTTTGGCTGACAAAGTTTGCAGACGACTGCAAACTGGGCGCCATAGTGGAAAGTGCATCGGACACGGATATCCTTCAGAAGGGACTCACGGAAACAGATAGCTGGTGCCAGAGCCATGGCCTGAAGTTAAACGCCAAAAAATGTATAGTCATACCCTTCGGGAAAAACAAGGTAACCCCAAGCTATCATATAGGTGGCAATCCACTAACCACAGAAGAGGTTATCAGGGACCTGGGGACCCAGGTTGACAGTGGCCTTTCTTTTGACACTCACGTTGCTAAAGTGGTTAGAAAGACCTTCTACATTGCCCACCTGATCATGAAGGGATTCACATCCAGATCTAGTGAGGTCATAGTTCCCCTGTACTCTTCACTTATCAGACCAATGATCGAGTACAATGCCCCATTCGGGATGTATCTCACTCGACATCTGCAGCAATTGGAGAGACCCCAAAAGTTCCTCACCAAAAGGATAAAGGGACTCCAAAATCTGTCATATGCTGCCAGATTGAAGAAACTCCAGCTCTCTTCAGTCGCATACCGTCTGCTCAGAGGTGACATGTGCCTGACATACAAGGCCATGTCCAACCCGAATTAATGGACATGCTGCACCTCAAAACATCCAAATCCACCAAAACCACTAGAGCAAGCGACTTAAACCTTAGCACGGATATAAATAGGACGTGCTGGAGGGATAGATTTATCACTCAGAGACTCCCTATGCTGTGGAATAAAATCCCGGTCCATGTGAGGCAGAGCACCTCGCTGACTCTGTTCAAGAGAAATCTAGACCTGTGGATGGGAGATCGTAGGTTTACCCTGGGAATCATCTCTGTGTCACTGCTGGACAGAGGCACAACAAACTAATGGGCACAGTATTTTTTCATATAAGGGGTGGCGTAAGCCACAAAAATTTGGGCTAGGCTTATAAATGCCTTAGGGCAGATAGCCTAGTATAAACCTATGAACCTATGAACCTATGGACAGAAACTTGAAGCATCAATCACATTTCTTTTTACAGAACAGTATGTATACACATTGCATTTTTTCATGCTTGTAACTACCTGGAAATGCCCCCCCCCCCCCCCGTATTTGAGGTAGTATATAAATAAGTGACTGCACATATCAGAACGTTGATTAACTGGTTTAAACATACTCATAAATTAACTATTAAAAGAAACATTAAAGGAGAAAGAAAGGTGATTATTGTATGATTGTGCACCGAATACGCAAAGGTTAATAAATACAATCGAACTAGGACTACAATACTTGAATAATTTAAGATCAGTGATTTAAGTGATAGCTGTTTATTACTTCTGAAAATAATAAATTAGAAGAGAAAGATCTATAACTGCTAAGCATTGTCAGATTTTCTAGCTTTTATGGAGTGTCAAATTCTTACAGAGCGGAATATGTAAAGGAATTAAGAAAATAGGTTTCAACCTTGTATTTGCAGTCTAGCTATTTAGGAAGGTGTTTGTCATATTTGACTGCATGAAATATGCAAGAATAAGAAATGAAGTATTTCTAATAGATATTGGCCCCAGTTATAACCATTATTTGATTGTAAATTATTATATGCCACTGTATGTGACACAAATGACAAATGTAACATACAGTGCTTTCAAAAGCCCTATGCCAAATTCAGTCTCATGAATATTAAATGTTGTAACTTCAATGTTCTGTGTATATATTTTTAAAAGTGTGTACATTTTAAACAGGATTACTTTCATATAAGAGTTTGCGGTTTTGTTTTACCAAACAGAATGTTTAATTTTATTTATGGTATCATATCATACAGCAACTTCTTATAATTGAAATAATAAAAAGTTTCTCTGTCTGTCACAGTAAGTTGACTCTGTATAAAACAGTAGGAAGGAAACTTCTGTTGGTGAGTACATATCTCTATATATAAAATGTGTGTATATTTTTTTTTCAGTTTGGTAAAAGCTTGAATGAATGAATGAACTTGCCTAATGCATAATGTAATGGCAGAGATGTAGAGATGAAAATTCTCAAATTGTCAAGAGTAGCCACAAGGAGTAGTAAGCTGGATTTCCTTACATGGGTAGTCATGTATCCCCTAAGAGGACAGGGTATCAAAGAGTCTGGAATGTGGGTGAAAACATGACAGAGGCCAAGCAATGCATCCCATTTGCTAGACCGTCACAGATACAGCCTTGGGATATCATGGAAGAGCTTAGAGTACTGTGTGTGACTCTGGCTTTAAGCTAAATCGGAGATTAATTTTTGAGGTATGTGGGGCTATGCATATATGAAGACTTGGATAAATGAAAGGAAGAAAACATGACCTTAGATTGGAAGCTTGTTCTATTAAAAACACGTGAGGTGAGAAAGTGTTAGAAAAATGTGTATTTAAATATATGAAAAATGCTAGTTTAAAAGCAAAGTAGTATATAATGCATTTTATTCTATTAATCATATAACAGTACAATCGATTCATGTGTAAATGTAAGTAGTTTTGAAACTGCAGTGTGACTTGAAGCAAAGCTGATCTCTGACCCTGGCAGAATGCTAGCTTAGCAAGTTTTAATGTTTATGCTTTTCACAAGTGATTATCTGCTGGGTCAGGAAATTAAATGTGTGAAATAATGAAATCTTCTGCTCTTTCCTGTTGGAATGATTTGGCCTTGTATATGTGTTACTAAGATAGCACGCAGCTGTGTGAGAATGTGTAACAGAGAACAAAGACATGCATTAAAAGACTGAAGCTGCTATTGTATTCGAACTGATATGAAACCTTGAACAAGTAACTTTACAGAAAGACATTATGACTGACCAGCTGGATAGCAAGGCCGTATTGTATCTAGAGGAAAAGTTTTTTAACATATACAGCATCAGCAGATTTAATGAATAAAGAACTGTAAGCTAAAGTGATGTAGATGCCCTGTGACATATCACGTCAGTAAGGTGGGCATAGCTTAAATGTTAAACCTATATAAAATTGTGTGCTTCCTGTTTCATGTCAGACAAAATTCTGTACTTGTACGTTTTTTGCCTCCTGGTGTACACTAGTAAACTTTTGAATCTGAACCTCCTGTGTATTGAATTCTTAATTTTATTTAACAGAAATAAAAAGCAGAAAAAATCATGGTTTCTCTACTTAACATATGAAAGTTGCTGATGAAGTAAAGTCCAAAAGATACAAACTTAACAAGCTAATGTAACCAATCATTGCAGAGAAGAGAAAAATACAGTATATACAGGGATTTAATGTTATATGTAAAGCTATAGAAAAGTTAGAAAGCAACGAGTCTTAAAACACTACACAAGAAAACACAAACTGATCGTTTTGATGGAAAAGCAAACTATTAATATTTTGTTAGTCATGGAAAATACTTGCACAAAAACAAACAACAGTATGCCTTCTGCTGGATACCATACTAATGGTATGTTAATTCTTACATATTTCTTGTGGACATTTCCTCAACACTGACCCGAAAAAAAAGTAGTGCACCGTACTTCATATCTGAAGCCAACTCTCAGAGCAGCGTGTGTTCTTCGAATGCTACAGTTCAGAAAACCTTCATGTGTGCTTCAAACTGTGAAGAACAGTCGAAAGGTGAAAAAAAAACTATACTGAATAAAAACGATAAAGAAATCTATGTTCTTAAATATAACTTAAAATAACAAAGTTAAACTGCAGCTAAAACATATTGAGGAATGTCTTGTATCAGGGTATGAAATGTAAATATAAAAAATGCATAATGTAAGCATAACATTGATAGCTTAGGAGAGAAGGATACCTAGCATCAGGCATTTTAATTAATCACCTGGGGATCACAGCATAATGCACACAGGCTGAGCACTGCATGCCCATAATTTAACAAGTTTAGTGACGTATGACACTGTAATGCATATGCCACTGTACAGCACAGACAGTTTTGGCCTACAAAACATATGCTGTCTTTATGACGAATTTGATCCTATGAATAACATACATGCAAATAAGGTCAATATGTATTCACAACAATGACATGTATGTACTTTGCATATTCCATGAATTGCTTTATTTAAGGCATACCAGCCTGTGTCATATCTGCACACTGCACAATCTTTATGTATTCTGAGTATTAATAGCACCAGCCTGTATCATACCTGGGCACTGCACAGTCTATGTATTCTGAGTATTAGGAATACCACCTTGTGCCATACCTGGGCACTGTACAGTCTATGTATTCTGAGTATTAGGAATACCAGCCTGTACCGTACCTGGGCACTGCACTGTCTATGTATTCTGAGTATTAGGAATACCAGCCTGTACCATACATGGGCACTGCACTGTCTATGTATTCTGAGTATTAGGAATACCACCTTGTGCCATACCTGGGCACTGTACAGTCTATGTATTCTGAGTATTAGGAATACCAGCCTGTATCATACCTGGGCACTGTACAGTCTATGTATTCTGAGTATTAGGAATACCACCTTGTGCCATACCTGGGCACTGTACAGTCTATGTATTCTGAGTATTAGGAATACCACCTTGTGCCATACCTGGGCACTGTACAGTCTATGTATTCTGAGTATTAGGAATACCAGCCTGTACCATACATGGGCACTGCACTGTCTATATATTCTGAGTATTAGGAGTACCAGCCTATACCATACCTGGGCACTGCACAGTCAATGTATTCTGAGTATTAGGAGTACCAACCTGTATCAAACCTCTGCACTGCACAGTCTTTATGTATTATGAGTATTAAGAGAACATCTTGCTTTAGCAACTCAAATATTTAAAAAAGGTAAAAGAGCTGAGGTTAAACACTACCATCCAGTCAACCTGTAATAAATCCTAGGTAGATGCTTCATAATGAACTGGAATCACTTGACATCTCTCAACATGGTCTCTATAAAGGAAAGTCTACCTTAACAAATCTAATAAGAATTTTATGAACAGATGCCATACACCTTAGACATAGATTTGCTATCTGGCATATTTTTATATACCCAAAGCTGCTGACTCTGTCTCATTCAGTTATTCATAAGACAATGGTTGCTGCAGATATAAATCCATATGTTAGGAGACAGATTTATTATGGTTAATAGATCACAGTCAGTAGCTATGCACAGAAGCAATTTCAATACTTATCATTAATTATCAATGAAAGCTGGCATTCCTTGGTGATCAGTGTTAGGACCTGCTTTGTTTTACACTGTATTTGCTATGATTCCTAAGAACACATATTGAATCTGCAAGTATGTAGACTTTCTAAAGGTTGGCATTGTTATTTCTAAAAGTAAAAGCTTTACAATAATTGATTCCTACATGTTAGAAATCTATGCTTGGTCTTAATCAATTGGTCTTAAGTTCAATATAGGTAAATGCCAGAATATCTGGGACCAGACTTTTACTAGGTCAGCAACAACTATATTTACTTATTTCAAGGCCAGTTATGCCACTGTCAAAATATTCCCTCCCTTTCAGATTTGTTTCCCCACTAACACCACCTTCACAATTAAGGCTGTTACTGTTATACAACAGCTACCATCTATGCAGTCTGTCTGTTGTGGTGTAAATTGGCTGGTATATGACAGAAATAGAGGAACGCATGCAGCTATTATCTCTGCAACAATTACTCTCATGGAACACACTCCCTTACATGAAAATATCTGTAAATGTCAACCACATATTCAGTCTACCAAGTCCTACATCTGTATGTTTATGCATCACAGTGTGCTCTATCATGTTTCCATTGTCTGTTAGTTTTCTCGAGTGCTGGTACATCCAAATTCACATTCCACAAGCTAGAGATGCAAAGGAGACTGCACTGGCCAGCTACAGTAATGCTAGATACAGTGTGCATTTTGGTTGCATAACTTAACACTGTATGTCTTCTCAAAATTACCTTTCTTATTGGGTCCTTTGTCATGTGGGACTGTGGGTATTTCTTTTGTTTTATAAACAGTAAGATATAGCCCTGAATAATAGCTGCTGGGTCCTGTTTTACTTTTTAACCCCATTGTCGCCTTAGAGATTTCCAGTAATGCAATAAGTTTAATGCATTATTTCTACATTGTTAGAATACTGTACCAAGAAGTGGGACCATTATGAACAAAAACTATAAATCACATGAAGAGAAAGCATTTGCATGCAATTCCAATCTTTTTTCTCATTAAAGCCATCAAGAAAGAAGAAATACTAGCAAAAAGAGAGTTGAAAAAGTGGAGAAAGGCAGAATTAAAATAAAATTATAGATGATTAGGAAGATATGGCAATAGTTTATTTTCAAGACATGCATGCAAAAAATAAGTCCATCCAGAAATGTACAAGACAATAGGCATACAAGGCCTATTAAATCAATCAAAAGACAGGAGCTTAAGAAAAGACAATCAGAAAAAGGGCTTCTGGTGAATATAACTAGAAAGACAAACAAAATACCTAACAAGAACTTGCTAAACTTACACAATTCAAAATAAGAGTAAAACCACCTGTAACATCTGTGCACTGGCCCAGTAATCAAGGAGCTGCAATTCTCACAACTAGCACCAGTGAGGGGCGTCCACATTGGGAGGATAACAAGTACACACACAGTAAAGTACAATTTCCCTTAAGAGCATGCAGAGATCACTGTCAGTCTGGGGCTGGTTTCTCCCTTTTTTTCCAGATCCCCAGTAAGACTCCCACTGGCACAGCTATAGGGTACAGATCTCAGCCAAGTGGTCAAGCCAAAACCTCCAGCACCCTCTCTGTCCAACCAGTGCTTCATGTCCCTGCCCAAGTAGCTGACACATATACACACACACACACTTTGAGATATGAATTATATACAAACACACAGACACTCCGGTGGAAGGCTGGCATAGGTTCTCCAGCTATACCCCTTCTGCTCAGACTATAAGGTAGTACCGACTGCCACCTACCACCCTTACCAGCTACTATAAAGGCTCTTACAAAGGGTGTCCAATTCTACTGTGCAATGTTATTATCCAATTGGTAAGTGTGACTAACAATTGAAGGCTATTTAGAAATGGCCTATACAGTGTCAGCAAATACATGCAAGTACTCTTAAGAGCTTAAATATCTCTATACACAGACTAGCCACAGTTAAAAGGTTTAAAATATTTAATAATAAATAATAAAAAAACACAAGACACCACTTGTCAATTCAACACAGTAATAATAGACAGTTGAGAAATGACAGGAAAATACATTAAAACAATATTGTAGGACAGTCTGACATAAATATAGAAAACAGCTAGACTAATCTGGCTATATTTCTCTCTCTCTCTAAGAGAAATACCAAGATCTAAATAACTACTTGCAGAGCAAGACACAGTGCTGGTGAGTTAGCAGGTCTGAAGACAAATACAAAATGCTATACTTTCTTTCTGTGCTTAAATTGATAATGCACAGTACTGCAGAGTCATTTCAGATTACATCATTCCTGTCTCTTCTCGGATTTCCCAGGCTAACAGAACTCAAAATTTAATATTTCTTTGAGCTGTACCTGCCAGGATGCTACAGTAATAAAATGCACTTTACATGTGAAACCTAGTAATTCTATTGTCTTAAGACAAAAGTAAGAATTTCTAGCTGCAGACATCCTTTCTACCTTGCTTGAGATCAAACACAGTCTTAAAATCCTTTACTTATCAGCTTTCTTCCAGCAGGGTGCACTGTGGTTACATTTTTGAAGCTCAGAACAGACACAGTTTTCTTACATTTGTTACACAAGCCTGTGGGTCATATTAAGTTTTACAATAACATAGAATTATTTACAACATTCTTTTAAGCTAAGCTGGAAGCCTTCATACCACCTAGAAACAATAAAAATAAATAGCTAAAACAAGAAACACCATGAGTATTCTGCAGTGAGGTATTCTAGTCAAGTGTCAGAACCACCTTTCCCAGTGTTTAGTTAATGGTAGCAAAAGCTAACCAGCCATTACCCATGAGCAAATTGCCCTACCTTAAAACAGCAACTGTTTTACAAGTTCAGTTTGTAGCAGAAAACATTTTACAACGTGCCATTTGTATATGAATGCTGCTGCTTTCTTAAAACTGTTACTGTAAGACAACTGCTTCACTTGAGGTTTTAGTCTACGGCCAGTAAACAATAATAAACAGCTCTGAATTAACAGCTATTTCCAGAGTCTAGATTGCATAAACTAGTTAAGAGCATGCAAAGGTGCACATACACATGTAAACACACACACACACATGTATTCGTTAGTGTGCACACAGATATACAGTTATACATGTATAATTATACACTGATTCAGTTTTAGAAGCTGCTAACCTAGGATTCAACAAAGCAAGTGCACTTTTACCTTGGTGTCTGTAGCGATTCTTTAGTCTACTACTGGACTGGAATTTTCCAGAAGTGTATAATCACCAAAAAATTGTACCCAATAACCACAGTGGTAACTGCACTATTTTCTCTTCATGGCCTCTCAAGGCAACAAAACCTTTTCCCATTCTAAAGCACATCTGCTTTGTTATGGGAAACTCAAGAAAGTATATTTTATGTGGAATTACAATAAATTAACTGGCAGCAACTGCACCGAGACAACTACCCCATCACTGCACCAAGAGCAATTTATTATATGATGGAACCAATAAATTATTTCTACTTAACTGCTTAGACTAAAACAAAGGTCCTACCCATGAAATACCTACAATATCTGCAAAAAAAAAAACTATTAGAGAGATCATGCCTAGAAAGTGTAGATATCTTACTTTTTAGATGATGGGAAAAAAAAACAAATGGTTTAGAACTAAAAACATATTTTAGAATTATAACCAAAGTTGCAAAAGGTTTCTGTTACACCAAGGTTGTTGGTTCCTGTTGTGCTTTTCCTAGGTCAACCCAGAATATTTTAGAAATCAAGTCTCTTAAAAGCAACATCAATAGGATATTCAGCGAATTGTCAAATGTTGATTCTATAATGATGATGGATAGTGTTGGGATATTCATCTTGAGCACACTCACATCTATAAGAAAATATCCCACACACTCACCTCTACTATGTAGTACTGCTGCCTTCTATTCTGAATTCATACCTACATTCTAATTAAGAATCCTTATCACTAAACAGGTTAGGAAAAAAAAAAAAGTCACATACACTCTATTCCATAAGTTCCTCAAGATGAATTCTCCTACAACTGCAAAACCACTTACCCCCAATTAATTTACCTTTTACAAGAGGAATTCTGTCCTACAGCTGAAAACATATCAGTGTCACTCCAGTACCAGAACTGCCATTTCCTATGGTTCCATCAGGCCTTAGGCCCATGGATGATGATCTCTGTCTCTCAAAAAACTATTATAGAAGCTACTTCATGGCCACCTTATTGAACAAATCAGCAAATGTGACCTCCTCGATGGCAAGTGCCACAGCGTCAGGCCTGGTTATAACAGTTATGTATACACTGACCAATCAAACGTAGGAAAACATGGGACCAAGGATGGGTAGTTGGTGCTCTCTTCATTTATAGTAAAAGGACTTCTGGATCCGTGAATCACAGTCAAGTCCAAGTCACTATGACATTTGTGAATCTGCTGTTAAGACAATTATCTTCATATCTAAATAACAAAACCCTAATGGTTTCAACAGGAAATAATTCTTCAAGCAATGGCAAACTCAGATTTAAACAAGAATGAACCTTGTAGTGCTTGAAATAGAAATAGCCAAAAGCATCCAGAAAACACTACCATAAAAATTGTCTATAGATCGAAAATAGTAACCAATGAATTTGGCATTTTTAGGGAGCTGTACACTCTCAGTGTCAGATGACACACATCCTGAAACCTTGTGTTTTTGATATGAAGGTATGCTGTCTAATAAAAAAACAGCAAATTAAATTAAATACTGGATTCCTATTGATTTCTACCAATAGAAATGTTGACTGGAGTGGCACACACAAAGCTAAGATCCCCCCAAAGCTCAGTCCTGTGTCCATTATCTCTCCATATTTATTGATTCATTTCCAGTGGATCTACCATTGTCATGGACGACACACACAAAATGATTATACTAGTGTCGAAGACATTATTCAATGCAACCCAGCATCAAATAGGTCTCTGCTTTAATAATCAACTATTGCTCATTTACCATAACCTTGTCATTGACGGTTACAAAGCCCACCCCCGTGAATAAAAAACAAATTACTTGCCAATTATCAGTCCATAAAAACAGTAGACCTTCTGAGTTCCCCAGTTTTTTTTTCCAGTTTTAGCAGTAACTCAATAAAATACCCACAGAGTCACTCAAACAGTAGCTTATTTACTATTCATATTATTTATTATGGACATTGAAAAGGTCAGGAACCAAAGATCAATAGTATGGCACATCTGAGTGCAAAGCATACACTTCAGCTCAAAATGGTTTCTTCAGTAACAAAATCTATAAAGGCACATCAAGAGGCTAGTTTAGCAGTAAAAAAAAAATCATAATAGCAAGTGGATGAGAAAATGAGCAAAACTCTTATACCTACTGAAATTAAACTTTTTTTAAATATGTGGGTACATCCCTCAAAGACCATGTGGGTCTTTGACACAATGAATATAGCAGAAGCAGATACTGTAACTTAGCATGTTAAAAGTAGTGTAATTTTGTTTTTTATTACATGTGATACTTTTCCCTTCAGTCTCTATGCTTCTTTGCAGAGTCTTTGGAATTACTGTGTTAATTCTATAGACAGTGTCAGGCTGTCTTTAGATAACCAATCCAGTATGTCAAAAGCAGAAATGCACAGTGCAGTTTTTATTACAGGTTACTGATTCCTGCAGACTCTACACTGCTTTCCAGAGTGCAGGGAGTTGCTGTCTTAATTCTAAAAACAGGAGCAGACAGTCTGGAAGTTACTAGTGAGGCAGGGCAAGGTGTGGTAAAAGTGAAGCTGTCATTGTGTGACTCCTTTGACTTTATGTATGCATGCCCAAGTGTTTGCATTCTCAAAGTATATTTGGAAGAGTGTTAGTGTATACATTTTTAGGAATCATTTTCATTAGTAGCAATCTAATAAGATTTATTCAACAATTTGAAATACTTTGACGGAAAGTATTCCTAAATGACTTGCTTTTGCGAAACCTCTGCTTTAAGAAGAGGTGTCAGAGCCATGTTTAGTAATCATCTGAGAGTGACAACTAGTTCTTGAAGCCTTAGAATTGTTTCATATATTACACAGCTGTGACAGCAGAGCTAAACTCATTTTGTATCCAGTCTGACCAATGTTTTGTTGCTAGTAGTTTTCATTTGCTCCTCCTCTGCCCCATTTCTTTGCCCATCTCTCACCCTATTCCGTTTTTTAGTGCTCAGTGGTCTTAGAGCCCCTTACTGTCAAAGATAAATTGTTCCAGAAAAGCATGTTCTAATTTCTGTTTTGAGCTGTGTACCCGTAACATGGAAGATGCACCTCCTTCCTCTCCATTTCTTTTTGAGATGTTATCACAATTCCTCCCACAAAAGCAAAAACAACAACAACAAATGCTTAAGAACAGTGTAATAATGTGGATCAACTCCCACCATTGTGGACTGTGAATCAAAGAAAGCATAAAATGCCTGTAAAAGATCCATAGGAATCACTGAATCATAAACAGATAATGTAATATGTCCCTACAATTGTAAGAGAATTTTAGAAGGCATTGTGTAATGCATTTATCATGCCTCCCTTTTCATCTTTTCTCAAATGAGGCCAAATTTAGTTAATGTAAGCACCCTTTCCCCTTATCCTGGTAGCTTTTTTACATATCTTAATGACCAATTTTTATATTCTTATCCCTGTACCATCAGCAGAAATGAACAGAATACTCAAGATTCTGCCTAACCAAGGGTCTATAGAAAGGGTATTTTTTCCTTACAGTCTGTTCTCCACAGGATACAAACCCAGCATCACATAGGCCTTTGCAACAACTTTCTCTTTGATACCAGGAGTTTATTGCTGTTGTCACTATCATGCTAAGACAATATTCTTGACATGTTTTGTTTCAGCCCTCCCAGATGGTACTCCATTGTGTGATTATTTTAGTCCAGTTGAAGTTCACTACACTTTCATGTATTAACTAGATATATCACTTCTCACTCTACTCTACTAGGTTGTTTAGGATGTTTTGAGGATTTGCTCCACCATCTGTCTCTGTTACTTCAGTCTCATCTGTAAACAAGATGATCCTGTTCTTAATGCCCCTCCTGATTTTAAATACTGGCACCAAGTCTCTGAAACTCTACTAAGCACTTTGATTTCTTTTGGGAAGGCCCACTAACTATGAGCCTTTGATGTCTGACAACCAACCAACCAACTTTCTAGCTATTTAGTCAACTTTTCTCTGACTCCAAATCTCTTCATTCTGTCTATAACTGTGCAGGTGGGGCAGAGTCAAAGGCTTTAACAAAGTGAAGGCACACAGTGCTTACTAGTTTTCCTTGTCATGTTCCAGTAGAACCTAGTGTTAGAAAAAGAATCAGGTTAGACTGGCATGGCCTATTTTCCATAAATGTGTGTTAATATTTATCCTGCAGTTTGTTATTCTTCAGGAAACAAACTAGACCCCCCCCCCCCACACACACACACACACACAGCATATTCTCAATTAATTTCCCGGTGGGTCAGACGTTTCCCAGGTCACTTCTTGTTCTCATTTGCAGTTGTATCACTATAGCCTCACTTCTCACCACTGCAAAGTTATTGTTTGAAAACTGCTCTTCTGGGATCTTCAAGTACACTGCAATATTCTTTTGGATCCTGAGAGGTATGTCTTTAGGACCTTGTTGTTGTTCTTCCTATAACCCCTTTTATAACTTCCCTCGGTATGTCAACTGTTAGATGTTGTCCTTTCCCATTCTCAGCTTACAATCTTCATTTATTCTTTTTTTTTTTTTAAGACAGAATTTAAAAATCCATTATGAGTTTCTGCTTTTCTAAATCCCTGCTGTACTCCTCTTCCTGATGTATTTGTGACCTTCCTGCCTATGTATGCACAGAATCCTTTCTTTATATACTTTGTCCTATTAGAGCTTTCTCTAGATTTTATTTTGCTGGTCAGGTAACCCTTTTAGAACTTCTTCACACTCCTGTTTATGTTCTTTTGTTTTCATTAGCTCATGAAGCATCTCCTTAACTTCCCCGATAAACAAATTTGGCCCTTTTTCTCCTTGTCTTACTCTTTTTCTTAGACTCTCATCTTCAGGTTATATGTACTCCCATTTTATCTACAAGTTGTTTAATCCTCTTATCTGTAGTCTCACATTTCAGTCTCAGAAAAGTTTTCCAAGCTTAGTGTCTGCCTTTTTGTAGTTCCACACTTCGGTTCTGTTAATGTGCTTGTTGCTCTGGACTCCATGTGAATCTGAAAGCACAAGTTAAATGAGGTTGTTATGGCTGTAAATGTTAGATTTAGCTTCCTCTCCCTATCTCTTGCTCATTCAGTTCACTGATTTCCAGAAACCCCCTGTGAGGCAGTACACATATGACGAATACTAGAAAAAAGTAACAAGAGATTTCACAGACAGCGAGAATGATGCGCACACAGACTGCAAGTTCCGTACAGCCAAGAAAGTCAAGATGATCGAGTTTTCCTTCAAGTGACATTAAAATAATTAAACTCCTTTCCACTCAAGATTCGCCATCATGTTTATATACCTTGGTAAAGAGAGACTTCGTTTTTGTCACAGGTTATACTTCAGGGTCAGTGGAGGTACAAAGTAAAACAGATACAAAATTAAGTCTTAGTGTCAAGGAGATGTCATGATTTTATCAGGTGAAGAATCATTTTCAAGTTAAGCCTTCTCAAGTAGAAAACTGAAACATGAATGCCTGGCATATATAGTTGGAAATGCATCTTATACTGTAAATGTGAGGTCAAAGTCTTTACAGCTCAGCTCCAGTATGAGATAAAGCTCTGGCTATGACCCAGACAATGCATGTTCAAGTAGTTTCTTGGGCACCTGTTGCAGCTGACAGGGAAGAAGGGAGGAGTGACAGGGCTTTGTCTGCTCATCTCTGTTTTGTCAAAGAGGAATGGTGGGATGTGTTGGCAACTCTGGTGGAGATATCAGCTATGTATGGCAGCAAAGGTAGGTGAGGAAGCGGGACTTGAATAGGGTCATTGTCTTAGGAGGCAAGGATGCGCCTAGTCTATGCCTGATGGCACAGAGGGATATATCTAAAGAGGCCGCAACATAGCGGGTAAGGCCTCCCTGTAAATGTGTCAAGCCTTCTTCTGTGGGGAGCAGTGCGAGCTCAGGTCAGACTCTCCCTCCTGCTCTACATCACTGTCAGTAGCAACGGGGACTATGGCGACTAATATCTGGGTGAAGCCATAGACGTAGGGAGACATGACTTTGGAAAATGCCAATCCACAGAAGCCAACCCTAACTGAAAAGAATTAAAAAAAAAGATCAATGCCTTTAGTCTTGGAAATTGCTGTCCAGCTCTCTCTGCATTCCAGAGTAACTTATCCCTTTCAGCTGGCATCCCAAAAAGCCAATGTACTTTGTATCTATCAAACTGTACTTATTAATTTAGTGTGGTACATTTTATTCTGAAGTACTTACAACTGGTATCATTTTACTCGACTCTGCCTACTACTGTTATGCAGAGTCAAGAGTCATTTTGCTGGTTGCCATTAAAGTTAATGTCCTCATAAGCCTTATTCTTTCTCCAGTCACCTTACATTATGAAGTAGGTAGGCCATCCCTGATCAGAAGAATAAAGTACACAGTGGTTCTACCCCATTAACTAATTGCACATAAATAAAGTGCTCATAGTGTATATTAATACAGTACAACAGCATGCATTAGTTTCAGTCTGGTTAACTACAGACAAAACAGTAGTGTGTATTACTGCCTCACAGCACTTTCCATTCTAGGTCAGTTTGTGCCTCAGTTGCATTTTATACAGTGTATACAAAGGCTGACTATCATAATGTGGAATGGCACTTACTCAAAACTGGGTTGGTCTATTGTCAACATTTTTCTAATGCTGAACTGAAAGTGATGAAGTTACATTAGTGAATGTGAATATTTATTTGCTGATATGAGGTCAATGTTACAAATGGAGATTGCAGTACAGTGTGAATCGTATAATTTTCCTTTTTCCTCACTGTAGTGTGATCTTGGAGTTGGTATATTTGAATTTCAGGGGGTGTGGACAATGCAGGCAAGCTTGCCCCCCCCCATACAAAAACAAACGCAAATAAGGAATTTTGCTATTGAAATTTTGGAAGTTTGAATGTTGATCATGGCTGTTGTCATTTTTGATATTGTAAAATTCTGACATTACCACTTTCAACTTCATGATTCACTTATTTGATCAAAACATATTCTGATTTGGTTGGCGCTACATTTTCCTCCCACATCCTAGGCATGCTGTAGATGAACTGGCCCAGAGAGGTGCAATACGGGTGAAAGAGAGTATTTGCTGAGCTGATGCCCCAATTCAGGACTAAATTCTGTATTTTGATCCTTCTTGGCATTCAGATAGATGCTTTCTCCTGTCATTCTGAAATAGATGAAGGTGGTAAATGAAAGAATGAAGGGCTGTTCTTTTAGATCATTGCATTTGGATCTACTAATACCAACATGATTACTGTTACCTCACTTCCCATCACTCCAGCCACACTTAATATGAACCACATGCCTCTCCATACAAGAAGAATGTGTCTTAGGATGATCTGCTTCATCCACAATACTGAACGTGCTGTCGTTTCCGCAAGGAAAGCAGCATGCAGAGTGCTTGACAAGGGTGAGCCTTTCACAGGTTTCAAATCCTGGGTAACATTTTATTCCATCCCTTTTTTCATCTCACTGAAACTGCTTTAAATACAGTTATTTAGCAACACCCTTCATTATATATCCAATGTTCAGTGACACCCCCCTTTCTCCTAGATGTCTTCCAGATACTCCAAAATGGGATCTTAGCATGCCTCCCCCCCAGTAGAAACGGCTTTCCTCCAATAAGTACACTCTCACCCAAAACAATTTCCTGCATAACAATTTGCTCACAAACTTAGTTCACTGGATGTGAATGTCAGCTTCTACAAAGTCAAGACATTAGCTGACTCAGTTTTCAAGGAACACAGTTTTCTAGATAAAAAGGATTTCATTTTTAGCAGTCATACATTTCTGATATATATTTAGCGGGTCTATTTTATTTTTAGATTTCTTAGATATTGCAAAAAGCTGTCACAGCTAATTCAGTAATTGACTAATATCATCAACAATGAACAGCCATCACGATTCTTCAAACTCTCATTTTCAGTTATCCATTAAGTATGTAAACTCATTGCAAACCACAGGTGCAGCAGGATGTGCCAGTACATGAGTTCTGATAAAAAACAGTATCAGTTTGGAACGAGGTACTTATTTTTTTCACAGATAGCGTGCTATGAATGAGGAATGCTCTAATAGTTTTAAAATTATTTGACTTATTTTTACATATATACCAGGAAAAGCAGACTCATTGATCTACTCAGATCATTAAAAATAAAACTGCTTTAAATAGCAGAAGTTCAGAGTCTGGCATTTCACATTTAAGAATATTTTCTAAAATATGAAGAATGTAATATCCCTGTTGCTGTGAGTAAATACAATTGCATATAAAAATATTACAAGTGGACATTGAAATATGAAAGATGGGTACTTAATGAACTTATGCCGATTTCGGTGAAGACTGCCTATATTACCTTTGCTTCTTCAGTCTGACCTTTGTATTGAAATTATTTTACATTTATCTGACATAACATTTCCCCCATTCTCCACCTGCCCTTTCCTCTTGAATGTCTCCATGGGTTTTGTCTCCATTGGTCCTTTACATAACTTATTCCATGGGTCCAAAGCACCCTACCTAAAGAAGTACTTTCCTAAATTTAGCATGTAGTAGATCACTACTGTCTGCACCCTATGTCCCCTTTCCTCATCTTTCCTGCTCAGAGTGGCCATTTCACATCTCCCAAACATGAGCTTGTGCACCCATAGCATGTGCCTTAATTTCTTCTGAGCTCTTGTGAGAAGAGTCTCATTTCCTCTCACCTCCAGGTATACCCCCCCAAACCTCCCCTCCTAAGCAGTAACTTGCTTTTTCTCTTTCTGTGTGGCCTATGGACTGCATTCAGTACTGAGGATGCGGCTTGATCACTTTGGTGATGGAGTTTATCCTCTAAGAATGCCCTCCACATTTGTCTTCATTTCTACCACTACCCTCTCGCTCCACTGCTGCTGGCCCCTCCTAGGTATTTTACACATGTTGGGTAACATTCCATCTCTCTTACCATTAGTTTTACTTTCCTCACTGATACTTCATACCAGGGTGGCAGTAAAAATGCACATCATGTTGCATTTTTACAAACTGCACCTCAAAACTGCTACTGTACTCTTCAAATGGATAGCCTTTTTTTAAGAGTCTCCACCCATCCTTCATTGCTGCACTTATCTTTGAAGAGGGTTATCCTATCCTTTTGACCTCTACAGATGGACAGAAAAGTGCAACTAGAAGAGTACTGAACCCAGAAAACACACCCTTCCAGTACAAAGCAAAGACTTAATTATGCATGGGATACCCGACCATGTGTGACCAAAATACAACACATCTTAGAGCAATTTAGAGAACTGCCAGTTGACCTAACTTTGTGCCCCTAGGAGGTAAAAGATGTCGCAATGAAAGCACTCGTCATAAAAAAAAAATAAATAAAAAATAATAGAAAACTAAGGAGCTGTAAGACAGTAATGTTAATAGTGCACCACTGCTGATATCTACTCCACTGCTTTTTTTTCCTTATCCATGGCAATGGACTAATCACAACTCTGTGTTCTGCCACAATCATGCTGCAGTTCAGTTGCTCAGTCTTAATCCTAACCCTTGATCTCTGCAGTTTTTGTAGTATTCATCTGTGGGACCCAAGGAGAAGATCTTGTGACGTCCATGTAGACTACATCTACTTGTACTCTGCTGCTCGTAAAACTGATCAGATATGACTCACAGCTCCTCCTGGCCCAAAGCACACTGGTTCTTGCCCTAGCAATTTCTGCTCTTTAGAAAAGCAACCACCCTAGCCCGTAGAATTTTCTTCATGACTGTTCCTGGTAGTACTGTTTGATTAATCAGCATGTTATTCCAAGCATATTTCTGTTCTGTACTCTGTCATTCCCTAGGTATTTTAATGCTGGTCAGTAATCTACTAAAGATCTCTTTCTGGTGATCAAGCAGGCACACTGGATTACTAAGGAGAGCACTGAAAGGCAACCTATGGGATCTTTCTGCTCTGTCCCTTATAGGATCATAGGAAGTTACTAGGCTAATATTGCCCTAGGGCCCTTACAAGCCTAGCCTAGTTCTACCCTTATTTCCATGATCAGCACCTATTGCCCCTGTTCAAGAAGGACACAAGTGGGACCCCCCCCCCATGGTGAATTTAGGGTTACCTATCCAATTGTCCATATTGCATTTGAAGAGGGCCAATGAGGTGCTCTGTTTGACATCAAGTGGGAGTCTGTTCCAAAGGTGTGACACCCAATGATGGTTTCTTCCCTTGTTCAAGTTAATTTTTTACCTGCTCCAACTTTACATTGGTGTATCTCCACTACTTTCCTATTCTCTCCTTGCTCTTTCCATAGATGGCAATCTACATGCTCATATTTCCCTTTATGAAGACCAAGATGCACTATTCCTTCTGCACTTCTGCCTTCACCCATCTTCTATGATCTCGCTAGGTCTTCTTCCTTTCTGCACTTTACCTAAGCATCTTTTTTTCCTCCCCTGATCCTTTGTCAATAACATTCAGCTTGGACATTTCTGCTCTTGCTTTCATTGCCGTTCTGCTGGTCTCCTTGTACTGTGCCTCTCTTCCATTGTTGTTCTGTTAGCCTCCTTGTACTGTGCACCTCTCTTCCATTGCTGATTTGCTAGTCTCCTTGTCCTCTGCCTCTCTTCCATTTTTGTTTAGTTATCTCCTTGTACTGTGACAATTTCACCCCTCTTCTCTTCCTAGTCTTGAATGCCATTCCTGCTGCCTAATTGCTAGCCATGCATTCCTGTGTAGCCAGAATGTCCACCTCCCTTTTCTTGCCTTTTTGTCTCTTCCTCAAACCCTTATCTATAGACTTCAGTATTCTATTATGTGTACATTCCCATAGCTTGTTCATCTTCTTGATTTGCTTCCAGTCCCTTAATTCAACCTTGACTATATGCTCACATCAGCATAAATAGCAAGACCCAACGTTCTGCATTGCTATGTTTCTCCTTAGTATATTACATTTCTACCTCACATTAAGGCATCCGGTGGAGTGATCACTGTCAATCTCTATTTTAAACAGATATCCACTGCCCCTTCAATCCTTCCTTCTCTGCCATGCTTAATCTGTTCTCGGGCATCTCCATGCACTACTTCTCCTTATAAATGTCTCATGTTTTGTGACATCATTAATGTACATCTACCTCTTCTATATTACTACTCTCAACTTTCCAATCATCCATCCAATACTTAATATGTTGTACAGTAATACACCAAGTCATTCTCAGTTTTTCTATTTTTTCTTCTGATTTATGTATTTTTTTCCTCTGCCCACCTGATGCTTCAGAACCAATTCATCTATTATATATCTTTGACACCCTTTCATTTTAGTTTAGAACAAAGCTATGAAGAGGTACCATCCTAACTGTGCTCTGAGCACTATTATCCATTCTGAGCTAAGGTGAAACCTGTCTCTGACACAGATTGGCTCACTGTCAAGTATCACCAACTATCTTCTACCCTAAGCCCTTCTCCACTGTCCACTGTGAAAGCCATTTATTATTGTCCTTTATCACATCCTTCCTCATTTTGCACAGATATCAGTTCCAAGAATGATAACTACAGCCTGGTATCTCTCCACAACCTTTTGGGCCTTTCTTGCTACTACAATTTTTTCTCTCTGACATGTCATTGGAACTAACATGTGTCCATTGCTCCCCTTTAGTTAGCAGTTTTACTGGAAAAGCTCACTCACACTGCATAGACTGCTTTGAGGGAAAGGGTCGTTTGTTTTTCCTTATCTTGCTTTCTTGTATTTTGCTTTGTTTTGTTGCTTTCGTCTACTTTCTACATGTTAGTGTATTTTCACTGCACTGTGTTTAAATTACATTCTGTTTTCTGTTGAATACAAGGATGGAAGCCAGAGCTGTTTCTTATGAGTCATGGAGAAATTACATTTTCCTTACACTCTCTTTGTTGCGTTTTTTTAACTCGACACTCTCGTTGCCTGTCCCTTATGTTAATTTGACCTCGTAATTCCTCTCCTCATTCATTGGGTATTATCAGTATGCTCAAAATTATCATTTTGTAAATTGACTCCCTGTTTAAGCTATACAAATTTACTTGCACCCCCCCCCCCCCTGTATTCCAAAGATCCAGAATACTGACCGACTATTCACTGCCAATACGTTTTTCTCTTTTAAAAGTAGTGGCTACTGATTTGCTCCTGGTGAGAGAAGGAGCAAAGGGTCATTGATTCCGGAGGATGTTAACGCTTGATTTATCCCCTATTTCATATCTAACTACTTAATGCACACTGCAACTCTTAGGATATTAGCCTATTTTATCTCTATACCTTTAAAATCTGCAGAATCTATTCTAACGCAACCAATCACTGAAGAGCTCACATTCTCTCTCTCAATCATCTTAAGATTAGTACTACTATTTTGCTCCTGATGAGAAAAGTAACATGGGGAAATTATTTCCTGGAGACTGTTGCTCATCACAAAGCCTGATAACTGCTTTATAGGGGCTAGCTTGGAATTTGTGCTACTGATTTACTCCTGGTGAGAGAAGCAGCAAATGGTCATGGATTCCTGACCGTCTCTGACTAGGTGATGAGTCTCTGTGTGGGATATTTCTGATTTGTCTGGTCACTTTTTTGCAAGACATCTATAACAACCCTACGGACCCCTGCATTATTGGGGACAAGACTGCTGATCACCAAAAGAGTATGTGCCCTACTTCTCATCTTGGAATTAATGTTACTATTTTATTTTGGTGAGAGAAGAAGTAAAGGGGCATTGTATCCCAGCAGAGTGAAGCTGTTTTGGGACCAGCACTAGCAGTAACCAGGTAGTAGCCAATTAAGTGACTCTTCACAACTCACCAGTCTTGACAAAGCTAATTCTTTCTCTTCAGTAAGTACTGCTTGATTGGCTGCTGTCTAACCTAACATAGTATCTCCATAAATACTTCATCCATAAATCATCAGGCTCTACTGTAGCATTTTCTCTGAAGTGTTTGACAGTGCTCTGTAGAGACACAGGCACATTGAGTTGACCTTTATCCTGTAAAAACTACCTTAAAAATTCACTAATACCTTTTGCACACAGAGCAAATATTTCATGCAGTGACAAGCACTACACCCAGAGTTGCAAACTAAATACTCCTGACTTTATATTCCTACAGCAACCATCTAATAAAAAGGCCCTGTTGCTATGGATATGAACGTTCCCACTTTCTCCATTACCAGCTTGGTGGATAAAGGCATCCTGCGGTAATGTAGAAATTGCCTCATGTTCACTGACAACCAGCTAATTCTCAAACTGATAAGGTATTTAAGAGATACATTTACACAATGTCACCGGAGGCAAATCAATCCAGATATCAATCAGGTTGTCAGTAGTACACATCCTGCTCCCATCAAACATAACAGGAAGCAGGAAGCAGAATCATGGACCCACATATACTGAGGCACTTAAACGTAACCTTCCTAAACTCCAAAGGTCAAGACAAAGAACAAACAAATGCCCTGGGCAACCCCAGAGGCACCCTTTCAAAACAGCACCAACATCAACACATGCAGCCACATCTCATGGACCCTCTACTTTTAAGCCCATAAGGCATGCCACCAAATAGACCAACAGTCTGGTCATTGGAGACTTCCATTGTGAGATACACTGATATCCCTCTTACCAGGATGAGTAAGGAGAGATTATGATCAGTTGCTTATCAGGGTCCAGGATCAGGCATATTACAAGCACTCATGTCATTGGACCACAAGTACCAATACGGCTCAATCATAATCCATGTGAATGTAAATGACCTGAGACATACCTCCCTAGACTATTTGAAGAAAGACATTGTGGAGCTCTCTGAATGTGTGTTCCAACCTGATATGAGCCTAGCATTAAGGAGCATTCTACCTTCTCCAAGGATGATGCCACAATATGAACAGATGACTGACTTTAATAATTGGCTTAGTTACTATTGTCATGCTAAAGGGATACAATGTAGTTTCTGGTGTCATTCTAAGAGGTTAAGTATTTGTCCACAAGGAAGGAGATTGTCAAAAGACCAGGATGCTTTGCCAGTGATCATCTGCACCTCTCCCATCTAAGCATTTGAATATTAACTAAAATGCTGTCCTCCACCATAGTGCCTTTTTTTAGACAATACCAGACTGACAATCATTTCTACATAGCAAATCAAAACAAATAAAAACTAAAGCTGCTACTGCTGTATGCTAAAAGTCTAAACAAGAAACTCCACTCCCAACAAGCCCATCCTCACCCTGGACAATGCTGACATTTCTGCGATCACTCAGACATGGCTTAAAGCTGCAGAGAGCACCTTGGTAGTGCAAGATTATAATGCCTTCCACAAATTTTGACAAGCCACCACACAGACAGGGATTAAAGGTGGAGGTGTCTT
Source organism: Protopterus annectens (assembly GCF_019279795.1). NCBI lineage: Eukaryota > Metazoa > Chordata > Ceratodontiformes > Protopteridae > Protopterus > Protopterus annectens. Next base: position 430,857,702 of record NC_056747.1, on the reverse strand, counting down.
AGTTTACATCAAAAATAAATATACCTCAAGGCTGGTCAAACAGGATGATGCACTTGAGCTTCATCATATTCAAATCACCATAGGCAAACTCCTATAACAATTCCTTGAAAGCTAAAGCTCCCCCTTTATGTCCCAAGAACCACAACATGCATTTAAACTTAATGGAAACACTCAATTCAGCTCAGTACAATATTTATCAAGAGAAGAAATCTTTGGCTAAACACCACAGCTTGTTCTCTGTGGAGAAACACTTACAATGGACAAGTGTATAAATGAAACAACCACTTTATTCAAAGGACAAACAAAAATGATGAGCACGTCCGGCTGTAATAGCCTTCTTCAGATCACAGCAAAACAATCACCTGAACAATTTAAAAAACAAGTGACAACTAATCACAATCATTGTTAGAAGTTTAAAACCAATGAGAAGCATTTGTTACTATTTAAAACATTCATTAATGCCTAACTCTACTATAGGTCATTTAAAAATCAATGAACCAATCACTAGTAAAAAAGGGGGTTGGGGGTTAGAAACATCAAGGATAATAATTTAAACATAAATGTATGAAAGAATGTTTGTTGGTAGCATGTACAGAATCCTTATTAATCAATGAATTGCCACGGGTAGTTCCTGCTTAGATAACATTTATTCTCTTAGAGAACAATGGCATAGAGACGGAAACCGAAAGGTTTCCGCAACAAAATAAAGTCAGAATACCATTACAACATAATAGATCACAGAGCCTTCTCACTTATCATTGTCATTAAACAAGAGCAATACACCAATAGTTGATAGGGGGTGGAGTTCAAGCATACAAAGAAGTGAAGACCACATTTCCTAAAACAATTCATATATGTATGTTAGCAAATGATAGTAATAACTGCAAGGAATGGCAGTGTTTGTTAAAGCCCTTCATACAACAGGATAAAACCCATATAACCAGTAACTAACTGTATATCAGTCTTAAAAGGTAAAACCAAACAAAAAACTTCAAAAAATATCCTTATAACAGAGAATTTATCGTAAATCACATATAAAATCTTGCATATTCGTTCAGCAAATCACTGAACTTTAGAGAAATGAATAACATAAAGGGAGCTCTTTATTGGTCTCTCCCTTAGAGGCATAAGCCAATTATAGCTGTTGTGTACTTAGCCAATCATATTGTTGACTTGGAACTCACAACCAATCATAACCAACTAAGTGGTTTCTGTCCCCAAATACCAACTAAAGTTCTATAGCCTGTGAACATACTATCTGTTGAAATACTAGTAAAGGCCAAAATATAAAAATATATCCTTACAAAAACAAAAGAATTATCGTAGATCACATATAAAATTTACATATTCTTTCAGCAAATCACTGAGCTTTAGGGAAATGAATAACTTAAAGGGAGCTTTTTAATTATCTCTCCCTTAGAGGCATAAACCAATTATAGCTGTTATATACTTTGCCAATCATATTGTTGACTTGAAACTTACAACCAATCATAATCAACTAAATGGTCTCTATCCCCAGATGCCAACTAAAGATCTATAGAGTGCAAACATACTATTGGATAGAATACTAATAAGCGCCAAAATATAAATTAAATCAAATACACCTCTTGGTACATCTAATAATAAAACAGAATGCAATCAAACTATATAAAAAATTAAGACAATACATAGAGCGACCATAAATTGCGATCGCAAAAAAACACATTCATAACTTTCAAATCCCTCATAACTACCTTTTATCAAAAAGGGGGTTAAAAGGCAACAGTTTACATAGCAATCTATTAACTTCACATGAATGAACATTGAGACTCAGTACCTGTCCTGTCCCTTTGGACATAAAATGACTAACCATTACACATCCCTAGCCAATTATTAATAGTGATGACCATAAAATACATATTAATATCAACGGATTCACTAGGAATCACCTATTACAAGAACATAGCCACTGATTTATAAACCAATCATGTTTCAACTCAAAACATAAAACTAGGACCTCCCTTAAACAACGCTATCTCAAAGAACTGTAGACCTTTGAGGTAAACTAAAAAAATACATCTGCATAATAGTAATAACTAAACATAGTATAAAAATTGCAATGCCTAACAGAGACGTTTTTACTATAGGTGGACACTTCTTATAGGCGGCCAATCATAACATCCCTTAAAGGAGATCAACCAATCACTATACAGTTCTACTAACATTCCTGGCAAAGCAGTGCTGCAAAATGAACTAATATATTTTGAAATACAGATAAAAAAATGAGAATATAGTAATTATCAATGAGCTACAGAATAAACTTTCAATGATAACAGCCTCATCCTTATACTTTACTTCAATATAAAAGATCATGATCTATAAATGAAAAAACATGTTCTATAAAAAAAAAAAAAAAAAAAAAAAAAAAAAGCCTAACGTAAGCATTTTTGCTATAGATGGAAACCTCTAGTTAACAACCTATCATATCATTCCCTACAGAAAATCAACCAGTTACCATGCAGCTATACAAGCATCTCTATTAGAACAATGCTGCAAAACGAACTAATCAACTTATTAGATTCGCATACTAAAATGAATAAAATAATTATCCAAGAGCTATAAACTAATCTCAATGAAACGATTAATCAATCACTCAATACCATTAAGGAAAAGTCTTCAGTCATCATGCATAACATAAATAATGTAATAAGTACGATTGGCCTTGGTGTCACAAAACATATTAAAGGTGGAGGTGTCTCAGTTTACATAAAAAATAAATATACCTTAAGGCTGGTCAAACAGGACGATGCACTTGAGCTTCATCATATTCAAATCACCATAGGCAAAATTCCATACCACTTCCTTGAAAGCTAAAGGTCCCCCTTTATGTCCCAGAAAACATAACATGTATTTATACTTAACGGAAACACTAACAATGCAGCTCAGTACCATATTTATTAGTGAATTCAATTACGCCAATATTAACTGAGAATTGTATATAATACCAAACATGCAGGCACCAAGACTCCTGGATTTTGTAACCACAAACTCCCTGGATCAGACTGTCAATACGGCTACCAGAAGCACAATGTACTGGATCTGTTCCTCACTAATATGAGACAGCACTGCACACCACCTACTGTAATGACCTGTCTGGTAAGGTCAGACCACAAAATAGTCTCCTTTAAAGTGAAAAAGTAAAGTAAAAATAAAATACAGAACCCCAACTAACCCTAAACATTCAGGAATTACTCTATGGCTAACTTCCTACTATAAAGAGAAAAAGTGGCAAAACTTCAAGCTCCCCTAAACCCAAAGAACATTGCAGCCTACACAGAACTGTTCACAGAAACCATAATTTGTTAATACTAAACAGGGGCAGCACTAACCACCAGGAATAAGTACAAAACTAACTCAGAAGGCAATCACATTAATAGGCTGTATAACAGAAGGAAGAAATTCATGACAAAAATTAGGTGTAGAACCAAGGATTAAAGTGCTCTCTCAAAAAACTCAGAGGAAAAATAAAACCTACCAAAGCCAATTTTGGGTAACTTTGATCTTTAAGGCATTCATTAGCTATGCATGCAGTCTCAAAGTCTATATACAATTGTGTGCAGAGTTCATTGTTAATGGTGCCACCTATACTGAGGCAGAAGAGATAGTAAACCTGCTAGCGGACATATTCATTTCAAACTTTATCCCACCCACCCCCAGCCTCCCCTCAGGAAATACTTTACAATATAACTACCTCAACTATCACTAGGGAACAGGTGCTCAATGCTTTCTCTAACATTAAGAAAGTACGGTTGCGTAAGATCTTACAATAACGATAGATGTCCTTCTCTTCACTATTGCATTATTCATTACAATAGGGATCCCCTGCCATGGGTAGCCCATTGTCCGGTCAGTATACCAACACCTTTAGGTTGCTTTAAAGTAAGCAATTATGTCACACATATACTCCCCTCAAAGTATAGAGCATAAAGGTGATGTCCAGATGTATCATCCTCAGAACAGAGAGCCCTAGTAGAAATGCCAGTCTTAAGAAAAAGAGACGTAACCAAAACATCCAGAAGACAAATGGACTAGGGGGAGGAGGGAGGGAGTGAATACTGTGACAGTGAAGAGAAGAACATCTACTGTTATGGTAAGATCTTACACAACTGTACTATGTCTTTCCATTTCACTGTTGCAGTATTCATCACAATAAAGAGACTGCAAAATCTCAGAAAGAAGAAAGGGAGGAGGAGGAGGAAGGACCAGCAGAGCTCTCTACAAACCCATGAAGGATGACCCTAGCAAAACCAGCTCTACCTCTGGAAATTCCATCCAACTTACAGTGCTTGGTAAATGTATGCACAGAAGTCCAGGCTGCTGCCTCAAGAATAGATTTAGTATCCAAATCCTACAAAAGGGCACCGGACTGTGGAGAAGGGAAAAAATTGGGAAAATGAATAGACTGATTAAGGGACACCCTATCCTTATGGAACACTAAAAAGGAGGAAGGAAGCTATAAGGGCTTGTAGCTTAGACACCCATCAAGCAGAAGTTGGGGCTAGGACAATGATGCAAGAAAGCTTAAGCTGCAGACTCAAAATGGAGCCTGGGTCAATTTTTCTAAAACAAACGTAAGATCCCAGGGAGGATTAATAGGCTTCCTGGGAGGCCTAATATGAAGGACACCTTTATGAAATTGTTTAGCTTCAAATCTAGACACTAAAGGAGGTGATAAAGCTGACAAGCAGAGATAACTGATAAATGGGCCTTAATGGAAGAATAAGCCATCCCAGCATTGAGCAGTTCACACTGATGAGACAGAACTACAAGAACATCCACAGAAAGTGGATCCAGGTTACGAGAAAGACCCCAAACACAAAATCTCTTCCACTTGGATAAGCAGGATTTCTTAATAGTGGGCTTCCTGGCCTCCTGTGGAATCAAAATCTTACCACCCACAGTGTTCGTTGAAGAGTGGACAGGTTGGGATGGATGAGAGATCCCTTGTCTTGTGCGAGTAGGTCCATCCTATGAGGTAACTTGTGATGACTGCCCTTGGCTAAAGGCAGAAGAGGAGGAAACCAATGCTATTTTGGCCAAAAGGGAGCCACCAACAAGTTTGGGAGCATCCTGTTGTATTTTGAAAAGGACTTTTGGAATGACGGGAAAGGCATAAAGAAGCATCCCCTTCCAAGAAATGGTGTGTGTCCAACTTCCAAACCAAAGGATCCAAGACTATGGCACAAAAGAGAGGAAGCTGTCTGTTCAGAGGGGAGGCAAAAGATCCATTTGAGGAGTACTTCACTAGTGGACAATGTCCAGAAACACATCCCTGTGAAGCATCCATTTGTGGGATTGAGTTATGGACCTGCTCAGACAGTCTGACACAACATTTTGACCCGAGGGAATGCAAACTTCCTGAAGTGTCACTTGATACTGGATTGTTAGTTCCCATACTAGGAGTGCTAACCAGAAAAGAAGATAAGATCTTGCTCCCCCTCCCCCATTTGCTGACATACATCACTGTGATATTGTCTGTAAACACCTTGAAAGTTCCTGGGGGAAGTGAGGGTGAAAGGTGAGAAGAGCTATTAGAAGAGCTCACATTTCTTCGACATTGATATGGTCTTTTTGTTGATGAGATGACTAGACTCTCTGAACCTTTAGGAAGCCTAAGGTTGCTCACCATCCCACATCTGAAGCATCTAACAGTTCCTGATAGGGAAGAGATGGTGGGAAAGGGAGTCCTGGATTGACATCCAACTGCTGAGTCCATGAATGAATTTCAAGCATGAAACATGAAAGGGTAAGAAAATGAGAAATGGAGAAGGCCAAAGCCAAACTGATGTTAGAAACCACTGAAGTTTTCTTATGTGGGGCTTTTCAAATGGGAGCATAAGAGTGTTGGAGCCCATGAACCCAGATCTCTAAAGAAATTCCCTGGCTGTTATTTAAGCCAAAGGAAGAAGGGAATGAGAGTAAGGGCCTTGGGAGAAGGCAGGGGTACCAAAATTGGAAGTCTGGATCCTGCAACTCAAAAAGACATGATCCTGTGAAGGAGTCAAAAACGACTTTTTGAAATTTATAGTGAACCTCAGGCTCTAAAGAAGGGAGATGGCAAAATTAAGATTTTGCAGGAATATCTCTGGAGTGGATGCCTGAAATAAGAGGTTGCACAAGTAGGGAAAACTTGGATCCTCTTAGGCATTTGCTGAATACTCTTGGAGAAGTAGAAAGGCCAACAAGCAAAGCAGAACAGGGAAAATGGCAGGGAGCAACAGAGAAACAAACCCTTCCTAAAAAGGAGATGAATAGGAGTGTGTGTGTGTGTGTGTATATATATATATATATATATATATATATATATATATATATATATATATATGTGTGTGTGTGTGTGTGTATATATATATATATATATATATATATATATATATATATATGTGTGTGTGTGTGTGTGTGTGTATATATATATATATATATATATATATATATGTATATATAATGTGTGTATATATAGAGTAAGCATCCTTGAGGTCCAAAGTCACTAGAAAACCCTGAGGAAACAGCAGAAGTAGCAAGGTCTGAAGGGACAACTTTTAAAAAGAAGGGATCTTCAGGAAGGTGTTTAGGTGAGAGAGGTCCAGAATAGGTCTCCAAGTGCCCTTTTTCCTGGGAGCTAAAAACATTTTGGAGTAAAACCCGTTCCCTCTTTTGAGAAAATGGAACTTTATGAATAGTTCCCAGAGTCACAAATCCTGAATCACCCCTGGAAAGAATGCCAACTGCTCCTGAGGGGGCTGAGGAATGCTCATAAAAGGGGAAAGAAATTCTTTAACCAACCAGGAAGGGATAGAGAAAGATGAAGTGAAAGAGGAATGCAGCTGAAATGAAAAGGGTAGTCATATGGGTTTATGTTCAGCCATCAAATGAAACTGCCATCAAAAGACTGAACATCGAACCCTAACCATCAAACATTCATTCAGCAAATGTTCATTTCATCAATGGGGAGAGTAACTAGTTCGCCACCACTTCCCTGTGTACCCCACAGCAGTATTTCATACCTACCCAGGTGGGGGCTTTGCCCCCCCCCCCCACAAACCCCTAACTCTATATACCAACTCTAAGACTGCACTACAGTGGCCAAAGTGCAGACAGGGAAGTGGTGGCCAACTAGTTACTTTCCCAGTCAAGGAAATGAACGTTTGATGGATAGGGTTTGATATTCAGCCGTTTGATGGCTTAACATAAACCCAAGTCAGACAGCATCTGGTTTGTCAGGAAAAGGAGAATTCTGTAACACAGTATTCTTGGTAGCCTTAGCAGGAGGACCCTGCTTCCCACCTTTTTTTTCCCTTTGGGAGGGGGGATGAGACTGCCTACGAACAAAGACTGGTTTATTATGGTAATTTCTCTGAAATTTAGGCACAAGACAAACAAAAACATGTGTAAGTTCCTGCAAGGCCTTGCTTTTATTCTGAAGAGACTTAAACAAATCAGCAGCAGCTTCACCAAACAAGTGTTTTTTTGTCTAAAGGAGCCTCCATAAACAGACTTAATATCATTAGGCAAAGGTTGAAGACAAAGCCTCCTCATCACAGGACAAAAAGCAGCAACTCTAGAAGAAGCCTGTGCTGCATCATTGTTCACTTAATAGAATACTGTGCCACCTGGGAAAAAGTTCCTAGGAGGGAAAGAGCATACTTATTTGCTTCAGAATCAGGGAGATCAGAAATTACATGAAAGGCTTGAGAAAGTAGAGCCAAAATATATCTGGACACATGGGTCTGATAATTGTCAGCCCTAAAAGCCAAGGTAACAGAGGTATAAAACTTCTTACCTAGCCTTTCCATAGTTCTGCTGTCTTTATCAGAAGGAAGTAACTTAGTAGAAGGCAGCAGCAGTGATGGCTTGTCAGATTCCACAGACACCACAGAGGGGTCAGCAGAAGGACACCTATAGAGTATTTTTCAGTCATTAGGCACCATATAAAACCTATCAGGTTTCTTGGGGGTAGGTGGCTCGGAATATAGGGCTTTAGATGCAGCAGAAAAGGCATCCAACAAAGTAGCAAAAACAGGAGGAACAGCAGGTCTAGCAGAGTCCATTTGCAAAAGCTTGTAGTACCTCTGCTGAATCCCAGAAACATGAGCACAATTCCATTTAAAGAATTCCATCATTCTAGAGATTGTCTCCAAAGGAAATCTCCTCAAAAGGACTGTCAGGACTTGTAGACTCTTATTCCTCAGACCCGTTGTCCAAAGGAGAGGAAATCTGAGATGAATAAACAAGGGATTCTTCATCTGAATTCACCGCCTTATCAGAGGAGTCCTGTTCCCTGGGTCTTTTAAGAGGGGTAGAGGAAAGGGGGGAGGGGCAAGAACAGAAGCTCCATGAGATTTCAAAACCATAAGGGCATTAACTCCTGACTGAAATCCTGCCATTCACTCTGAGGGTCCTTAGGAGCCAGAGAAGCATGCTTTGTTTTTTTTTTTGTTCTTTTTCAAAGGGACATCCACCTTGTAAAACTTAAATTTAGAAGGCTCAGATCCTAGACAGCATTTCATAATTGTAGTCAGAGCCTTCTGTCTAACCAAATCTAAAGAAAACCCCTAGGGCCTTTGGAAATAATCAGCTGCAGTTCCACCTGAACATCCAAAGCAGATGTCTGGAAGGCCTCCAGAGACATGCGAGAGGTTGGATCCATGCTGGCCTCTGAAACAGTCATGACAGATGAATCCAACGGCAGAGCTGGGGGGTCCACCAGGCTTTCACTAACCTCAGGAATGCTATCCAGTGGAGGTGGCACTGAGGAAGAATCAGACCTAGATTGCTTGGCCTTTTTCTTCATGGATAGCTGACCCTCTGAGCAGGAGCTTTCTTCCATGGTGTCTTTTGCTAAAAGTATGACATTGGTTCTCCAAGTACAAGGCCAGAGAGTAAAGCTGACTATGGAGAGTCTTTTGAATGATAGTAGACAAACAGAACAGTACGTTTGATCGTGAGAAGCTCTGGGACAAAATAAGCACTGCTTATGACATTCTTTATGGGAAATCTGTCTTCCACACTGGCATTTACCCTTTCCGAATTACATGAACCCCACAAGCAACAACACAAAAAGAAAAAAGATAAGAGAAAAAAACAAACAACAGGGCTTGAACCAGCAAATGAACCAGGCATTCAGACAGACATTCTAAAGATGGCATTCATACTTGAGGTAAAGAAGTTCCGAGAATGATACACCCAGACATCACCTTTATGCCCTATGCTACATGCAAGAAACATACGAGTGACATACTGCATACATTAAAACAACCTAAAGGCTTTGGTATACTGGCCAGATGTCAGGCTACCCTTGGCAGGGGATCCTTATTGTAACGAATACTGACACAGTGAAATGTAACGACATCACTGTGTCATTGAGCCTTGAGAATATCCTAGGTTGCTTTCTTAAAAGCATGAAGCATGACTTCTCAGGTCCTCTGGAATCACTTTTTAAACACAACTTCCAAACAGGCTTTGTGCCTCACAAATGAAGAATGGCAACCATCATCCCTCTGCACAAAGGCTGGCCATGTACAGACCCACACCTCTCACTAGACTCATATGCAAAGCCATAGAAAGAGTTCTCATAGAAATCATCAATAATGACATAAGAAACCTCCCAACACTGGATCCAACTTAGTTTGGTTACATCAAGAGTAACCCATTTCTACTCAACCTGGTTGACTTCTTTGAGAAATTCACCAAAAACAGTGCACAAGAGCAAAATGGTTCCCATTCCCTAACTTAACCTGATCAAGGCATTTAACAGTATATCCCACCTGGGTATTGTTGACAAATGTAAGAGGTTAGGTAAAAACCCTTCTGTCACCTGGTGGATAGCCAGCTGGCTTACAGATAGGACCCAGGAAGTTAGAACTGGAGAGTCCTCTTCTAGCAAAAGGCCAGTCATCATTGGAGTCCCTCGGGGATCAGTCCTGGGACCACACCTTTTGGCATCATCATCAATGGCCTCTGGCTGACCAAATTTGCAAATGATTGAAAATTAGGAGTAGTTATAAAATCCCCCACTTACACTAATGTTCTCCAAGAAAGGCAGTCCCAGACCAATAACTGGTGTCAGAGCCATGGACTACAACTATATGCCAAGAAATGCGTAATACTATCCTTAGGGAAGTCAGCCAACCCTGGTAACTACTATACTGACAACAAACCTCTAAGAGGTGACTTTATGGTCAGAGACTTGAGGACACATGCAGACAGTAATTTAGCCTTTGACCAGCTCATGTCTAAGGTAGTGAGGAACTCATTCTATGCTGTGCAACTTATAAACAAAGGTATAGCATCTAGGTCTAAGGTCATCATTTTTCCACTGTATTCAGCATTCATCAGACCTATCATTGAGTACAATGCCCCATAGGGTATGTACCCAACTCGGTACATCCATAAGTTCATAGGTGTATACTAGGCTAATGGCCCTGGAGCCTTTACAAGCCTAGCCCATAGGATTACCCTGGCATCATGCCACCCGACCTTAGTTTCCAGTGCCTCTGTCTAGTAGAGCCACTGGAGTGATCCCTGGGATGAATTTTCTATTTCCCATCCACTCATCAAGAGTTCTCTTGAAGAGGGCCAGTGAGGTGCTCTGTTTGACATGTATGGGAAGTCTATTCCATAGCATGGGCAGTCTCTGGGTTATGAACCTGTCCCTCCAGCATGTTCTGTTGATTGTGGTAATGAGGTTGAGGTCCCTGGAGCATGTGGTGCGAAGGGATTGGGATTTCTTTAGGTCTAACATTTCTAACAGGGCTGGGTCAAACATGGCTTTATAAGTCAAGCAGAGATCACCTTTAAGTAGATGATATGAGACAGAGAATAGTTGGAGTTTTTTTGAGTCTATCCATGTAGGACAAGTGTTTAAGGCCTAGGATTCTCTTTGTGAGGTACTTTTGCAGCCTCTCCAGTTGTTGAAGGTGTCTAGTGAGGTACATGACAAATTAGGCATCGCACTTGATGATTGGCCTAATGAGGGAAGAGCAGAGGGAGACAATGCACTCTTTCTTCCTGAATGCTAAACCCTTAGCAATGAGATGTGCAACATAGAAGGACTTTCTGACCAGAGTGGCAGTGTGGTGGTCAAAAGAGAGGTTGCTGTCAACTTGTGTTCCCGGATCTCTTATAATGCCTTCTGTATTCAGTGGACTACCATCAATGTGGTAGTTCATGGGAACTGGGTTTTTCCCAAAGGGGATGATGATACATTTTTTGGCATTGAGCTTAAGGCAATGGTTCTGACACTAGTTGTTGGTCTCAGTGAGGCCTTTCTGTAGGATGTCAACATCACTTGGGGAGTTAATAATGGCACCCAACTTGCAATCATCTGCAAACGTTGTCAGCCAGAGTCCCTTTGTGTTGGACTGGACTTCTGAGAAGTAGATACCAAACAGGAGAGGACCCAGGATTGATCCCCTGTGGGACTCCACTCATGACTGGTCAGCGGTCTGACTTGGAGTCAGCTACTTTCACACTGTGGGTTCTATCTGTGAGCCAGTTTGCAACCCACCGTGTGATATACAGGTCGATGCCTATCTTAGTGAGTTTTTCTATAATTCCTGAGTGGGGAATGGCAACAAAGGCCTTGGCCAGAACAAAGTAGGCTGTACGAACCACCTTGCCTTCATCCACAGCTCCGGTGACTGACTCAAAGAAGTCAACCAAGTTGAGCAGGCATGATCTACCCTTCACAAAACCAAACTGTGTGGGATCCAGAGTTTGGAGATTCCCTACATCCTTATTTATTAGGTCCATGATGATGCGTTCCATAGCTTTGCATATCAGACTCATTAGGCTAATGAGGCGATAGTTCACAGGGTCTGTAGTCACTCCTCCTTTGTGGAAAGGGATGACTATAGCAGTGCACCATTTGATAAGGACAAAGCCTGAGGTGAGGCTGTGATTGAACAGGGCACACAGGTGAGATGCCAGTTCTCTCTGTAGTTCATGCAGAACACAGCCAGGGATATTGTCAGGTCCCATAGAGGCTGCATTCTTGGCCTTAGACAGTGCTGTTTTAACCTGTGCAGCAGTAATACTGGGTGCCTGGCAATCTACTGGTATTGTGATTGGTCCTTCGGGGGGGGGGGGTATTGCTGTAGAGGTTCTTTACATAACTACAGAAGGGCTTGTGGTTGTCTTTACTATCTACTGCAAATCTGTTTTCATAGCTAGCTTTAGAGGATTTGATGAAGGGATCTCAAATTTTTGTTGAGCTTGATAAGGGAGTTTTTCCAGTTGTGGGACTTCACCTTATTCCGCATCAGTTTCCGTCTTCTGTTGTAGAGTTTGTTTATGGCAGGGGACCACCAGATTGGCTTCCTTTTTTTGGAGGAGAGTGTCTCGGTTCTATTGGGTATGGCAAGATCCATTGTACTATATTCGCACAGTGCATTGGTGTATGACTCGGCGGTCAAGCAACTATTCTCCATTTGCATGGGTGCCATGAAGTTAGCCACCTCTGTTCTTAGGAGCCCAAAGTTAGCTTTGGAGTAGTTTTTCATGGTGGCTACCTTTGCACCTTTGGGGGGTGGGAGGGATATGGATTTCCAAGGGGATTAGTTTGTGGCTGGATCTAACCAGGGAGGAGTTGACTATTTGTGTAGAGCAACTGCTGCCCATGTTAGTAATTACCAGGTCAAGGATGTTGCTACCTCTAGTGGGGGTAAAAATGAGCTGGTCCAGGGCATTGGAATTAATGAATTCCAGGAAACGTTGGGCAAGTGTATCGGAACATGAGTAGTTTTCCCAGTTAATGGAGGGGTAGTTGAAGTTGCCCAGTATGAGTGTGTTAGGCTGGACCCTAATATTCTCCAAGGTGCTTAGGAACATGGAGTGAGTGTCTTGGGACATGCTTGGGAACCTAGAACAGGCTACAACCTGTATCGCTGTGTTACCCAATGTTAGCTGCACCTGAAGTATCTCTGATGCATTATGTTGAGTTACCAGTCTGGAGGTGTGCGCATCCTTTATGAATATGGAAACACCACCACCTTTGAAGCTTTGGTCCAAGTTCTGGGGCCAAAAGGTGTGGAATGAGTTGTAGCCTGGTAATGCAGGGGTGCTTTTCTGCTGCCTTGAACCAGGTCTCTGTTACAGCACAAATGTTGACATTCTCCATTTTAAGTAGTGCTTTGAGCAAGTGCATTTTGAGATTAAGACTTCTAGCATTGAGCAGCATGACCCTCAGATTGCATTTGTTTATAGCTGTTACAGTGGTAATTTGGTCTTTAGAACACTGCCTAAAAAAGGCACTATAGGGGTGGCAAGAGCCTTGGCCAATATCCAGAAGCCCAGGGGTGACAGATGCAGCCCATCTCTGGCAAAGCAATTAGGTCTGTCAATCATGTCATCAAAGGCAGACAAATACTGGATCCCCTTAGAATGACACCAGAAACTTAGCCAATTGTTGAAATCAATCATTTTCTGCTTGCACTGTGGTATCATTATGATTGATGATAGAATGCTGCTGAGGGTTAGGGTCATACCCGCCTGGGCTACATAATCCGAGAGCTCCTCCATGTCTCATTTCATGTAGTCCAGGGAGGTACATCTCAGGTCATTCACACCCACATGCACAATAACAGAGTCATATTTGTACCTGTTGTTGAGGGACCTGTGTGTGTGTGTGTTATATGGCATATCCTGGCACCTGACAGGCAGTTGACTGTTACTTTCTCCTTATTCAACCTAGTGAGTGGGACATCAGTGTGCCTCACTATCGAGTCACTTATGACGAGTGTGCTCGGCATCCTATTTGCCTTAGGGGCTTTGGTTGAATGGCACACTGTTTAGGAGAGTTATGTGTCTCGTGATTAGGGTTGTAGTGGTCAGGTGAATTTCTACCTTGGAGGTCTCTGCTGTTTGGGTAGATTTTTAATGAGAGTCTCCACAAAGGTGGGTGTGTGGTTTGTGTTTTTATGTGAAGGCAGTGCTGGTGTGTGTTCTGGATGACTTTGTGTTCCATGTGGTGTGGTGCAAGTGTTGACCTTCTCCTCTTGACCAGCTATTCCGGGTCTTGGCTGGAGAGTGCGTGGCTTCCAATTTGGATATATAAGTGCATCTCTCGCAAGACTGAAGTGTTGAAAGAGAAGAGGAGAAGGTTGTCGGTGTACATGAGGCAGTTGTTACATTGCCTCAAGATGCCCAAGTTCACCAGGTTAACAGGAGAAAGCACAGGGAACTGATCTTTAGACATGCCTGGAGGAATGGGCATTAATAATAAGTACTGGAGCTGTTTCCTTGTAGAATGTTTAGTGCTGGTAGTACTTTTGTGCGCTACAATAATTGCTACAAGAAGTCTGGTATGGTAAAGTGCTAGACTAATAAGCTAGTAAAAGTGCAGGAGAGGAGAGAACTAGCAGATCTAAGGGAAAAATTTAAGAGCAGACTTTGGCACCTCCCAGGAGCTTACAAACAGTCCTGGATACAGCAAATATGTATCTGGACCGGACTAGTTACAGGAAAGGCAGGAAACAAGTGCAATATGGGCTTTTAAACCAGAAAGTTGAAAGAGATGGAAAAAACTGCCCTAATGGCCAATAAACCTCCATTTTTGGGCCAGAAACCACTCTTGGGTAGTTAGTCTACCTAGTGCTTACCACTCCCACTGATAAGCTAGAATGCTTCCCTCCAACACAGAAAGGCTTGGGGGGCTCAAAAGCTTACAAACAGTCCTGGATACAGCAAATCTGTAACTGGACTACACTAGTTACAGGAAAGGCAGGAAACAAGCTTAGAATTATTTTTTTTTACAGAAAAGCAGCTGAAACAGCACTAAAAACAATTCAAGTGCAGTGCAAGCTAGCACACTTGAGTGTGTAGCAATATTAAAGCAATGTATTCAAACTGCATTCTGAACTGAATTCAATTATTGTTTAATTCAACTCTGAACAGTTAAAAAGTGCCAAAAATATACTTATCAGTTGAGGAGCACACTCAGTCAGAAAAAGTAGAAAGGGAGAAAGGAGAAACTGAAGATAATTCAATGTTAAGGGCCTAAGTTGGTTGGCCTACTCAAATGTTCTCTCTCTATTAGGTAGAATGAGCTGATGACACTAGACCGGGATAGAGCTGAACAGATGGGACTGGTAGGAGTGTCTGAAATCAAAATATGATCTCAATGTACTCGGCTGAGTGAGCAAATGAAATGGACCCAGGAGGAATGTTCAAACACAATTTTACAGGAGGGGCAGGCAATTCCAAAGCCACCAAGATTAATACCACAACAAAAACAGTGAGGGAGGGCAGGAAACTAACTGCAGAGAGACAAAGAGATCACAATATTCAGTGAAGCAAATAAATACACAGAAAAATAAAATGCAGTACTATCGTTAACACAATATTCAATGAAACAAATAACAGAAAAATAAAATGCAGTACTATCTTATAAGACTGCAAGTTTGTACTTATCTCAGCTGGTAATAAAGTTGTTGTAGGTATAGAACAGCTAACCAACAAATGTAATGTCCACAAAGGTTCCTCACTAAAAGAATACAGGGTATGAATAACATGTCCTGTGCAAACTGTCTCAATGCCCTTTCCATGTATTGTCTCCTACAAGCTGCTGAGGGGAGATATATACCTAGCATAGAAGGCATTATTAAACCCCACTCTGATGGACCTCCTACATATCTGTAAAATAAGCAGCACCAGAAATATCCATTCTAAGGACTTAAACCTTGCCTGTGATATAAATAGGACCTGCTGGAGAAACATGTATATATTCCAAAGACTAAATGTTCTCTAGAACAGGCTCCCCATTCCTGTGAAACCGATATCCTCTCTAACCCAGTTTCAAGTGAAACTTGGACAATTGGCTGGGTAACCTGAAATTTACCTCTGGCTTGACACTTGTCACTTATGGACATAGGCAGCCTTTAAATGGTACATCTCTCAGGCTCCTGCTTGTAAGTGCTTAAAATCCCAGGCCCTGCTTACACTTATTAAGATTACCAGAATTTATCAAAGATTTGGGATGCATGGCTATGCTTAAAAAGGTCCCAATGGTCATTAGCCTATTATACACCTATGCACCTAAGTTTGAAAACTTTGGCCATGTCTTCCTAAGTCTTACAAAGTCTAGGCCTAGAGACCAGTTTTACTATAACCTATTACTGGATTCCCTTGCCAAGGCTATTATTCTCTTGGTGACTGAGTTTCCAATAATAAAAACTTCTTTACAGTTGTCAAACCGGGTTTCTTATTTTGCTTATCTTCTTTTACTGTGTCACTACCCCATCCACTTGCATCCTTTCCTGCTCCAGATAAACCACTTTCAGACTCCCCTTGTGTCCCTGCTGGATGGTTCTCACCATCTGATACACAACTCTTTTGCATCCCTTTTTTTTCTCTTCCACCAAGGAGCTTCCTGCTGATGTAGACTCATGGCTCTGTTTCATTTGATTCCTTATGGCTATCTCCTCCTGCTGCTGTTTCCTGCTCCTGATGGAACTCTCTTCTCTGGTCATCACAGCAGGGACCCATTTCTTTTCATCTTTTCTATTGCTCTTTCAACTCTTGACCATTTTCAGTCAATTTATACATTCCCTACACATCTCCACTGTCTCAGTTGCTGTTCTCTATCTGTCCCTTACTGTCTCCTTACAGCCTCCATTTTCTACCTGATCTAGTCTGCCTCTCCCAAACAACTCTGCCACTATTACCAAATCTTCCCTGTTTACTACTGGGCATGGGTTGGTCAATGTTGTCCTTCTAATTTGGCCCTCTTTCTTTGAAATATAAAATCAATTCCCTCACCTCCCACTCAGTCTCCATCTTCCATTTTGTACATTCAGGTCTGCTCCTTTTCATGTCCCTGGGCCATAGCATTAGAACACACTAGAAAGAATAAGCCCACTTCTCCCCCATCTTCTGCTTCAGCCTCTCGATTCTATAGTTTGATCTGCTTTGATTGAAATACTACCCAAGTACCCTTAAGCAATACCCAAACACATAATTAATTTGATAGCTGTCAATTTAAAAGATTACTATTCAATAAACTTCTACTTGACACAAATCTGTAAAGCCTATTTTATAGTAAACTCTGCCTCAAAATAACAGATACTGCTGAAGTTAAAAAGGTCATTGATGTGGGTGTTATAGTGGGAGCTCAGCAAGACAAGTGGGGATGGAAGGATGGTTGATATTTATTTAACATTAATGTCAGGACAATTTAGATCAAATAAGTTTGAGTATCATCTGGGCATGTGTGTGGGAAGGCTGTAGGGAATAAAAAAAATGCAACCATGTCTGTCATCAGAATAAAAACATTTAAACATTTTCATTATTGAAGACAAGCTACATTACACCGTTTCTCATTTCTCAGAAAATTAAGTAGCTCATCAGTGATTTACATTCAATCCACTGAAAGAGAGGAAATTCATATTGTCTTGCTTTTCTATAATATTTTCTCCCAAACAGAATTTACCAACGAAAGAAAACAAAGTCAAACTACCCACACAAGGCATGGTGGTTTAGAAAGAACAAGTGTTCCTTGGTTGCTTCCATGGTTTAGGTTAAGTTAATGGACTATAAACTGAATAGTTCAAGCAGTGGGAATGTGTGCATATATTTTTCAGACAGTACAGATTGATTTCAAATAACTTCAACTAGGGAAAAAACTAAAAGAAAAAAAGTCAAACGGGAGAATAATTGAGTGTACTGAGAGAGAGAGAATTCAACACTGAAAATAATGGAAGTCCAGACTCTAAGCAAACATGCACACAAAACTGCTGAACATGAGACATTTCTCTGTGGGATTAAGAGAATTAGCATGTATTTGGTGGAATATGCTGCAGAGATAAACATGCGAGTCAGAGACAATCATCATCACAGATTCCAAAGCTGATGCCACTAAGGACTTTAGGAAACAAACGGGCTTAAAAGAGAAATATGATAATTGGCTGAAGAAAGTAGAAATATGTAAATGAAAGGAAAGAAGTCAGAGCTCAGCAGATACATATTCAAATCACAGGAGTACCAGTCAGTCAAGGGCCTTGACTTTATGTCTTACATACAAGATAAATTAGTGAGTTGGACTGAGCTACATGCAATGTAATTAAGTGGGTTCACTGACTATATATGCTGACCTATTTAGGGTGTAAGGCATTTAGAGTCATAAGAGATTAAAGATTAGGGTGTCCAGTTGTTGGATCTGGTAGTCATAATAAAATAAAAAGTAAAGATTTGAATTCAAGTATTTCCTATGCCTAAGAAGAGGTTTCTGATGTTAGAGGACAAGGATTTTAAAAGTTTTTGTGGCATCTGGTGATTAGCATTCTTTTTAATTAACTACTGCCACTGCTTGCTTGTAGTTTGGTTTGTAAACTGCTGGCTACTTATACTGGGGCTGAGATGACTTTTTACAACACTGCTACATCTATATAAAAGAAAAATTGCTATACAAATCGATTTAGTTAACTGCTTTGGAGGCATAAAATAGAAAATGGCAAAACAGTGAAATCCTTGATGCAAGACAGATGGCATTAATGATATGGAATATAAATGGTTGACCAGTCCAGTTAAGCATAATATGGTATTACATACTTCAGAAAGTTGGAACTCTGGGTAGTAGCTCAAATATTGTTGAAGGAAAACAAACAAGATGGACTGATCAGAGAGGAATGCATATGGAGTGTTATCTTCCTGCATGCAACAGTATTAGCCAACATCGTTTAGTGTATATATTCTACCAGGGACTGTGCAAGTAAAATTTCCAAAGATAATTTAAATGGTGGCATTTCAGACAGGCATACTCAGCAAACATTATTAAAAGTATGTTTTTTTTTTTGCTATACTTTTTCTACTCCTCTTCCTTCTCCCATGACCATCAATCCTCCATTTCCACTTGTTTACATATATCTATTTCCTTGAGAAATAAAAGCCCAATAGTCCACTTGCTCTTCATAGGTCAACAGCTGAGCTGAGCCCTGGATATCGGTGCTGTCATCTTTGAGAGTAGTTTTTATTTTTCCTGCTTTAAACATGCAATCAAGCAGTTGCAGTGTACAGCATGTGATGAGTGGATACATGGGCCTGTCACTCACCTCTGCAAGCAATGTAGCCCCTCATAACTTCTCTGTTCTTCCATTCATGAAGCCAGTTCTTCTATATATTCTCTGGTTTCCACTGGGGCTCTAATGTGAGGCCTTAGTAATGTATCCAATAATATCTCCCTAAAGTTATGGGAGATGGCCAGTCCAACACAGTTCGCTTCTGTCTTCCCCACCTTGTCAGTTCCAATAGGTACTTGATCCACTAACTCGATCCATGTCTACTGGGTTATACTTAGGACTTTATTCCTCTAGTCCAATGGAGATGACTTAACAGAATGGGATCAATTTAAGACAAAGTTAAAACAGAAGTAAGCTCTGACATGGCCCAGATGATTAGAACATATAAGAAAAAATACAGAGTGGTGGAGGGAAAACTGAGGGGAGCTGGTAAGTAGGTTATTAGAAAGGGATGACTCTGTTACAGTGTAAGCAGAATGCATACGATTGGATATGGAAGAGCTATAAGATAAGAAGTATGATTTTTTTTTATGTCCGTCATTAACAGATCAATATATTGTTTTACAATTATTTGGATTATTAGAAAGCACTGGCAGTTAATTTATAAAATAAAATGTTTCAAGAATTACAATAAATAGGGAGACATGCAGTGGGTCGACTGGACACTATAAACTGGCCCTAGGCATGAGTGCATGTGTGTGCCTTCTGTGGAAGGTTGGGCATCAGGTTGACAACTCGACACCATAAAACTTCACTGCCAATCATGAGCGGACGAGGAGATTCGCTGTGGCAACCCCTAACCGGAAAAAGCCAGAAGAAGATGGAGACAGTGAAAGAGGAGAGTACAATTATGACAGGGGAACATTTTTGGAATTATGAAGCTTGAACAAAATGGAAGGAGAACAAACATGAATATGATTTTTTTTCTGAAAGTTTGTAGTTGCCAAGGTTTACAAGGAGAAAGCTGACAATTTGATAGTAGCAACTATACTGGAAGAGACAAGACAAGTGCTTAAAGGGCAAGCTCAGGTATAAACTCCAGGTAATACTGGTTTATGTATTAAGATCTGCAAGAAGAGATGAAGTCTATGCGTGTTGTACTATTCAGTTTGATAATGGAAACAAAGCACATATCAGAATCAGGGAGGAAAGCTGTAACTGCAGCGAGTCCCATACAAAGGGAAATATCAAAGCCATCCTTCATCATGTGTGTGTGTGTGGTGTGTGGGTGTGTGTGTATGCATCTAACAACATGATTAGAAACTCTTCATGGCAGTAGTGGTAAAGTGACTAGCTAGGTTAGTATGAAATTTGATAGAGGTCAGTGTGGGATTTGGTTATTGCTAAGCATGCTTTTGATAATATCTTAAAGATGGCTTTATTACTGAAAGGGTTACAGCAAGAGAAAGACCTTGTAGGAGTAGAGAGTCTTGATGTGGAGAAGTTTTTTTATAGGGTCAGTCATGCTATTTATTGTAAACGTTGCTGGCATTTGGATTTATGGAAGAATTTGTGGAAGCATTGACAGTGGTGCATTATTAGCCTAGGGCAATGGTTAAAATACAAGTTGCCTTTTAGAATGCATGCAATACTTAGGCATGGGTAACCAAGTAACCACAAATGTTTGCATTGCACACTGAGAGAAAAATTTAAAACATCTTTTCTGGACAATATAGTGATCTATTTTACTCTCTCAGAAAGAGATATTAATAAATCTTTTCAGATGTTGCAGAATTTTTTGGAAGTTGTCTGTATACGTGATAAATAAAAAATGAGCAGTGAAGTTTTTTTTTTTTATTTTGTCTTTTGTTAACCAGGTTAGTCCAATTGGGCTGGTAGCCTGTTTTCAGTGAAGACTTCAGTCTTCATGCCTGAGGCTGCTTTCCTCGGGTATTTCCACTCAACTTTCACCTGTAGGAATTGTATAATTAGGATACCTGCTGATTAGGGTTTCTATTAGATCTTCGAATGCTAGGTTGTTGAACGCCAAAACATCGACACCTAAATGAAGTCTAATAAATGCAACAGGCCAATTACGCAAATTTTTTTCCCTGGGAAAGAATTCCCATGGTCGTCACCGGGGATTTGCCCCTTTCCCTGATGCAGAGAGATCCTGAAGTTGGTATATTTAGTCAGGGGGGTGTGCGGGGCAAAGCCCACCACATGATTAGGGTTTTAGAGATTTTTTTTTTGTTGGCCACACAAATTTTTTTCCCTGGGAAAAAATTTGCGTAATTGGCCTTTAGCGGTTATCAGATTTTGATGTTTAGGTGTCTATGTTTTAGTGTTCAACAACCTAAGTGTTCAAAAATCTAATATAGACCCACTGATTGGGTGAGTCCCTTTTTTATATTCCATTTAACAGTTTGTAGTGGTAGGATGATTATTAATAGAAATGTTTAGGCATACTGCTGAGAAACATAATGGGGGCCTACTAATAAAATGTATGAAAAGTTAAAAACTAGTCTGAAATTGACATTCAGGGATGGAAGCAGAGAGGCCTAGAATTAGACTGAATAGTGCAATCACATCATTTTTGTGTTGCCTCTATTATTATGTGTGTTACAAGAATTTTTGGCAGAGATTTGGGGAATTTTTCTATAAATCAGTTATAAATGCTCTACAGAATTATACATAGGATGCAGATAATTCTATAGTGGTTTAAAAGTTGATGATACTGCAAAAGGAATGTGGAAGGTTGCCTGCATCACCTTTATGGCTATATCATGTGTTACAGACAAAGTTACTGTATCTACTTTCAATTTGGAAATACAATGCAAAATGAAAAATGATTATGAAAGTATTAATATGAAATAAGAAGTATGAAAGATAGGCAATGCAGGGACTGAGTGTTCTGAGGGGGAGAAGTGACATACAGTGAAACAAGCCTTGGATCTCAGAAGAAATTTGTTGAAAGAGAAGGGATTCGTAGCTTAATTATATAGGTGCCCGTCATTTGATTGACAGCACTATTATGGATGACAGTGGAGTTTTTTCTTCTCCACTGTTGTATGACATGAGATTAGGCATTGAAGCTCCCCCACCTCAGTCCTTCACTGCTGTCACCTGATCAGCATGTACCCTAATTATACAATTCCTACAGGTGAAAGTGGAGTGGAAATACCTGGGGAAAGCAGACTCAGGCATGTAGATAAAGTAAATCTTAAGTGATGTACTGGGAGCCATTTAGGTAGAAGACAGTGTGCGTTTCCTAAGGCAAATGCAGCAGAAGTATGGGGTTCAATGATAACCGCAGAATAATCAAAGCACGGAGTATGTGGCTCCATGATATCTGTGGAATAATCAATACAGCATAAAGTACGGGGTTCCATGATATATGCAGAATAATGTGTGGGGTTCCATATCTGTGGAATAATCAATATAGATAAGATAAGGTGTTCCATAACAATGGACGAATAATTAATACAGCTTGAAGTCTGGGGTTCTATGACAATGGAATAATAATCAAAACAACATGAAGTTTTTCAATTTCAACAATTGGCTAAGCTTCTGGTGTCATTCTAAGGGGATCCAGTGTCTGTCTTCCTGGGATGACATGATAAACAAGCCTTGCTGTTTTGCCAGAGATGATTTGCACCCGTCACCCCTAGGCTTTCGAATACTGGCAAAGGCTCTTGCCGTCCCCATAGTGCCTTTTTTAGGCAAGGCTCAAAGGACAAACCTACCACTGTAACCAGCACATTTAACCAAAAACTAAGGGTAATGCTACTCAACGCCAGCAGTCTCAACCTCAAAATGCACGCACTCGAGGCACTCCTCAGTATAGAGAAAATCAATGTTTGTGCAGTGACAGAAACCTGGTTCAAGGCTCCAGAGAGCACCCCCAGCACTACCAGGTTACAATCCATATCATACCTTCCGGCCTCAGTTACCGGATCGCAGTACAAAGGGCGGAGGTGTATCCATATTCATCAAGGATACCCACATCTCCAGGTTAGTGGCGCAGCATGATGCCCCAGAGATCATCCATGTGCAACTATCAGCAGGCAAAACCACATTTCAAGTCATAGCCTGTTATTGATCGCCCACCATGTCTCAAGATGCTCACTCAGCATTCCTTGAGGCATTGGAAAATATAAAGGTCCTACCCAACACCATAATTTTGGCTGATTTCAACTACCCTGCTATAGACTGGGAGAACTACCGAAGTTCTAACTCCTATGCCCAGCAGTTCATAGAATTTATAAATTCAAATGCCCTTGAACAACTGGTATCTTCTCCCACTAGAGGAGACAACATATTGGATTTAGTCATCACAAATATGGGCGCCCATTGTATCACACCCGTTATCACTCCCCCTCTGGTCATATCAGACCACAAACTGATAACTCTGGATGTCCTCACCCCTCCAACTCCCCCAGTCAAAGAAATCATCATAAAAAACCTTTCCAAAGCAAACTTCAAACTACTTGCGTCAGAAGTGGAAAGCTTCACTATTTCCTTGCAGAAGGATAATGATATCCAGGATGCAGAATCCTACACCAAGGCACTTTATTTACATCTTCAGGATAGCATGGACCGTGCTAAAATCAAGACTTATTCCTCAAGCAAGAAGAAACCAGTCTGGTGGACCCCGGCCATAAGCAAACTATACAATAAAAGGAGGAGACTTATACAAAAAAGGCCAAATCTCAAGTAGAAAAATCATCCCTGATCAGCATTAGTAAGACATTGAGGGCGCTCATCAAGTCAACTAAAGCCAATTTCGAAAAGAAAGTTGCCAAGGATGCCAAGGATAACCATAAGGCCTTCTATGGTTACGTCAAAAACCTAAATGGCAATGCTGAGGTCTGTTCTGAGCTAGTACAAAATGGAACAAAATACACTGACCCCAATGACATTGCCAACATCTTAGCTGACAGGTTCAGTGCAAATCCCCCCCCCCCCCTCACCACCTACAGGGTCTATTACTACTCCAGGGGATTGTGTAACTCCAATTATTACTGATACGTTGGTTAATAAGGCTCTATCTAAAGCTAAAAACACTGCCTCCGTGGGACCAGATGGTGTCCCAGGCTGTGTCATACGTGATCTCCAAATGAATTCACTCTGCATCTGAATACCCTGTTCAGTCCCAGCCTCTCGACAGGATATGTGCCCGTAGAATGGCGCACAGCAATGATGGTTCCGCTGCAAAGGGTGGGCCCACAACCGACCCTGGGAACTACCGACCAATAAGCCTGACCAGTCTAATATGTAAGGCAATGGAGCGAATCATTATGGAACTCATAAATGGAGAGATTGGGAACCTCCAAACACTTGACCCCATACAGTTCGGCTTCGTCAAGGACAGATCATGCCTCCTGAACCTGGTGGACTTCTTTGAGACAGTTACTCAGGCTATAGATAAGGGAAAGGAGGTACACATGGTTTATCTTGACCTTGCTAAAGCATTTGATACCATTCCCCATTCGGGTATTATTGATAAACTCACCAACCTGGGCATAAACCCTTATGTCACAAGATGGATCGCTAACTGGCTCTCAGACAGATCTCACAAAGTAAGAGTAGCAGGATCTATGTCCGAATCCAGACCAGTAATGAATGGTGTGCCTCAGGGCTCTGTCCTGGGGCCCCTCCTGTTTGGCATATACTTCTCACAAGTACAGGCAAGCACTGAAGGGCTGTGGTTGACCAAGTTTGCGGATGACTGCAGACTGGGTGCTATAACAGAATCTCTGGCCGACGTGGATATCCTCCAGAAGGGCCTTAATGAGACTGATGCATGGTGTCAAAGCCATGGTCTCAAGCTAAATGCTAAAAAATGCGTAGTAATCCCATTTGGAAAAAACAGAGTACCCACGAACTACCACATAGGAGGTAACCCCCTGAAATCTGAACAAGTAATAAGGGATCTAGGGACCCAAGTAGACAGTCAGCTTTCCTTTGATAACCATGTTGCCAAGGTGGTTAGAAAATCCTTCTATGTGACCAATCTGATCACGAAAGGGTTTGCATCAAGATCTAAGGATGTAGTGGTGCCCCTCTACTCTTCCCTCATCAGACCCATTATTGAGTACAATGCACCAATTGGAATGTACCTGGCTAGGCATCTCCAGCAGCTGGAGAGACCACAGAGGTACCTCACTAAGAGGATTACTGGCCTCAAACAGTTGCCCTATGCAGCACGATTGAAAAATCTAAGGCTTTTCTCTGTTGCATACTGCCTTCTCAGAGGTGATCTCTGTCTAACATACAGAGCCATGTCCAACCCAGAAATGTTGAACATGCTCCATCTTAGCAAAACCAAATCTACTCGAGCTACACGCTCTAGGGATATAAACCTCAGCACAACAATGAATAGAACATGCTGGAGGGATATATTCCCTTCGCAAAGACTTCCCTTGCTATGGAACAAGGTCCCGATCTACATAAGACAGAGCCCCTCACGATCACTCTTCAAGAGGAACCTTGACGAGTGGATGGGTAACAGAAAGTTCACACCAGGGATCATACCAACAGCTCTACTAGATAGGGGCCAAGGTTACTAGCTACTAGATCAAGGGCCTAGGGAACTAACCAAAGGGGCAGTGAATACCGCACAATGTGGCTGGGCTAATATATGCCTTCGGGTAGGCAGCCCAGTACTTACCTATGAACCTAAGTTTGGGGTTCTATAATAACTGCAGAATAATCAATACAGCATGAAATGTAGGACTCACTGATCTTTTGCAGAAATGCCTTTGCAGATACCATCATTAATAAAAGCTAGAGGAAAAGATCCTTATTCAAATGTTTTAGTGACTGCAGTGGACAGCAAATCGATGTACAGATGTGATAGAATATATGTTTAATATTGCAATATGGAATAAAGTCTCAACATTGTACAATGTTTGCATCAAACTGACTTCACAATTACTTTTCCATCCATAAAGACTGTGAATAACTGCTTAAAATGTGGTGGTACAGTTGTAATAAAAGGTACTGGGACATGAGAATCTCTCTCTTGGGTCAAGATCATCAGCTTTAAAGGATAAATTAAAGCAAATGTTATCAGAGTCTGGGGCAGGTAATTCAGAAAATGGAGAAGCTTACGTGATAAGGGTACAATAATGACACAGAGTGGGTTAAAATGGAAAGGACAAGTGCGTATCTTGTGATGTTAGCGGACAGAAAGGCAATGCTAGGAACACAGCTAGAAAAGCATCGATATTGAGGGAAGCTAGTCTAGTAAAGGATAACACTGAACTACAGGAAGAGCAGCTTGATTAACAGAACATCTTGTGAGAGATGCTGACCATTATCCACCCTTGAAAATATAGAGGAAATTGTCTAAAGAGGTATATTATTAATGTCATAATGATATCATTTAGAAATGATTAACCTCTTTGTTAGGAGAGGTATATTCAGGAAAGAAACTCCAGCCAACTTCTTAGTTAATTTTCTTTCCTTCCTTCCTTTTAATTTATTTGATACGAATGAGTTTATTAGGAGTTTTAGTGTCTTATATCTATAATGACAGTATGATATTTTGGAGAACTGATGGACTAGAAAGCAGATCATATGGACATTTGAAGAGAATGTGTAGGCACTGCACTGTAAAAATTAATGCCCAATATTAACTATGTCAAAATAAGGAGATGTGCAATTTGAAAACAATTACTGTTCTATAATTTAACTCTTGGCTTTGTCTGTTGGATTTAACGCTTATTTCAAAAATATTTCAAAAATGCCCCTATGGGAGGGGGAATGGCAATAAAATGAAACATTGTCACAGTTTTCAGAATGAATATAATCTATTGATCTGTACAATTTAGAGGCAATTTGCAATAAATTGTGTGTGTTCCCCTTTTCTTAAGTAATTAAGTATCATGTCACAATTTATTCACAAGCTACTAAAAGTAGTAGTGGAATGAAATTGGATTAGCTTTTCTGTCTTGACTGATATTTTTAAAGTTAGGAAAGCAAAAATGAGGTATTAAATAGAACACATATGAAAAAAAGTGAGGCACTGCCTACAAAGAGCCATACATCTGACTTAAAAGAATTTCTTTACAAATGTATGTCTATATTAAATCATCGAAACATCACATCATCAAATAGCATTTCATCAGAAATGCTGTTCAATGAACTCCCCTTATGTGGGGTGCTGTTCCCCCCACCCTCACTAATTATATACACCAACTCAGAGATTGCACTACAGGGGAAAGGGCAAATTTCCCGATCCCTACCATAATGCAATCTCAGTAAAAATGATTTGATGAATGGCACGTTTGATAAAATGTCATTTGGTGACCTGTTCCATTGATAAAATAATAGGGACCCAAATGTTGCACATTTTCTTCAATATGTTTTCCTCCTTTATTGATATATCACTGATCTCTTAAGTGTACCTGTATTTGTAGTGCTGTCTTTGTATGTGCTTTTATATTGAACTTGGGGTGTGTTTGAAAGAGATCAGTTTACCATCCCACTCACAGAGATAACAATGAAGCCTACAGCATAGCAATGCCATCTCCTCCAACAATATATGCTAATGAAATATGACTTTTCCTTTGTGTAAATATTTGGCATTGGTCTTTAAGCCACATCATTAAATTTACTACCTTCTCTACATTCTTCCTGTTCATTTTAAAGGTGCCAGCTGCCTTTTGATGCTGTGATTTGCCTATATAATTTATTCAGTTTTCCTTCTCTCCTGTAGCATGCAAATTCTCAGTGCACAGACTTCTTTCTTGTAATCCATGTTCTGCTCATCATTTTGAAAAAAGTCTCTGCATACTCTTAACCATTAAAATGTTCCTCCTCCATCTAGTCCATAATCAAGAATGGAGCACAAGGTGGGTCTTCTCCAGAACTCTTTACATAAGGAAAGAAGACATCTGATAGAGTATTTAACCCGCAATGCTTCCCAGTATTATTTTGGCTTGTGCCACTGTTGTGTCAAAACTGATATGACTCAGTACTGACAAATTCTATTACTAGCTTTCTTTTCTCATTCAGTTTGCAATGTGGGATATTCTTCCTAACACAAGATATTCCTTGATTCCTACCAGTGAAGTACATTTATTGTGCTACTCTCCATTTGTTTTATCTCTTTCCAATTTACAATGTGGAGTAGGTCATGTAACATACAGACTGGAAACCATTTGAAATGTTGGGACCCACTAGATCTAGTTTCAAAACATGGAGAATGAATGGCCAAAAAATTGGACTTGTATATAGTAAGACCGAGATGGCCATTTCTTTGGGGATCTTGCCGTGCCCCATATTGGGGAGAGTGGAGTGGAGGGGTGCTTGCGATGTTCAAGATTCACTCTTCTGGGTTTTAAGTCCTTTTATTCCCTTGTCGGCTCTCGACATTTTCAGTTATTACATTTCAGTAGGGAGCCATGCAGACTACCTTACTGATTACCACAATGTTATTCTGGGTGTTATTCTCTAACCTAAATGTGCTGCCAGAAAAAAAGTCTGGTGACAAGGTCACATCCCTGAAATAAAGCTCACAGCAATGTCTTTTTGATCAACAAATACCCTTGAACTGGTGCTGCCTGCCTCATCAACTAAATCACTAGTCAGTTTATAATTAATTATTCAATACTCATATGTGTATTTCTCACTAATTTACAGTGATGTATGATTTGTAAAAGTGTTACTGGAGTCTATATGTATGATATCTACTATGTTTCTGACAAAATGCAGCAGCAAACCAACCAAGAATACAAAATCAACCGCCACTAATTACACATACACAAATGGTCTTTCTAGTAAAACACCACCACTTATGAATATAAAATTATATTAAAAAATGTATTTCTTCACAGGCTGTAGTTCTTTTTAGGATTTCCTATATTTGTTTATTTATTTTTTTAATTAGGTAGCTGACTTTTCACATTTGATTGGATTTTGGGTTTAAAATCATGTCTGTATTGGTCATGAGATCTAAAGTGGTTGTATTTAAACTTTTGTCAACACAAGCACAAACTCCCATGACACAAGTCCTAGTATAGCCACAGGGACAAAAAGCACTCACAGATCTTTATATATTTAATAAAGGTAATGGATGTTTCACCAACTTACATTTCATTTTACTTTCATAAGTGGTGGAGTTCTACTGGAAAAAAACACTTGTGTATGTGTATAGTGGCTGTTGTTTATGGATTCTTGATTCATCTACTATGTTTGCATGACCAAAAGTGACATCTCACTCTGAGAAGTGTGAGATAGACCGCAAAGACTCTGCTGTGCAGATTCCCCATACCCTGAGAGATGAGGTATAGCTCATTAGCCCAGAACTGATATTTGTGGGTCATGCTTTGAGAAACAGGACTGTTGTGCCATAATTCAGTCTCTGCCATCATTCCAGTCACCAAGAACAGACTAGAAAGTTCTGCCAGCAGTGCCCAAAATAAATATGCCCATTGTGTCAGCAACAGGGGGGGCCCAAACCACTGAGCATATTTGCTTTATCCACCTTACTCCCCTTTCTACTTTCTGTACCATTTCTGTATTCACTGCCCATCAGTCCATTTGTACAAGCTGCTATAAAACCCTCAATTCCTTTATCAGTATGAGGATATATTCAGTGTGTTAAACTAATGTCCTGTTTCTTCAGATACCTTTTCATCTTTTCCAATATATTTCAGTTTTTTTCTTGTTGTACACGTCTGAAAATGACTCCTTCATTCAGTTCGATCTCTAGGTGTGTCTTGGCCTGATAAGTGACCTTAGCTATTGGTATACTGGCCATTTCATTTTTTCATCTTTTTTTCTCCATTTCCAGGTCTCATTCTCCCATATGGATTGCTTTTCCCTTGCTTCATTCTAGAGCCTTCTTGTTAGTCAGCA
This sequence comes from Protopterus annectens, assembly GCF_019279795.1. Classification (NCBI taxonomy): domain Eukaryota; kingdom Metazoa; phylum Chordata; order Ceratodontiformes; family Protopteridae; genus Protopterus; species Protopterus annectens. The sequence continues at coordinate 430,827,844 of NC_056747.1, read as the reverse complement.
GAATTCTTCTCTTTAGCAGGTATTTATTCCTTCAGTCATTCTTTTGTTGATGCGCTTCTGCAATTCATCCACTGATATTAATATCATGTATCTATTATCTTTACCCCAGGGCTAAGATTGAAATAGGTCCAGTGGCATTCTTGCTATACCCTGGTAAACAACTTCAAAATAAAATAAAATAAAGTAAAACAAATATTATCTGCTGTTACCAATCTGTATTATTTTCCATCAAACTTCAGATGGATAAAGCTTAGCCTCCAGCAGACCCAAAGACACATTTAAGTTGTCCTTGCAATGCCTGCTTCAGGGACTGTGAACGACATTTTACCATGCTTACTGTTGTCTACTGGTTCTACACAGCCAATTTTTTGATAAGAATTAGGTCCAGAATATCAGTTTTCCTTAATGGAACAATCACCTTCTGCTCAGACTCAGTAGGCACAGTTTCTGCCATGCCTTTTCCCTCCATATCTAGGAGTTTGCCAACACTGTTTATTTACTGGCAGAAGATGGAGGCCTCACATCTCCGGAGATCCTAGTTTATTCATCCACTCTTTAATGTTGTTTCTACCATCATGCTTATCTGCATCTGATGGACTATATACTATGGTAAACCACCAGAAGGCCCAAAGGCTTTCCCTCCATTTTTTTGCTAATATTTCTAAAAAAATTCTACATTGTTTGCCTTTCCCCTTCTTATTCTCAACCTCCCATCTTCTATAATGTATCTTTTTTTTTGGATGTACACTGCCACTCATCTCCTTTCTGCTCTTTCCATTGTCATGTGTGCTGCTTGCAGACCATACTTCTGTATTGTTGTCACTCTATTGTTAACATTGTAATGTTAAATAGCAGTGTCAGTGCTGCAACAGCTAGCACACTCACCTTTGGCGCAAAAGGCTTAAACACATCCAATTCGGTAATTACAAATTTTTTTTTTTTAAATTTCCTTAATTCATTCTGTATTGATTTTTTTTTTTTACTTTCCATTCTATCTTATTCTCTCTCTACTCTTATACACATTTTCCATATGTTGCACTGCAACACTCAATTTTCTCTAGTATTCGTTTTACCTGTCCTTTTACATTTTTCTTTTCCCTCATTATACTAATATCCAGTTTTACTATTTTACCCAAATATGCAGGTACTATTGATCAGAGTGTGTGATATACATTTAAGAAGATTTCCAGTGTGTCAGCACATGCATATAAGTACTGAGCACGTGCAAGCAAGAGTGCCATTTGGAGTGGGCAGCCAGAGTGAGAGCATGCAAGTATGCAACTGACTGGTTCATTTAAGTTTAATGTTTCTACCATCTATCCTGATGTATCTGTGTACAACAGACTACTTAAATGAACACTCAAGCCTAAATGTCTTCTTAATGTACATAAGAGTGACATGATGTTAGAATGGGACCCAGAGTTACAGCTATGAAGCAACCGATTAATGTTGGATGAATATACAGGTGTGGATCATCCCAACTGTTCAAATGACTCACAAAATAGGTCAGAAACAAATTCCAGGTACTAAAACTTGCTTAAATGATTTTGTTGCTATAAATATAAAACCAAGCACTCAGAATGCTTGAAATGACTTTCTTATTAAATTAAATATTTAAAACTGCGACATAGTGATACAAATATTTGAAACAATTATGAAAATGTTTGAAATATCTGAAACACAAAATGTACAACAAAGGGAAAAACGACCATATTTTTTCACTATATGCTACTTTTTTGTATTAACTAAAACTATTTGAAATATCTGAAATGTGAAAAGTGTTTGCAAGTGTGTGTAGCATTACAGTGTAGTTATTTCACAAAGTGCAGTCATTTCAAACCATATTTCACAAAGTACAGTATTTCGAAGAGTTTATGGTGCATTTGATTATTACAAGTACCTGGTGTTTGAGAGTGTTCATACATAATTACATTGGCCCTTCTGCATTATGTTTTACTATAATCTGTGGGATGTCAGAAAGATTTCACTGACCTGCACTGTTTGTGTTTGATAATGCTATTGAAGAAAATTGGAGTGTGTTGAAGCAGGAATACGATACTTTCATACAGGCTGTTTTTTTCCGACAAAGCCACACATACAAAGGCATTTATTCTGCTTAATTTAGCTGGTTCACAGGCCATTGAAAGAGAGCACTCATTTATGTATGCACCTGCTGTGTTTGCAGGGGAGGGGGAAGGCTGCCATAGAGTGGTACCAGTTGAAAAGGGAAGACCCAGAGTGCTTAAAACATAAACTGAGAAGTATGCAACCCCCAAAATAAATACTATAATGGAAAGGCACTTATTTTACATAAGGGATCAAAACCCTGGTGAAACTTTTGCAGCATATATAACTGACTTGTGAAATAAGGCTAAAACGTGCAGATTTCGTGATTTGAGAGATGCATTGATAAAAGACAGGCTTGTGTGTGGTATTAATAATGACACAGTGAGAAAGATTTTGCTTCAAGACAGTGATTTAATGTTAAATAAGGCCAGTGAGTTTTGTCAGATATACAACCTTACAGAAAAGCACACAAGTATGCTTAGAGATGAGAATAGCTGCAGAAGGCACAGTGACAAAGCTCATGTTGATAGTATGCAGCATGTGGTTAAAAGAAACAGGCCCAAGCACATGGCAGCTACTACAGGTCCTGTAACAGTCCCTGGGGAAACTCCCAGAGTCCTTCTGGCAAATTCCAGAGCATGCTCAGCGAAGCATAAGGGTGAGTCAACAAAGTCAAAACATGTGCCCCCACCTAGCTTTATAGTCAACTGTAGTAATTGTGGTGGTACTCATGAACCCAAAAGAGAAAAGTGCTTAGCTTTTGGTCAGCAGTGTCATTATTGCAATAAGTTGAATCATTTCAAAAGGTTTTGTAAATCAAATAAAGCACATTTTTTATTAAAAGAGACCATTCCAAGAGGCAAGCTGATCAGTTAGAAAGCTGCGACCCTACTTTTTACATTGATAGTGTGTGTGCTTGGTGAAACAGCCAATGCAGTAGATTTGTGGGCAAAGCATGAAATCATGAGTGTCCTGTACAGTTCAAAGTAGATACTGGCTCAAAGTGCAATTTTATGTCAGCAGAAACATTTGCTAGAGTAAAAACTGCAGAACAACTTGATTTAAAGTGTGTGAAGCATGTTGCTTATGGTGGTGAAGAGATTTGAACCAAAGGCTCAGGAGTGCTTCCATGTTACTCTGCTGAGACTAGCTATGACTTGCAATTTTTTGTAGTCAAGAGAGACATGCAGTCATTATTAGCCCTCAGAGACAGTTTGAAAATGGGACTACTTTCACTTAATAAAGAAGCTCACCATGTAAGCCTGCACGACAACAGCTCAAATTTCCCCCAAACTATTTTTCTGAGTATGCTGATATTTTTGCAGATAAACTAGGCAAACTACCAGTTGTGTACTCTATGAAGATAGACTCAGAAGCAGCCCAGTTATCAGACCAACACTGCAAGTTCCAGTAGCTATGCAGAACAGAGTCAAACCTGAGCTAGACAGAATGGTGCAGCTAGGAGTAATTTGTCCAGTAGAAGAACCAAATGAATGTGTATCCTCTATGGTGGTAGCTCACAAGAAAAGCTCAGATGATATCAGAATATGTATTGATACAAGACATCTGAACAAAGCATTAAAAAAGCCTTATCATCCAATGCACACAGTCGAAGAGGTTGCTGCCCTCATGCCAAACACCACCGTTTTCTGTCTTAGATGCAGTGTGTTCATTTTGGCAAATTTCACTTGACCAAAAATCTTCATTGTTACCCACATTCGGTACACCATCTGGCAGATACAGATGTCTGAGAATGCCATTTGGAATAAATTCTGCCAGTGAAGTCTTCAGCATGCAATGGAGCAATTTTTTTCTGGCTATCCCTGTGCTATTATAGTATATGATATTGTACTAGGTTAAGCTGAATATGAGAGAAACCTCAAGAAAGTTCTGGAAACAGCACTTGAAGTGACTCAAACTAAATCCTCAGAAGTGCAAACTCAGGCTACTAGAAGTTACTTATGTTGGTCACTTGTTTACCAGTTCAGGCTTATGACCACATCCTTCCAAGCAAACAGCAATTCTCAAGATGCCAGCTCCAGGTAATGTCCAAACCCTACAACATTTTCTTGGCACAGTCAACTATCTAGGCAAGTTCATTCCAGATTTAAGACAACTTTCAGTGCCGCTAAGAGAGCTGACATGCAAAGATGTAATTTGGTCATATTCAGGACAGCACCAGTGTGTATTTGATGTCCTGAAACAAATAACTGCTAACCCACCAACTGTTAGCTACTATGATGTTCACAAACCAGTTAATCTTTCCTATGATGCTTCTAAGTCTGGTCTAGTTGCAGTCATTCTTCAACAGGGTAGACCTGTAGTCTGTGCATCAAGAACTCACTCAGACTGAGATGCAATATGCCCAGATTGAGAAAGACATTTTGGCATGGTTATCTTTATGGTCAACCTATCAGATTGAAACTGACCACCAACCTCTTGTTGTTATTATTATTATTTAATTAGAAGTGAAACATGATTGGTTACAAACAGTATGAATTTTAGTATAAAGCTTTGATTTTTAAGTATGTACTTGATCTGATGAAGTCTATTGGACGAAAACGCAATACTCAATAAAGCGTTCATTTTGTTTTACAACTGAGGCTGGAATTTGAATTCTCCACACTCCTGCTTTTCTTTTCTTATTTCATTATTATTGAGAAAGAGCATGCATACATTTCCAGCCATATTGCAATACATGATGCTCAAACTGCAAAAATACAGTTTCAGTCGTATCTACACAAAAGGCAAACTTCTTTATCGTGAGGAAACTTTATCCAGATCTCCCAGAAAAAACAAAAAACAGCATAACAATCAGCAACTTGATTCTGATGTCATGGAAGTGAGAAATTTTTCTTCCACCTGTCTCAATAAACTCAGAACTCACACAGATTCAGATCCAATTCTCCAGAAGCTAAAGCTCTATCAGTTGAGGATGGCGTTTAAAGCAATCTTGTTTACCAGTAGAAATGCAACCATATTTTCCATACAGAGATGAGATTTTATCAGACAATGGCATCATGAAAGGCCCTAAAATGATTGTTCCAAAATCCTTGCAACAAGAGTATATTAAGATCTTGCATCATGGCCACCCAGGAACTGAGTCTGACAAAAGAAGGACGAGAGGTCTATTATTTTGGCCGGATATGTCAAGAGATATTTAGAAAGTACTTTCATCTTGTTCAGTATGTAAAAGTACAAAGATGCATCAACAAAAAGAACCATGTCATTTATGCCAGATTCCTGAAATACCTTCGTTGAGAGTAGCCACATATATCTTTGAGTGCAATGGTCATCATTAATTGGTGTTAGTAGACTTTTTTCCAAATTGGTTCAGGATTGACCTGCTTCCCAACCTAACTTCCAGTACTGTCATTAGTAAGTTGAAGTAACATTTTTCTGTCCATAGTAGTCTACGCAGTTATTTCTGACAATGGTGAACAGTTTACTAATCTGCAGTTCAAGAGATTTGCAGAAGAGTGGGACTTAGTTCATATTAAAAGTATTCCTAAATACCCTCAGTCAAGCGGCTTGGTTGAACGTGCAGTTCAAAGTGCAAAACAGCTGTTAGATAAATCCAGATGTGATAATACCAAAGTTTTTATAAACTTGTTAAATCTCAGTAACATTCCTCATGATGATCATCTTGGCTCACCTGCCCAGGCACTTATGTCGAGACAAACCAGGACCACATAACCAAACAGCATAATTTGTTGGTTCTAAATACTAACAACAACAAAGCAGTAAAAGCCCAACAATTGAAAAAGCAACCAGCAAACTGCTCAGTTCACTGAAAAAAGGAGAGAGAGTGAGGATGCAGACATCAAAAGGTTTTGATTACACCAGATTTGTGAAAAGTTTGAGTCAAGAGCCAATATTGTACACTGTGGAACACAAGGAATGGAATTAGCTATGTTCTGTATCTTCTTTTACCTGGAGTGTTTACTTTCTTGTTATATTACTATGCTCAGCATACATGATTTAACCTGTTTTGTGTATTATGCTGGATGTACTGTATTTGTATAACTTGATGCTGGAGCATTTCTCCCCAGGCTTCTGCTGAAAATGGACCTGGTCCAGTCGGAATGTCCTGGTTAACAAATGTAAAATAAAATAAAAAAATAAACAAATTTACCAGTGTCCGAACCAGCGTTACAGTATATTGCCTGTGACAAAACACTCTAGTTCTCAGAGTGACTTGTCCAATATTCCTGTCCAGAGGACATTCCATCAGCAATCCCTGTTCCTGAGAAAATCCATGAGACTTCTCAAGCAGAACATTCCCTAGTGACTATCACTGTTGCTAAACTCAGTTCTATTATATGATGAGATCAGGTCTCATCTTGAAAAATACTTTCAGATACACAGCAACCTGGACATGACCTTTGTTTTTCTTTATTAGTGTCTGTATAATCGCATGCCTATTAAAATGTTGTCTATATGAGACAGCGCAGTAAAGGAGGAGGATGTAGATCAGAGTGTGTGATATACTTTTAAGAGTCAGCACATACATGTAAGAACTGAGCACATGCAAGCAAGAGTGCCATTTGGAGTGGGCAGCCAGAGTGTGAGCATGTGAGCATGTAAGCATGTAAGCAAGTAGTCACTAAGTTTCTGCCATCCATCCTGATGTGTTTGTATACAATAAACTACTTAAATGAACACCCAAGCCTCAATGTCTTCTTAATACACATAACAGCAACATATACTACCTCCCTTCTCCCTTGCAAATATTTCTGTCTAAAGAGTAATGGCTTATTTTTTAATGATTTCTTTTATATATTTTTTTCCATATCACAAACATTCTTACATTATTCTGTAAATTCTCTAATACATTTCTATACATTTTCCCAAACTTCACGTTCTCTTACTTTCTTACATCGTCCTGCCAATGAAAAAAAAAAAAAACACTTTTTATACTTCTTTTTAAATACAATCTGCCATTCAGATAATTTTTTTTTATAGATATCCTTCATGGTCATATCATCCTTCCATTATTCAATACTTCCCGCTCGCCAGTTTCATCCAAAAATCTCTCATTTATTCCCTTTCCTATTTTAAATATACTCGCTTTCTTCCATCACCTCTATCCATATTGCTAAATGGTCTGAAAAACCCATTACAACTGTATCACCATCTGCTAACACAAACCTTCTGATAATACAACAATCAATTTCAGCACCACCCTTCAAGTCCATTGACTTTTGATTCACACAGTGAATTTACCACAACTAATCACTTCCTATATTTTTTTTTACATCTTTCCCTTTCTTTTTACATTTTCCCCTTAAATCACAATTAAAGATCCCAGTGATTATAATTTTCTGGTTAACCATTACATAGTCTAATATTTGATGAAACAGATTATCTCTTTCCTTGCTAGTTATACATGAATATAATGCTACAATTCTATAAACATGTAATCTCCACCTCACATCCACAACAATTAACATTCCCAGCCTTACCAATATTACATCTAGCATTTTCACAGTTTTAAATACTATACAGCCACTCCTGAATAATGCTCACTTCCTAAGTTCCATATTATATTTCCACTCATTTTTTTCTCTTTGCAGTCTTTCTTCACTTGTCAGGGATCTTACTTTCTCTAACAGATAACATCCTTTTTATAGTGTTAATACTGTTCACATTTACTGAATGTACAACAAAGTTGTTGCTTTTTCTTCTTTTTAATTTTAGGGGAAATATTTTTACTCTTTCTCCAACTGAATATTTTTTCCTGTGTTTATGTATAAAAACAGTGATCCTAGAAGCAAATTTTCAACTGGCTAGAACTTCAAAAAAGTATCAGTTCCGTCTCCTGACCTCTCTACCTGCAGCCACTCTCTCGATTTTTCCCCTCCATATTTTTTATTCTTTTACATAGGATCATAGGAGATTACTAGGCTATTGGCCAGATGGTCATTTTAAGCTTAGCCGTTTCAACCAATTATAATACCATAAAGGTACTAGCCAATACCCAAGATTGCATTTAGTCATGACTGCCCATGTCCCGGAGGGTGTTAGGCACTAACCTCAGCAAGAATTTACGGTTCCCCATCCACTCATCCATGTCCCTCTTGAACTATGTCTTAGAGGTGCTCTGTTTCATGTGAATTGGTAGCCTGTTCTGACGACATGGCAGTTGCTGGGATATAAGCCTGTCCCTCCACCATGTCCTATTTAACTCGCAGGCCATATTTAAGTCCCTGTAATGGGTGGCCATAGACCCATTTTATTTATGGATATGCAGTTAGTTCATTAAGGTTTGGGTCTTGGGTTGCTCTGTAGGCCAGGCATAAGTGTCCCATAAAAAGGCTATATGATATGGAGTATAGTGACAGGGATTTTGGTCAGTCCATGTAAGGTACATGTTGGACTCCCTTGATCACCTTTCTAAAACCTCTGAGGCCTCTCTAATTGCTGTAGGTACTTATAGGGTACATACCAAAAGTGTCCCATTTTTTACTCATCCTGCACTCAGGCACACACCTTCTTAGTGTACACGTACTTTCTCCCAGTACTGGTTACACTGTACCTTGTCACAACCATTAATTAAATGAGAAAAGTCCCCACAAAAGAAACATGATTTAGGCTGGCCAGCATTCTTAATGTCTCTCTATGACCAGCCATAAAAATAACACTTGGCAAGTGTTTCACCATGTTTTTACACATTTCAAAACATATTCCAGCCTCCACCGTGCATTCCATACGTTTCTCTCATGTCTAACTTTCACGGTACTAACAGTTTCACACATTCCCTGCATGCATTTTTAACATAGTCTTCCTCCAGTTCATCAGTTCTAAACTGCAAAGTAGCATTTTTTAACACGCGTGTTACTACCAGGAGACAAATAATTGTTCCATGGATAAACATCTTTCTTTCTGATACACAGTTACAGAAATTTCATCATCAGTCCTTCAGTTACAAATGTTAAGTCAGAAAACATTATGTCCAAAAAGACAGAATTTCTTGACCTTTAAATCCCAAAACAGTTACCAAACTGTTCCAAACATAATATGGCAGTGACTGTCATTTTTGTTCTTATTGTCACAAATAGATTTACTTGCAGTTTGTTGCTGCTCTTCTTTCTTGACTGCTATCACTGCTGCCTTTGTTTTAGTTACTGTAGTACCTGCTGCCACAAAACCAGACTCCTCCTGAGTTTGTTGCTGTCTTCTTTTACTTTCTGTCACTGGTGCATAAGTATTTGCTGCATTCTCTGCCACATCACCTGGTTCCTTTTCCACATTACCATCTTCAGCACTTCTGAAAAAATTCTGCCATCTCACCCCATGAAACAGCATAACAACCACCTGGATCATCCTGCTTAATTATTTTTATCAGAACATAATTTGCAAACCCTCCTAACATCATTTCTGCTATCTGCACCACTTCAACAGACTTGCTCACTTCCTTCTCCATAAAGACAGCTAAACACTGCTCATTTGTAACATCTACCACACAGGAATCTGTTTGCATTATGAAGCTTTATAATGAACACATTTCCTCCAAATTTTCACTTTCCACCTTTAAACTATCCATAGCTTTTGTAACCTCCTCCATGCTGCTGTTTCCCTTAGGTCTCTCCCTTGTTGCTGTAGGAGCCCTCTAGCACCATCTAACAGCTCAAAAGAGTAGGTGAAGTTCCCTGATGTCCTGGCAAAATTTGGCCTAGTAATATAAATGACATCTCGGGTCTCTCCTGAAAAATGGCTACTAGCTTAGTGAGACTTATCTGATTAACGAAGGATAAATAATAAATAAAACATTGTATATGTTTACATCCATATACTCAGTCATTGGCAGATATGATATTTTGCTCATCTTCCTGGCTTTATACAGCATCACTCTACACCTCCTCCCTTCGGTTCCCTTGAACCTTCCCACCATATTTCACTAGCTCCAACTTTCTCTACTTGCTTTCCTCATTATCCATCAACAGTATCGGTTTTCCTTCCCTCTATTTTAGTTTAGCGACACCTCTATGAGTGTTCTAAGGCTAAAGCATCACCCAGAAAAGTACAAATCCTCAGACGTGGCAAATTCGTACTAATCCAAAATGTGGCCAACATCATCAAAAAAGACAACCCATGCATTCAGCAAAAGGAAAGTAGCACTGCAAACGACATGAGAATAATGGGGCAGTGGTGGAGGAGATATTCAGGGTGGGGGAGCGCACCGTTTTATCATAAAATGGGGATCATTCACAGCAGGGTTTTAAACATTTTCAACAACATTGAAAGCAACATTTTCTTTGAACCACAAAATTAAGCTGAAATTAAACAGATTAAATGAGATATAAATCAATATAAAATCAAGAAATGTATTTTCGCTCACAGTGCCAGTGGGGATTACAGGTGATATGGAGAAATATTTAAATACTGCTTGAGGTCTGGCGGCTCCTGGTTCCCAGAAGACATAGCGGTTTAAAGACTCTAAGGAGAATTGTAAAGACAAAAAAACCCCATAAAACAGACGCAGGAATTCAAATGAAAGAAAATGCATTCCAACACAATGAGCACTTTCATCTCGTGAATGAAATTTGACTTCTGAGTTATAAAGAGTTACAGAATGAATAGACTGAGCCAGCAAAAAAATGAATAAACTAAGTCATATAAATATGAAATGAAAAAGCCACATGAAATGAAAGTGCCAGAAGAATGATCAAAATATTTAAAACCGTCATCTTAAATGACGGTTAGAGATTGGTTTCTTTAGGAACTTCTGCTGCCTTTTTTTGATGTGTTTAGTAAAGACATATGCCAAAGGGTGCACTGTATTGTACAATGGGGCTGACCAGGACAGGGCATAATGATTTCTTTGGTTTTAGAAGAGATGGCTTTGACAATTATTTCAGAGATTTACAGGGATTTTTTAAACTACAGTCACAACATGACAATTAAAGGAGTTTACTTATTCTTAGCCCTGACTCTATAGAACATATCCAGTTACATGTTTCAGGATTTAGAATGTAAAATGCACCAGAATAGGTGTGTTACTCACTTCTACAAGTGAAATAACCCTCCATGATTAAGACTGCCCTGTTCACTAAAACAGCTAGCACTCTGGATTTCTTCCCTCCACCACCGTCTTTTTCACAGAACCATGTGACAAATGCACATAGGCACACACCCCATTACTCGCACCCAAACAGGTTAGCAGGCAATGCAGAGTCGCTCCTCTCTTGTCCTTTTCAGCTTCAATAAGGGCATGTGCTGGAAAATGAACTTGTGTAGACTGCACCACAGTCGAGGCTTTATCCCTGTATGCCAAGAAAGTGGCACCTTTATTATTTTTACCTCAGCAGTTGAAGCAACAGTTCAGGTATCAAGATTAAAGACTTTGCTGTGCATCCACTCTCCTACAGAGAGCAAAGAGGTCTGACTACATATGCTCGAGAGTCTTTGAGACGATTCTCACTACCCATCAGAATTTGTTTGCAAACTTATCCCTCCATACCGTACGGCTGCTAAGTTTATGCAGACATGCAGAATAAGACCCAACAGACTAGAGACCAAGGAGGACCAGCATCTGGTGTGAAACCCATTAGGAACTACATCCACAGCATCAGCAGCCACAGGGTGAGATGCTGCATCACACCTATCACCTTACCTACCATCAGCATTCAGGGATGACGTGTGTTGATGGTCAGCTGTGCAAAAATTATCTTAACCAATAATGTCCTCCCATACAGTATTGTGGACCAATTAGTACAATATAGAGAGTGCAACTAGAAACTTATATGACAGCTGACAAAGTCTGTATTAAATGCTCTCACTGTCAGCATTCAGTACACAACCAGTGCTAGCTTCAGGGAGGTGTTCTCTTCCACACACACACACACACACACACACACACACACACACACACACACACACACACACACACACAAACACTGAATTATGGAATTTTTCCCAATGTAATCTGTAAATGCTACCTACAAGATGAAAATATACATATGTAATATACAAGAAAAGTACAGTTTTGTACCTACCATAAATGTAGATGTTCGAGGATCCACATTGCTGCAGTCCTAACTATTGGGGTAGTCCGCTGTCCAGTCGGCCCGAATACCAAAGTATATGGCTGACGTCGGTCAGGGCGCATTAGACTGACGTCAGTACGTCAGGGTACTAATGCGCATGACCGACGTCATATCCTCAGTCTTTTCTTGCCCCAGATGTCAGAAGACCCTGAAAAGATAAGGCCAAAAACAAAAACTCCCAAAATACCTGCACCAAAAAATATATATATACAATATATACACAAGTAGCAGAATACAACCTCACCTACACAACCACCCCTAAACACAGAGGGGAAGGAGGGAGGGTAAATTGGACTGCAGCAATGTGGATCCTCGAACATCTACATTTATGGTAGGTACAAAACTGTACTATGTTCTTCATTCCACATTGCTGCAGTCCTAACTATTGGGTAGAATCCCAAAGCAGAGGTAAGGGAGGCTGGCAAATCATAAGGAAGCAGGAACTGACAACATGCCTTGCAAAATAGCAGTGGCAAAACCAGCCCTAGACTTAGAGTAGAGAGGAAGGTGATAATGCTTAGAGAAAGTATGCACTGAACTCCAAGTAGCTGCCTCCAAAATATCCTTAGTTGCCACCAGCCTTAGAAATGCTGTTGAAGTGGCAGTAGCCCTAGTGGAATGAGGCCTAATCCCAGCTGGAATTTCCTTGCCATGATGGGAATAACAAAATGAAATGCAACACCCAATCCATCTAGAAATAGTTTGTTTTGACACAGGCTTGCCCTGAGAACTCAAAGCAAAAGAAATAAACAACTGCTGAGACTGCCTAAAATCTTTAGTCCTGCTCAAATAATAACGCAATTGCCTGTGTACATCTAAAGTGTGCAAAATCTTTTCCCCTTTATTTTGGGGATCTGCATAAAAAGTAGGCAAATGAATAGTTTGGTTTAAAGCCACACTAGAAACCACCTTAGGCATAAAGGAAGGATTAGTACGTAAAGATACCCTATCCTTATGAAAAATCAAAAAAGGTTCCACTGCCATAAGGGCCTGTAACTCAGAAACCCTTCTTGCAGAAGTAATGGCCAACAAAAAAGCAGTCTTCCAAGACAAGTATTTCAATTCAGCAGCAGCCGCAGGCTCAAAAGGTTGTAGAGTAAGTTTCTCCAACACAAAATTGAGATCCCAAGCAGGAGTAGGAGCTCTACGTGGGGGTCTTATATTCTTTGCCCCTCTAAGAAATTGCTTGAACAAAGGATGCGAAAACAATGGTGGGTCACAATCATAGTGAGCTGAAATTGCTGCAGCATGAATCTTAATGGAAGAGAAAGACAAACCTTTGTCTAATAACTCAGTAAGATATTGAAGAGCCACACTCAAATTTGGCTCCGAAATCTCCAAATTGTTTGCTGCACTCCAAAATAAAAATCTCTTCCATTTCTCTGCGTACACTTTTCTTGTACTAGGTCTCCTGGCTTCCATAATCACATTTAAAACTTGTTGAGGAAGTTGAGACCTGCTGCCTTTCAAAACAGAATATGCCAGGCTGTTAGATGAAGAGAGTGAAGTTTGACATTGAGCAGGTGACCTTCTCTCTGAGACAACAGGTGTGGAATCAAGGGTAAAGGCCATGGAGGCTTCTTTACCAGACTCCTCAGTAATGGGTACCAGTGCTGCCGAGGCCAATCTGGAGCTATTAAAATCATCCTTGGCTTGTCTTGTCTGACCTTTAGAAGCACTTTTGGAAGAAGAGGCAGAGGTGGAAACGCATACACATGAAGATTTTTCCAACTGAAAGAAAGAGCGTCCACTTTCCAAGCTGTGTGATGAAACTTCTTTGTGCAAAACTTTGGCAGCTGGTGGTTTAGTGGAGAAGCGAACAGATCTATGTCTGGAGTTCCCCATGACACTGTCAATTTTTGAAATACATGAAGATCCAGTTTCCACTCGTGGGGATCCATGATTTGTCTGCTTAACACATCTGCTAAGGAGTTCTGTGCTCCCGGCAGAAACCTTGCCTGAAGAGTTAGTTGCAAGCTGAGCGCAGTCTCCCATAAAATCATTGCTTGCCTGCACAATGGGTAAGAATGTGTTCCCCTTGTTTGTTGATGTACCACATGACAGTTGTGTTGTCTGTTAGAATCAACACCTGCCCTGGAAGAAGTAACTCCTTGAAAGCCATTAATGCAAACTGGACTGCTAACATCTCTTTCATGTTGATATGTAGATGCTGTAGTCTGGCAGGCCACTTGTCTTGTATCCACTTTCCATTTAGATGAGCTCCCCAAGCAATGTCTGAGGCATCTGTCGTTAGAATCTGACTCGCCTCTGGCCGGGTCACAGAGAGTCCCTTGTTTAGGTGACATTCCTGAGCCCACCACAAAAATTCCTTTTGAATGCAAGGTATTATTTGAATGACAGTGTCCAAATCCTGGCAGTGCTGTGTCCTTACATTTTGAGATACCATTGTAGCTTCCTCATATGCAGTTTGGCATTGGGAAGCACCAGAATACAAGATGCCATGAACCCTAAGGCTTGAAGGACTGTCCTTGCAGTCAGCCCGGACTGAAGAGATAGTTGATGGAAGTAACTGGAAAGATTCTTTTGTTTGTCCGGGGTTAAAAAGGCCATCTGGGCTGCTGTATTCAGTCTCACACCCAGAAAGCACATGTCTTGAGAGGGTACTAGACTGGACTTTATTTCGTTCACAGAATACCCTAGGCATCTTAGCACTGCTATGACATATTCCAGATGCTGTAGAAGGTCTTCCTTTTCTTGAGCCAGAATCAGGCAATCGTCCAAGTAAGGGTATATTTGAATCCTTGTAGCCTGAAGTAAGCTATCACTGGAGCCAGAACCTTCGTGAATACTCTGGGCGCAGTAGATAAGCCAAAGGGCAATGCAGAGAACTGATAATGAGAACTTCCAGCTCGAAACGCAGATACTTTCTGCAACTTAATCTTATAGGCACATGAAGGTAAGCTTCCTTGAGATCTAAAGTTACCATCCAGTGATCTTTGCCCAGTAAAGGTAAAAGCTGTTGTAACGTCAACATTTTGAACTTGGGAATGTCCAGATAAGTGTTGAGGATAGATAAATCCAAAATTGGTCTCCACGTGTTCCCCTTCTTTGGTACTAGGAACAGGCGAGAATAAAATCCTAGGCCCCTTTCTGGCACAGGAACTGGCTGAATGGCCCCTATTTGGAGTAACAGAGAAATTTGCTTGTGCGCCTCTTGCCTTTGTAGAGGAGGAATGTCTGGCATGCCTTTGAAAGGAGGCAAGGTATGGAAATAAAACCTGTAACCGTGGTGAATGATATCCAGAACCCATCTGTCTTGGGTAATTAAATCCCAATTTTCTTTGAAAAGAGACAGCCTTCCTCCCAACGGTGCTGCCAGGCGAGAATGAACTGGCAGCTGAAAAGGCAGGTCATTGGGTCTGCTTACGAAAGGACTGACCCCTGCCCTCACCAGAAGTCTGAGCAGGTGAACTCCTGTCCTAGGCCTAAAGGAACCCTGAGCTCTGCCCCTACCACGTCTAGACCTACCCCTAGACTGGGAATCATAAGCAGGATAAGTCCAACCCTTAGCAGGCCAATTTCTACTAAACTTGGAGGCTGTACCTGCAAAAATCTTTAACAGTTTGCATAGATTTAGCCTTGTCCTCCATTTTCTTCAAAACTGCTTCCACAGGCGAACCAAACAACACATCAGATTGCAAAGGAGCATCCAAAATTCTTGTCTTAACATGCTCAGCTAAATTCTGATCTCTCAACCAGGCGTGCCTACGAAGAACAGAACCAGTGGCAGCCACCCTGGAGGAGGCCTGTACAGCATCAAAACCACATTGCAAGGAATGTTTACCCACCTGTTCAGACACATGAACTAAATCCTGCAACTCTTTACAGTCAATACCTTCCGCTAGAGCATCCACCTTAGATTTCAACTGTGAAAGAAGATAATTCTGATATTTTAACATGTGGAACTGGCAATTCAACGCCCTCATGGCTAAAGTGGAAGAAGTATACACTTTCTTTCCCCATCTATCCAAAGCCCTTGCCTCTTTATCAGGAGGGACAGGATTTTTAACAACTGAGGCCTTTACACCTTTAGGCCCCTGAGAGACAGTTTCCGGGTCTGCCCTAGGACTCTTAAAAAGATACTTATGAGCTTCAGGCACCCTATAATATCTATCCGGTTTAACAGGGGCAGGAGGCAAAGAATCAGGATTCAGGAAGCCTCTGCAAAAACATCTTCCACCACATTCAAAACAGGAGGTATAGCTAAAGGCCTATGCTGGGGTAAAACAAGAACTCCCTAAGCCTTTTCCTGGAATCAGAGAAATCTTGGCCTTCCCATTTAAAATGCTCCCTCATGGAATGCAAAGTCTCTGAAAATGAAAAATCCTCAGGAGGAGAAGCTGACGGAGTAGAATCATCCACATCAGAATCAGAATAAGGAGGGAACTCCTGCAAGTCTTCAGCCGAAGACTCAGAAGCCTCCGAGCATTGCTCAAAACTCTCAAGCTCAGGTTCCACCCTAGGCCTCTTATCAGGAGGGGGCATAGAACCCCTTATCATAGTAATCAAATCCTCTGCCATTTTAAGCATATGTTTCTTAGGCAAAGACCCTGAAGCAGTAGGAGAAACCCCCACTGAAGCAAAACTTGGCCTGCCCCTTAAGGAAGCCTTGGAAACAGAAGGGGAGGCCCTAACCACCGTAGGAAGTGAGGGAAGAACAGCCACCTGAGAAGCCCCCTCAGCCTGGCCTACTTCCTGAGAGGAAACATCCTGTAACAGTAAAGTCTCTCCCTGAGACTCTAAAGAAACACCTGGCAAAACCTCCGGCACCACTGAGCCCTCTAAAGAACCGACGTCTGGGACTGTCGGTTCTTCCCCTCTAGGCTTTGCTGTTTTGTCCTTGCATTTTTTAGCCGAAGCGGCCGGAACATCCGACGGCATTTTATAGTTACAACGCTTCCCAAACACTAACCTGGCACAGTCTAACCTTCTCTTAATAGTGCGTTTGTTAAATCTAGCACAAGAACGGCATCC
This sequence comes from Protopterus annectens, assembly GCF_019279795.1. Lineage (NCBI taxonomy): Eukaryota > Metazoa > Chordata > Ceratodontiformes > Protopteridae > Protopterus > Protopterus annectens. The sequence continues at coordinate 430,810,733 of NC_056747.1, read as the reverse complement.
AACAACGTCGTGCTCAGGCCCTAAACAAGGTATACACAAAGTATGGTAATCCCTATGAGGTATCTGTTTCCCACAAGAAATACAGTTATTCACTTTTTCTGACATCCGGTTAAATACTGAGGCAAGAAAAACCAAAATATTCCCCAACGGGGTACTTAGCCAACTTTGATTCGGTCTGAAACTCTGGCTTCAGAAATTTTCAGAACGCCAACCTGCACTCGCAAAATTGCTTCTGCATCGGACCATGCGGCAAAAAAGACTGAGGATATGACGTCGGTCATGCGCATTAGTACCCTGACGTACTGACGTCAGTCTAATGCGCCCTGACCGACGTCAGCCATATACTTTGGTATTCGGGCCGACTGGACAGCGGACTACCCCAATAGTTAGGACTGCAGCAATGTGGAATGAAGAACATCAACAGAATGCATAAAGCTAGCACCACAGAACAGATGTGTTCACTGAAGCACAGTAACCATACCACCCATTACACCATCATAGACAGTGGAGTACCATTTCATTTTAGCCACACCACCTGTTACACCATCATAGACAGGTACCATTTCATTTTCCTTTACTTCTATTTGGTTATAGCAATCAATATGATCCCTGCCTATTTTCAGCCATGATCTGGGCTCAAAGGTGAGCAAGATAAAAGCAACAAGAGTACAATCAGTTGATTTCAAGATAAAGAATTGCACACACATTCTATTTACAGAGTAATAATCACATTTCATTCGGCATTTGACAGTTACGCATAAAGAAAGCCATACATGCACAAGTGTTACATCAACTCTATGACTAAGAAAGAGCAAAACACGATCAAATCAATGTCAATATCTAATGCAAGTACAGAAGAGGATACTGGCACTGCAAATCACGAATAAACAGAAATACAAAAGTTAAAACAAATCTTCCCCAAAGCTACGACAAAATAATTAATGTTTCAATGTTTGCATTGGCTAAGAAACCTAATAAGACATCATAGCTAGCCAACATCCATGAGAAAGCAGCCCAAAAGTCTATTTCCCCAATCCAATCACCTATAATCTTTTTAAATACTAACAAACATTCTGATTTTCCTATTTTTAAATATAACTTATTCTAGCTTTTCCCTGACCTATATCTTTAACAGCCTACAGAACTGTTTTTTTTTAAATCAAGAATCACTAGCATATTGTTTCTTGCCAAATATCCATGTGTTCCCAACAAAATACCTAAACTCACTGCCAAAAATTCATTTTTCAAAAATGTGTTTTCCCCAAATCAAACCAAATAACTGCCTGTATTGACAGTAGTGGACTAAAAACACATTCAGTGCTTTAAGTTTAACTTCATATTTACATTTTTAACACAAACTATTTCTAGTAAAGTACATTTGTACTTTACTATGACTTTAATGTCATTGAGGCTATAGCTGCAAAAAAAAATAAATAAATATATATCTATATATCAGATTCAAGTATTGGTCTCATGATGCATTTATCAAAACTAAGCTACTTCAAAAAGCAGTACGTCTTAATAGTGTCTTAATTATTCCATAACATCCTTTTACCCGTAACCTAGTATGCAAACCTGAAATCACTATTTATAAGAATCATTATATATATATATATATATATAGAGAGAGAGAGTACATGTAGAAACCAATTCATTATTGATTCCATACGGATATTTTAAGTTATTGTTTCCTAAGAGCAGTTCCATACATTCCTTTCTGTTGAGCGTCATATCATCTGCCCATTTTAGAAGTTTGACAACATAATTTTTGAGTACTTCCTGACCTTTCAGAACTGCACGGCCAATGTTCAAGAGCCAAACAATCATCCTCCTCAGTTTTCTTCTCTTATTAGACCCATTATTAAATTCAGTGATTACCAGGTCAGCTGAAAAGGCCCCAGTGATTTTCCACCAAGAAAATTAAAAAAACTTGTATTCTTCAACTATCCTGAAATATTAGCATATTATCCTGAACAACATACCAGCTATTCCAAGCTGACCTCTGTCTAGATTTTCAAGCCGAGAAAGACACAGTCCTGTTTCACCACCTATTTCTTTGCAAAACTAGTCTCTACAAATACCCACATTAGAGACCTAAACCTACTGCAAAACATAAAAAAGGCAAGATGAATAAATAGGTTCCAATTCAGCACATCCCCAGCCTGGGGAATAAGTTGCCACTTAAAATAAACCCCTTCTTTGGCTAGCTTTAAGGCTAGTCTTGATGACCAGATAAGGCAGACACAATTTTACACCCTGCTTGATTTAAGAGGTAAGCGGCATTTAGTCCTTGATAATGGTGGCAAGAACATTTAAGTTTGTCTACTTAAATGTTTATATGGCTAGCCATATTAGAATCCCTGTGATCGCTTGCCGGGTATTATGGTTATGTGCCTAGGTTCCTGTGTAACTAAAATGGGAACTTTTAAATCATCTGCAGACTTAGATACTCATCACATATTGTTAATCTGAATGGAAGACATAAATGTAAAGATAAACACTGGCCAAAAAACAGACCCCCTGAGGTAATCCACAAAGTGGGCTATACTGATCCAATTTAACATTTACTATATGGACTGCAGAGGTTTTCTCATGTAACCAATTCTTTAGCCATCTAGTCTAGTAAGGAACTAGAGAATGAAAGTAAAGCCACATCCTGCTTCAAGCAAACAAGTTTTTTTTTTTTCCACAGTAAGTTAGAACTGCGAAGTTCATCTCTACAAAGAGGCTAGTCACCAGTGGAGTCCCTTAGGGATCGGTCCTGGGACCACTCCATTTTGGCATCTACTTCTGTAAAGTGAAGGCCAACATCTAGTGTCTGTAGGTGACCAAATCTGCAGATGATTGCAAATTAGGAGCAGTCATATAATCCCCCACCAACACCTATTTAATCCAGAAAGAGCTGAAACAGACAAATAACTGGCGTCAGAGCTATGGACTTGAAATGAATGTCAAGAAATACTTAATAATAGTCTTTGGGAAGTCAGTCACCCCAGCAACTACTGTATAGACAACACACACCTAAGAGTTGACCCAGTAGTCAGGGACTTGGGGACACAAAGAGAAAGCAATCTTTCCTTTGGCCATCATGTTTCTACACTACTGAGTAAATCATTCAATGTTGTGCAACTTGTAAACATAGGAATAGCATGTAGGTCCAAGGAGGTCATTTTTCCACTAGATTCACATTCATCAGACCGATCGTTGAATACAATGCCCCCTTCTGAATGTACCTAGTCAGGCACATCCAACAATTACAACATTCATAGAGGTTCCACACTAAAAGAACACAGGGTATAAGTAGCATGTTCTGTGAAGATTACCTCAAAGCCCTACCCCTATAGTCTGACTCCTACAGGCTGCTGAATGGAGATTTATGCCTAGCATACAAGTCATTACTGGACCCAACCTTGATGGACCTATTGTATAATTGCAAAACAAACAGCACCAGAATTACCTAAAGACCTAAACATTGCCTGTGATATAAATAAGACCTGGTGGAAAGACAGGTATGTATCCCCGAGACTATCCCATCTCTGGAACAGGATCCCTATCCATGAGAAGCAAAGTTCCTCACTAACCCAATTCAAGTGTAACTTGGACAATTGGATGCGGAACAGGAAATTCATCCTTTCGTGGACACCTGTAAATGGCTCATCTCCCAAGGCCCTGCTTACACTTAACCAAGGGTATCAGAACTTGTCAGAGATTTGGAATGCATGGCTGGCTTAAAATGGCCCCAGTGGTCATTAACATAGTAGACACCTATGAACCTTCTATGCTGATTGTCTACACAAAATGTGTTTGTGAGTTTGTGTGCATTAGTATGAGAGTGTAAGCATACATATATGTAAATATGTGAATATATGTAATAAAAATTGCATTTACTCTTGTTCTTACAGGCCATTATATGATTGAAACGAGCTCATGAAACATTAGCTGACTTAACAAAATAAGTAAAAGTAACATATAAAAACATTTTTAAAAACTCACACTGATCAAAAATGTGCCCCAGTGTACCAAATTTTAGTCAACTCTCCCCAACTTTAATGTGCCTGAAAGTACAACGCTCAACAAATATTTCCCATTGCATTATATCCTATAACACTATGCTTTTCAGTGCAGTATATGTTCCATTTAGAGAACATAACCAGGTATTGTCAAGTACCTCCTTATCCTATAAGAGAAAGGATAGGTTCCCTAAATCATTTTAAAAATACATTTTAACTCTCATCATCTTTTCTACCCTGGCTTGTCTGAAGAAGGCTAGCCATACATACCTACCAAGGCTACTGTCTATATCAGATTGTTCATGTTATTTGACTGCATAACAGGTCCCATCACAACAACAATATGGAGACTTCTGAAAGCTTATTTTGTTTGCTTTTGTCATTGCTTCATGATCTATAGCTGTCATACATCTAGACAGAACAAGTCAGTTGGCCAGGTCTGCTGTTCAAGATTTAAAGGCCAGGGTGTGTCAGAAAGATGAACAACCACCATTTAGTCTGATTAGATTGCATATGTAGGGATATTTGCATATGTCTGACTGGATTTAGTCAAACATCCTTTTCAGCAGAGGCCCATAGAGAAAAGCTATAACATAGTACATTCATTTTATTTGACTGTAGCACTGCTTTATCAATTTTAGCTCATTTTCAAAGCAGGAGGTTTTGCACTGCCTACTAATGAGCGGCCATACTGATTCATTCATGATCTCATTACACTGTACATGTTCTGCAGAGATGAGTAGCACCACTTTGCACAAAGACACAATTTCCTAATTTAAAGCCATGGAGGAACATACAGTTTTGATTAGTGTTATAACCAGTCAAATCGGCTACAGAGATCTGATAGTGAATTATTTAAATGTACTGCAGCACATCAAATTGTATAGCCAGATTATAAAGAAAATTAAAACAGGGGCTGTCATTGCTTCATGATCTATAGCTGTCATACATCTAGACAGAACAAGTCAGTTGGCCAGGTCTGCTGTTCAAGATTTAAAGGCCAGGGTGTGTCAGAAAGATGAACAACCACCATTTAGTCTGATTAGACTTAGCATGTCTGAGGAGCTCAACTATAAAACTTTGAAATGACTGCAGTAATAATTTATATTTGCATATGTAGGGAGGTCAGATGTAAAGGCCTTGCAGGGTTTCTTTTTCTAGTCAGTAAGCAAATTTTCTAATGTCAAATATATTTAGATACAGATGTAAAATTATTAGAGTTAGCTTAGAAATACTGAGTAAAATGTGTACGGGCAGCAAATTTTCCAAATGCCAGTCTTATGTCAGTGGCATTTGTATTACTCACTGATGTCAGTACTTTTGCCTGAAAAGAAATTAATCAAAATGTTTTCCTATTTATTTTAATAAAGATGTTTTCCTTTATTGTAAAATCTTTCTTGGTTTAGTTTTCATCAAATTATTTCACTATAAAAGGTAAAATTACAGTGTGCACAATACGAAAAATGAAGTAATATTTCAAAAACAGTAATACTGGTTTGCAAAAATATACATAAACACACTGGGAAACTATTTTCCTTGCCATCAATCATAAAAAGAACAGAAAAGTTCTATAGCTTAGGATAAAACACTGAAGCTAGACAGTCTCATAAGCACATTGCTCAGTCTCTTGGGGAAGAATCATGAACGTATGGGTGTACAGTGATGAGACAGACATTTAACTATAGTATTTTGGATAGCTGCATTATAGCTACTGAAAAGAAGAAATCATTTTTAGCAGTTATAGGAAGAGGTAGTTACATTACAGGAGTAAAATGGTCTAAAGTTTCCATACCGGACTGCTAATATATCTAGCAGCATACCCACGGCAATGTCATTTCTCAGTAAGTTGACTACTCCAGGTTTGCTAGGTCTCATTATTTGTGCAGCGGGGATTATGTGATATATTAAAGTACACTGCTAATTGTATGAGCAGAGACACTATGTTGCAGGTATGGTCATTAAACATAGGTGTACTGCAGAATCTGTGAGCAGGGACACCTTGCTGTAAATATGCTCTTTATGCAGCTAACCCACACTGTAACTTGGAGGATGCAACATTACCTGTCAATCCTTGCAGCATAGTGTTATCAGAATGAATGTGGCTTTCCTAACAAACAGTTATTAGGGGATGTCTGGCTAATGATTTCATATTGCAGGTCAGAGCATATTTATCCTGATAACTGCCTGACACTACCTGTATTTTACTGTGTGAGACATTCGCATACACTGCAAACATATACACACTAGAACTGTGGTTAGGCTCTCACATAAGACATTTGTTGAATAGGAGAAGATGGATAAAATAATCAGTCTACAAATAAATACATGTTGCCTCAGGCCAGGATCTTTACACCTAGATGTGTGATGTTGCAACCTTAGATATTTACAAATAGTTATTTGATGTTATAACCTACGATACTTACATGCAGGCACATGTTTCAACCTTGGATATTTAAAAATAGGTACTTCATGTTATAACCTAGGTTATTTACAAATTGGTACATGATGTCATAACCCAGAATATTTACACAGAGGTACATGATGTCACAACCAATGATATTAGTCCTGCCATTTATGGTGGACTGTAAAAACAGTGATAACTTTCATAGTAAGGACACTGCCGGATAACATGGCCCGTCCAATTTTTAGATGGGGATCTTTTTCCTCTATTGACTTATTCCTTCTGCTACTTCTTCTTAGCATCTGAAGACACCAGAAAATGAGGATAAGAACTGGGAAGTGTCATTGCCATCAAGTAGCTATAATGTTTTCTTCTTTGGAGATGGTTTTAGCCACTAGTATCTCAGTCCATGTAGAATTGGAGCAGATCTACTACAGCCAATCAGTGATTTGAATGTGATTCACTATAAACTTACAGTGCATAATCTGCATTAGAAGCAATAGCATGATTTATAGTCCAGGCAATGTTTTTTGTTTCACTATCAGTCTTAAGGAAGATCAGAACAATGTCCCTCAACAGAGAATGGGTGAGCCAGCATCAGACACTCCGACCTGGCCTCTTTTGCGTCTCCTCCAGTACATAAGTTGCTCAAGAGTGAAAGCAGTTTGCCCTCAATTTGAATGAGTGTACATGCAGACGTGGCAAAAACAGATAATGCACTGGGTGCCAACCATAGTCATCAATTCTAACTACTATGTTTTAATTTTCAGACAAAGGATGACAGAAAGTTATACTGCATTTTTTTCTGTTGTAGTGATGGTAAATTTGGCATTTGTTAAATTACTGAAGTTTTGCTTTGCACACTGAATTGAAATTTTAAACAGCTGTGAAACACACATTTTACATGGTTGTCAGGCTCTGTAATTCACAGCCACAGTATGCAGATACATATAATCATTCTGTACAAAAAGTTTAGTACACCAGCAACCTGTACTACAATTCATAGACATAGACTGTGGCACTAAATGCCAGCATTTAAAGTAATGTTTATTTTGTGAATGTCACACAGTAGTACCTAATACACAATGTGTACTATGTACATCTGTACACTACATTTCAATCACTGTTGCATTTATGGCACTGAACAGTAACACAGCACAGCAGAGAAAAGCTGTGCTATGCTCTGTTATGTCTTGTTACAGTTTATAAAGTATTGCCATTCACTATGCACAAAGGCATGCCTAGGGTTGGGTGAAGGTGGCATCCACCCTGGGGGCACAAAGTGTTAGGAGCACAACTAGTAGATCCCAACCATTCTTCAGTGATATTCCTTTTACAGTTAGAACTGAAGTGTTGTAGTGCTCTGTGTATCAGCCGTTTGTTACAAATATAACAAGTAGTTTACTACAGTTCAAAAGGCAAGAGCAGCTTTTTTTTAGATCCCGAAATCCATGGAGATGAGCACCTTGCTTTGTTCTTCAATTTAAAATTGGGGGGGGGGGGGGTGACAGGGAGCCTGGGGCTGCATAAATGCACTACTGAATGTAAGGTAAATTGTCCCTATACTCCTGCTGGGACAGATTGCATTGTCTAGTTTAAAAATTGATGCAATTCCTCAGGGGGCTAATGGCCCTACATGCTTGTCCCTTCTGCTGAATATGGAGAGTACAGTCATAATGGCATGCTGGTCTTCATGCCTGCATTCACCAGGCCACCATACAGGTGGAGGTCCTGAGTTGGAGGGTCTCATGTTAGTGCTGCTGTTCCTGTATAGAGACCCGAAACTGTAAGTTGGCTCCCTGCCTGATATATCACGTCTGTCCAACAGGTGAAGTGCTATGACAGGATGACACTGGCTGGAGCTGTCAGCCCTGCCGAGTCCTTGGGTAAGGTTTCTGGATGCTGAGCATATGTAATGAGATTTATTAACACAGAAAGTAATACAATCTCACTCCCTGATTCTGGTGTAGCACAACTCTCAGACATTTGGTACCCTAGCACTGTGAGGTATGTGGTACTGAATTAGAAAAAAAAAAAAAAACAGGCAACAAGGTTATGTAGTCCCAACAGGGCAAGGTGGCAAAGTTACTTCAGTGCAGTGACAGCAGGATGGTGGAAGGGCTCTGTTCCTCTACAGCAAAGCTTTTGAAATCCAGCCCTTGATGCATATCAACATAGAATTAGATGCACTGCTGAGAGCATCTGGGTGGGATGACATAGGCTATAAGTATTACACGACATATTTGCGAATGAACAGAAAGCAATATTTTAAAAGGTATTGAATGAATGATATACCAATGGGTCATATGAAGTAGATGGCTTGAGAACAGTGATAAACATTTATATTGAAAAAAACACAGATACAAAATTAGGCTAGAGAAATGGTGAACAATATCTGTGACAAAACAACAGAATTTTGATGTCAGTGTTCATAGGTGTGTACTAGGCTAATGGCCCTGGAGCCTTTACAAGCCTAGCCCATAGAAGTGCCCTGGCATCATGCTGCCCGACATTAGTTCCCAGTGCCTCTATCATGTAGAGCCCACTGGAGTGATGCCCGGGGTGAACTTTCTATTACCCATCCACTCATCAAGATTTCTCTTGAAAATGGGACAGCGAGGTGCTCTGCTTGACATGTATGGGAAGTCTATTCCAGAGCATGGGTAGTCTCTGGGTGAGAAACCTTCCTTCCGACATGTTCTGTTGTTTGTGGTAATTAGGTTGAGGTCTCTGGAGCATGTGGTGTGGAGGGACTGGTATTTTACTTAGATGTAGCATTTCTAGCAGAGCTGGGTCAAACGTGACTTTGTAAGTCAAGCAGAGATCACCTCTAAGTAGGCGATATGAGAGAAAATAGCTGGAGTCTTGAGTCTGTCCATGTAGGGCATGTGTTTAATGCAGAGTATCCTCTTCGTGAGGTACTTCTGTGGCCTCTCCAGCTGTTGCAGATGTCTAGTGAGGTACATGCTAAATGAGGAAATATACTTGATGATTGGTCTAACGATGGAAGAGTAGTGAGACAGAAGATGATCTTTCTTCCTGGATGCAAAACCCTTGGTAATGAGATGCGCCACATAGGACATTCTGACCACAGTGGCAATGTGGCGGTTGAAGAGAGGTTGCTGTCAACCTGTGTCCCCAGATCTTTTATAAAGCCTTCAGTTTCAGTGGGCTCCTACTGATGTGGTAATTAGTGTGAACACGTTTTTACCAAAGAGGATGATGACTCATTTTTTGGTGTTAAGCTTAAAGGCCATGGTTTTGACACCAGTTCTCAGTGAGGTCTTTCTGTAGGATGTCTGCATCACTTGGGAAGTTAATAATGACTCCCAGCTTGCAGTCATCTGTAACTTGGTTAGCCAGATTCCCTTTGTGTTGGCCTGGATGTCTGAGATGTAGATGCCAAACAGGAGAGGACCCAGAACCAATAACTGTGGGACTCTACTCGTGACTGGTTGATAGTCTGACTTGGAGTTCATTACTTTCACACTGTGTGTTCTATCTGTGAGCCAGTTTGCAACCCACCTGGTGATATAGGGGGGTTGATACCTTATTTGGTAAGCTTATCAATAATTCCCGAGTGAGAAAATATCAAAGGCCTTGGCCAGATCGAGGTAAGCCATATGCACTGCCTTACCTTCATCCACAGCCCTGGTGACTGACTCAAAGAAGTCAACCAGGTTGAGCAGGCATGATCTCCCTTTCACAAAGCCAAACTGCATGGGGTCCAGAGTTTGGAGATTTCCTATATCTTTGTTAATCAGGTCCATGATGATGCGCATCATTGCTTTACATATATGACTTGTCAGGCTAATGGGGTGATAATTCCCAGGGTCTGTTGTCACTCCCCCTTTGTGGAGAGGGATGTCTGTAGCAGTGCACCATTCAGTAGGAACAAAGCCTGAGGTGAGGCTGTGACCAAACAGGGCACACAGATATGGTGCAAGTTCACATTGTAGTTCATGTAGAACATAGCCAGGGATATTATTGGGTCCCATGGAAGCTGTATTCTTCGCCTTGGACAATGCAGCTTTAACCTGTGCTGCAGTAATGCTGGGTTCCTGGCATTCTTCCGGTATTATGATTGGTCCTTTGGGGGGGGGGGGGGTTGAAGTTGGCACGGAATCTGTCAGCCAGTATATTTTGGCAATATCTGTTGCCTCAGTATGAGGTACAATTGTGCAGTAACTCAGAGCAAATCTGGGAATTGCCGTGGAGGTTCTTCATATAAATATAGAAGGTCTGTGATTATTTTTAGTGTCTGCCATGATTCTGCCTTCATAGCTGGCTTTAGAGGATTTTGATGAGGGATCTCAACTTTTTGTTGAGGCTAATAAGGGAGTTTTTCCAGTCTTGGGACTTCACATTTTTTCTGCAATAGTTTCTTCCTTCTGTTGTACAGTTTATTAATGGCTGGGGAGCACCAGATTGGCTTTCTTTTTTTGGAGGAGAGCATTTTGGTTCTTTTGGGTATGGTTAGTTCCATGGATTTATGAACATGTTCATACAGTGCACTGGTGTATGATTCTGCAGTCATGCACCTATTTTCCATTGGCATGGGGGCAGTGAATTCAGCCACCTCTGTTTTTAGGAGTCCAAAGTCAGCTTTGGAGAAGTTTTTCAAGGTGGTTACTTGTGGGGTGTGTGTGTGTGTGTGTGTGTGTGTGTGTGTGTGTGTGTGTGTGTGTGTGTGTGTGTGTGTGTGTGTGTGTGTGTGAGAGAGAGATGTGGATTTCCATGGTGATTAGTTTATGTTTGGATCTGACCAGAGAGGGACTGACTATTGGTATGGAACAATGGTCACCCATGTTAGTAATAACCAATTCAAGGATGTGTCTTCCTCTAGTGGGGGTCAGAATGAGCTTGTCCAGGGCACTGGAATTAATGAATTTGAGGAAGCGTTGGGCCAGTGTATTGGTGCTTGAATAGTATTCCCAGTTAATGGAGGAGTAGCTGAAGTCTCCTACTATGAGACTGTTGGGTTGGACTTTGATAGATTCTAGCATGCTTAAAAATGTGGAGTGAGAGTCAAGGGACATGGTTGGGGACCTAGAGCAGGTTATGACCTGGATCGCTGTCTTACCCAATGTTAGTTACACCTGAAGTATCTCATAGGTTCATAGGTTTATACTAGGCTATCTGCCCTAAGGCATTTATAAACCTAGCCCAAAGTTTTGCGGCTTACGCCACCCCTTATATGGAAAAATACTGTGTCCATTAGTTTGTTGCGCCTCTGTCCAGCAGTGACCCAGAGATGATTCCCGGGGTAAACCTATGATCTCCCATCCACAGGTCAAGATTTCTCTTGAACAGAGCCAGTGAGGTGCTCTGCCTAACATGGACCGGGATTTTATTCCACAGCATAGGGAGTCTCTGAGTGATAAATCTATCCCTCCAGCATGTCCTATTTATATCCGTGCTAAGGTTTAAGTTGCTTGCTCTAGTGGTTCTGGTGGATTTGGATTTTTTGAGGTGGAGCATGTCCATCAATTCCGGGTTGGACATGGCCTTGTATGTCAGGCACATGTCACCTCTGAGCAGACGGTATGCGACTGAATAGAGCTGGAGTTTCTTCAATCTGGCAGCATATGACAGATTTTGGAGTCCCTTTATCCTTTTAGTGAGGAACTTTTGGGGTCTCTCCAATTGCTGCAGATGTCGGGTGAGATACATCCCGAATAGGGCATTGTACTCGATCATTGGTCTGATAAGTGAAGAGTACAGGGGAACAATGACCTCACTAGATCTGGATGTGAATCCCTTCATGATCAGGTGGGCAATGTAGAAGGTCTTTCTAACCACTTTAGCAACGTGAGTGTCAAAAGATATGTTATGCTGGGCTAGTAGTCTGGAGGTGTGCATGTCCTTTATAGGATTTATCAGATAGCTATGGCTGCCTAAGGTGATGAAGAAAATACCACAAAAAGAAATGTATGCTGTAAAATATTAGACAATTGCTGATAACAGCAAAGTATGTTGTTGGTGGCATAATTGTTGAAAGGAGATTAGAAAAGAAAATATTAATATGTGAAATAAGGTGCATTTGACAGTGTGAGTTATGAATGTTTATGTGAGGTTTAATGGACTTATGGTTTTGGAGAGAAGTTGAAACAACATATAAAGGTGCATGATTAGTGTCATCAATTAGTGACCATTTGGCAGCAGAAATAAAGATGTTGCCTGGTCTAAAATAAGGTTTGTTTGCCTTGCTAATGAACTGCACAATGGTTCATGTAAAAGAAAGGAGAGGAGAAGGGGCATGGGAGATAGCAGTGGGGTTGCTGTCTTCCAATTATATTTTCTTATGCAGTGGACACTATTTTAATGATAAAAAACAACATTTGGATGAAGGTATACATGCCTGAATAAAAAAAGGAATGAACATTACTTCTTCCTAAACCACAGAACTCTACCCCCCTACATCAGCAAAGTAATAGAAAGTAGAGGAGTACACCCAAATCCCAGCCCAGACTCCACCCCCCCCCAAAAAAAAACATCCCTACAAAGCATACCTCTCAGACACAATAAATCCCAGCTTCCTCCACTGGCCTACAAATATACAATGTCAATCAAGACTCGCAGCATCTGCAACAAGGTTTCTGAACAGCAGCCTTGGATACAATTCCACCCCCCCACCCCCATACATTCCACTTATCATGGAAACCCGGTCAAGACCAAAAATTAAAGATGAAGACATTATGCCTCACAGTTGTGGTATCAACGGGAAAGGATGAATAGGTAAACAGGCAGGTGAAGTGGCCACTTTACAAATCTGTAACTGCCACTCAACCATCCCACACAATCAGCAGTTAAGAACTACTAATAACCAAACTCTTGATAAACACCCAGAAACTCTTATTTGTTCTAGCTGCCTATATCCTTCCTTCCCTAACAATGTCAATACAATTAAAAACAGTCATCTATCATCTAAATTCAGTCAAGAAACTATTTTGCTTGGGGACCTTAACACAGATTGGGCCAGAAACAAAAATAAGTCTTGCTTCCCTAATATTGACACCTATCACTTTATTCAACTAATCAAAAACTAATCAATATTGGCAAAGTACCCAAAAAGATAACAATTCTAGACTGCACATGTACAATCAATCCAGAAAAAACAAACTAATTGGCATACTCTCAGATACTCTTAGTAATCACCATCTGACATATATCAACAGAAACTATCAAAAGCCTGTCTAAACATCTACACTAAGTTTGTAAGAAATCTAAGTAATTTTGACAAATCCTTCTTTAATGACACACACAGACAGTGTAACTGTGAGTCCATCAAAAACCTTCCACTAGACAAAGTTCCCTCTCACTTCAATAACTCTTTCCTAACCATACTAAACCACCAACCCCAGTCATCATTTTCATTTGGCTGTTCCCGTTAGGGGTCACCACAGTGGATCATTTGTTTCCATTTCTTCCTGTCCTCTGCATCTTGCTCTGTCACACCAACCACCTGCATGTCCTCTCTCATCACATCCATAAACCTTATCTTAGGCCTTCCTCTTTTCCTGTTTCCTGGTAGCTTCATCCTTAGCATCTTTTTCCCAATATACTCAGCATCCGTCCTCAGCACATGTCCAAACCAATGTAACCTTGCCTCTCTGGCTTTGTCTCTAAACCTTTCAACCTGGGCTGACCCTCTAATATACTTATTCCTAATCCTGTCCACCCTCTTTACACTCAGTGCAAGTCTTAACATCTTTAACTCTGCCACATCCAGCTCTAACTCCTGCCTTTTTGTCAATGCCACTGTCTCCAACCCATATAACATAGCTGGTCTCACTACCCTATTGCAGACCTTCCCAACCCAGTAAGAAATAAACAGTGAAAGTAAACAATGACCCATTGCGAAGTCCAACTAAACTAATTATGAAAGCTAAGGACAAAGCCTGGAAATAATGACATAAAAATAGAAACCAAAACAAATCTACAGGCATATTGCTGTATCAGAAAACACACCAAGATACAATTTTAAGAAATTTCTCTCCACAAATTAGGCAACTCATGCAATTAACCCCAAGAGATTCTGTTTAAACTGGTTTACTATTGAAATTTCGAACATCACTCGGTCGACTGTTGTATTGTCGAATGCATTAGGTCGGAAACGCAATTGTCGAAGACATTATAATCAATCGAGGAACGGTTTTAACATGGGTCGAGGTAGGTGTTCAGTATTATTCCCTACTACAACCATCTTCCCTACCTCGACCCATGGTAAAACCATTCCTCGATTGATTATAATGTCTTCGACAATTGCGTTTCCGACCTCATGCAATCGACAATACAACAGTCGACCGAGTGATGTTCGAAATTTCAATAGTAAACCGTTTAAACTTAATCTCTTGAAACCATTCAGACAAGCTAATCTAAACTTTTTAACATCTGGGAATGAAAAAAGGAGCTTCTGATAGCTGCACTTAAAAAAATGCGGCAGAGAAAAAAAATAGAAATAACTCCATTAGAACAATGGAGAAGATGTTTGAGAGAAGTACAGCAACAGAGCAGAGGAGAGGAGGTGAGGTGATATATAAAGCAAAGCAAGAGACTGCAGCCATTTTAATAAACATGCTTACCTACAGTAAAAGTGTAAAGTACTTGAGGATAAGCATAAAGGGTAACCTATTATGAGGATACACAGTGTAAAAGCTTAGGTTTCAAACATACTTGGGTAGGCGAGTATCACAAGCACCGAGAAACTTAGTGGTAAAGTTAAGCAATAGATAAGCTCATTTCACTTTTAATTCATTACAGCCTAGCGACACCTCTAGGTGCATCTGTAGTTGTATCATACCGATGATTCTTGACATCTAATTCAGCCAGTTCAAATTTGCATTAATAGTTTCAAAACCATGTGGCATGCAAGCTATTGAAAGATTTCATAACGTGCAACACAACTACATTGAAATTTCACTTTAGGCTAGTGCTGCTTAAGAGATATTAATTGCTTACCTACTATTAATTTATATTGACATAATTTTTACATTTTTCTAAATATCTCAACAACCAAGTAATGTAGGCTTTACTGCTTAGCCTCTTATTTAAGCTTACTTGATAGATGGACAAAATGTTGCTGACAGTATGTGTACAACTTGAGTGGTTACTGAAATATTACAATTTGTTTACAAAACATTATAAAATGAATATTTAAGGTGTTTATTATGAACTACAAAACCATTTTTGAGGGTGGTGTTCACAGTCCTTGGTTTCGGCAGTGTGTAACAATAATCCATGGAGAGCGGCACTACACCGTTATGCAGATAAGGTCATCAGATGTCATTCTCACTGACTATATAAACATTGATCCATTTTGACAGACACACCTACCTACAGTAAAAGTGTAAAGTACTTGAGGATAAGTGTTAAAGGTAACCTATTATGCAGACAAGGGTCCTTAGTCATTGGCATATTAGTGTGATTCATGCAGATAAACAAAATAATTTAATTTGCATACAAACGACCCTGAACTTGCATGAGTAAGTTTAACAGCACAGTATTACCTGGGCATTACTGGACTCGTATGACGAATTATTTAGAAAACCACATACTTTTTAAACGAAGGAAGACAAAAATAAATGAAATACTGGAAATTAACCGTACCTCATTTTAAACTGTGTAATATTAAGTTCGCTTCGAGAGATGTTTGTTTTAATTATATAATTTCATATTACTACATGAGCATAATACGGTTCTGTAATTTCTAAATGGGAAATTATTACAGCAGCAGTGGGAAATGTTATCGATCACTCTGAAAATGTGCTTTGGTGTCTTTGAGAAATTGTCCATACATGATAGAATTACTGACCTGACAAGGATGTTTTGATGGCTTTACTGGGAGATACTTACCCACTGAGGTAAGATTATTGAGTTCATTTAAAGAAATGTTTTATTCATATGATGGGCATATTACCACAATACTGTAAGCTGTTATTTGTAAATGGATAATCATTACAGCATGAGTGGAAATGATTAGTGGTCACAGAGAAAATGTACTTTAGTATCTTTTAGTGATTGTGCATACATGGTAGAATTCCTGAAATGGTAAGAATGTTTCATTTGCTACAGGATATTATTGTGAGATTCCTGGGTGTCACTAACTGTATTATGATCGCAAAAATATAAGGGCCAATGAATGGGTGGACATGTTAACAAACTTCTTTATCTACTATATTAATGTATTCATGTTCATGTAAACATCACTTAAGCACAACTTCACTTGACTGGACTCTGCATGTGTAATATCATTATGGGAGTTGCGTCACAATTATTTTGAGGCTGACAGGTGTTGTTTGACTGATGATTGTATTTTTGTGTATGACTATGGCATTAGAGTAGATAAAGGACAACTTCAATTATTTTCACTTGGTCAGCAAGCATCTACATGAATTGTAAAGTAGATACGATATGCACAGTACCTTTTTTTAACAACAAATGTGTGGTTGGATCAAAAACATGACTATGAATCACAAGTAGGATTCATTAGCATACACTGGCTTACATAATATCCAGTTTATATTTCATTATAGTTAATTTACTTACACTAATTTGCAGCCATTGCATGTTACAATAAATAGCCTCTGTGAATCGCTGCCTAGCTATGCTCATTCATGGTCAGTGCAGATACCCATAATGCATTTGCCTTCCGACTATGAATACTAGCCTTAGAATCTAATGAATTCCACCACTGTAATGATATATTTGTGCTGAACAGTTTGTCATTTTTGTTTCTTCACTAACTCTTATAGCCACAGAAATATGAACATTTATTTGAAATGTGAAGCTATAACATGATTTTTTTTCAAAAAGCTCACAATTTAATCTTTGGGTGTTAAGAGTACAAACATCCTGGATTTAATTGGAGTGAATGAATTAAAGCAAGATTACAACATGCAAAATATTTACATTCATTGTTGCATTCAGTCCAGAGCACTTGATGCCCAGGGTTACTTTATATGGACCAATGTGGCTTCATAAAATCTAGTCATAAGTTTGAAAACCTCGTTAAAACTTCGGTAATCCTCAAAGGTGCTGGAAGACTGAGAAGACTGGGGTTGGAGGGTGAAGGTCTAGAGGGACGTGTGGTGACCTGAAAGGGCATTTTTACTTTTTTCATCTACTGTTAACTGTGATAAAAGATGCACATGCATGATGTGTTTAATAGCTGTATGCACTGCCAACTGTAGTTACATTAAGAACAATTCCATGTAAATTTCATATTAAAACAATAAAGGAAACTACTGTGTCTTATCACCCCATTCCAAGTGTGAATGGGACATATACTTTCACCTGAATGCATTGCCTTTGAATATACCATTGACAAAGATAGCCTGTGTGCTAAAAATCTGAATGAGTAATGAAATGCGGACAGACGTTTTAATCTGCAATGTTAAACTCTAGATTCTGTGTGATATTTGGACATTCCAACACTTAACCTACATAGTGGTGAACAGTCGTAATTGCTATAAGGCATAGACTCCATGGTTTCAGTCCGTTTCTGGCCATAGCCCAGACAGCCTAGTGTACACATATTGTGAAAATGAATGTAGTAAACATAGGTTGGCCATTTCCAAATTCAGAGTAAAATGTATACAGTGAGGTCTCAGCACTATATTCAGAAATAGACTAGAACTAGAGTTCATGCTTCTTCTTCCTCTGCTATGTCCTAGCATGTTGGAGTCAATAAATACTGGTTTTACTTTAAATAAAAGGACACAGCCACACACACATTCACAAACTTTGCTACTGAAATCAGTCCAGCTAGTACTTGAACTGTAGAAAATAATACTGAAATAAAATGCTAATTTACATGTAAACATTTTGGGCTGTAGGAAAATACAGTTGTGCAGGTAAACTTACGATAACAGTGGATGTTGAAATGATCCCTGCTGCAGTAGCCTAAGGTATAGGTTATATTCTGCAAAGAAAGCTTCATGGCCCTCTCCAAGCACCCAAAATTGTAGCTAGAGCTTAACTAGCTAGAAATACAGGTTTTGGAGCCAAGTCCTTCAGAGATGTCATGTCAACTGAGATAAGGAGGCTGAGCCCAGAGAAGACATTGCTAGGAATAACAAAACAAAAAACAAACAACAAATGTCCACACACGGGCATAAAAAGCATACACAAAAAACAGGGGGTGGTGGGAGTGAGTGGATACTGCAGCAGTGCTAATTCTAACATCTACTGCTATGGTAAATTTATTTACACAACTGTATTATCTTCTTTATATTGATCATTGCTGTGATAGCCATAGCTGTTTGGGTAGATTACCATAGCATAGAACTGGGAGGTGGAAGAAGGGTCCAGGAGACCCTGGAGAATGATCCTAACATAACTTGCCCTAGACCTGGAGAAAGATTCTGGCTAGTTGTGCTTTTTAAAAGTATGTACAGAAGACCAAGTTGCTGCTTCTAGAATACTGCCAGAGCTTAACCCTTTCCAAAATGCCATAGATGAAGCCAAGGCCCTGGTAGAATATGGCTTGACCTTGCCTGGAATTGTTTTTGTTACAGTGGGAATAACAAATGGTAATAACCCAAGATATCCATTTGTTAATAGTCTGCCTTGACAGAGGTTGTCCCATCTCCTTATCTTCACAAGAAATAAAGAACTGATCAGAAATTCTAAAAGATTTTGTAATGTCAAGATAGAACCTAAACTCTCTATGGACATCCAAGGTATGAAATATCCATTCTCCCTCTTTTTGGGGTTCAGAGAAGAACACAGGGAGATGGATAAGTTTGGCTTTAAGTAAACTTGGATACCAGTTTAAGCATAAAAGAAGACTTAGTTCTCAAGAAAAAACTGTTCTGTGGAAAATTAAGTAAGGCTGATCTGCCATAAGAGAGCTTACAACTCATATGCTCTTCTTGCAGAGGTCAGAACAAGCAATAAAACTGTTTCCTTGCTAAGAACCTCATGTCAGCCAGATGAGCTGGTTGAAATGGACCAAGAGTTAGCTTTTCTAACATAAAATTAATGTCCCAAAGCAGAGCTACTAGTTTTCTTTGAGAGGTTTTATTTAAAACCCCTTTCAAAACAATTTTTTATATTTATTTAACATTTTTTTACGGGGAAAGTCCGACTGGACACAGGTCCTTTTTCAGCAGAGGCCCGGAGAGAAAAGCTCCAAGAGTAACAGTAAATTTAATGCATACATTACAATAATCAAAGTATAAAGTAAACAAAATGTAGTATACATAAGAAAATACAAATTTGTTTACATCTTGACAACAAAACCTAGGTTTTGACCATAGCCAGTATTATTTGTAAAGTATGACTTATGTCAAGATACAAGGTTAAGACAGGTCAGTAGGAATAAGGGATTAAATACCGGGGAAGAAGTTGGATATGGTTGGGGTATACTGTGATGTATCATTTTTGACATTGGACTGCCTTGAAAGAGGGGGATCTATGGGCAGACGAGCAGAAATGGCAAACAAATGAACCTTAATAGAGGAGTAAGGAGATAATAAAGTAACTCTCACAAATATGGTAAAACAATAGAAACACTACTCTGAAAAGGTTCTGGTTATGTTTTTGGCACCAGCTAGAAAACATTTTCCATTTGCTAATATATGATTTTCTAGTAGAAGGTTTTGCCCACATTACCTCCTACATGTTCTCAGTAAACAGGAGCCTAAAAGGTATTAAGACCCTATCATCCAGGCAGTCAAAGTTGTTTTGGGATCAGGATGTATAAAATATCCCTGTTTTTTAAGCAAGAAAAATCATTATTAAATTATTAGAAAACAAACCATGTGAAGAACTTATAAGCTAAGAATTATGAGTAAGGATCTTTGAGATACAGGAAAATAATTAACAATTCTGCAGATAAAAGATTGTTGATCAAGTAGAACTAAACATTCCAAAATATTGTTTTTGTGTGGTCAAAACAACACCACCTCCCGCTTACTGGTATATTATAATCACTTGAAGTAGCCGATTCACAATAAAAAAGATCTAGTTTCCTCATATTATGAATCTGCTCCAAAATGCATTTGTTGAGTAATATTTGTTGAATTTTACATTGCCAGCTTTTAACTCAAAAAAAAAAAATAATAATATTGGAATAGAATAATAAATAGTTTTTCCAGAATAGCTGTGAAGGTTACATGTTACAATGATGAAAATTATCTGTCTACATGACATTTTTCAGGAGTCAAACTGCTAGTAAATTTGCAGCACAGGTAGAACAAAATTGCATGCAGCGAGACAACTTTCATCATATAACCTTCACAACATACTTCTCAAGTGTCCAGATTTTTGCCTCATATGTTTAGTCTTTTCCTCATAAAATGTGTGGCTCTCTGGCAATTCACTGAGGAATGAAGTCACTAAATAAAGACATATCATTGAGTTGCAGGCTTCATATCCTTTATAGAATGCAAGCTAACACAAATCCTGTTATTCCACCAACTTTCCAAGCTTATAAGAGCAATATTTAGAATCTGTTACTATTTTTGGTCCTTCGGTCCCCTCGTTGCTTTATGTTTAGTCCAGATTTCATGTGCTAAGAGGTTGAGATGTATGCCTCTGAAACTAATTGTTTTTTTTTTATTTTAAAGCATGTTCACTGGAGCAACCTCCCTTATTGTAGGGGTCTGAGACCTCCATCTACTTTTCAACCTCTTGGTGCAAGAAAATCTGGACAAAGTCTAAAATAATGGGGGGGGGCAAAGACTTAAAAATAGGGGCTAAATTTTAAGTATTGCTCTGATAAACTTAGAAAGTTGCTAGATTAACCAGATTTGTGTTCACGTGCATTTTTTGAATGATATTAAGTCTGAAACTCAAATGTATCTCATTATTTAGTACTTCAATCCACAGTGATTTGCTAGCAAAATACAAATTTTATAAGAAACAGACTAAAGATATGAAGCAAAATTCTGAACATTCTGTGAAAATGTGTACAGTTGAGAGCTATGTGTCTCTCTACTCATATGCATGCACACAGATCCTCACATACATATACTCACGACCACTTGCACACACGCACTCATGTACACTCAAATGTACGAATGTGGGCACACTTGCATATACCCATGCACTCATGCACACTCTCATACTCACTCGTGCATGCTTGCATACATGCATTTACGAACACTCGGATACATGCTCTTGCAAATACTCGAAGACAACCAAACACATAGTTTCACTTTCTGAGAGGAAAAGACTGTGATGTTCCTCTACACATTCATGCATACATATACACATATAGTCATGTGCACATGTGCTCACGCACGCTCACATACAAACACATTCACTAATGCGCACTCTCGTATACACACACACACACACTTGTGAGCTCTCGCAAACACTCACAGGCAACCAAACATTCTCTTTTTTAGAGGAAGAGAGTCTGATGTCTCTTTTGTAACACAGATACAACATTCTTAAAAAAAAAATGTGAGCACAATTCATGATTTTATTTAAAGTGGGGGGGGCACTCGCCCTCCTCGCCTATGGTTCCAGCGCCCTTGGTAGTCCTTCAGGAAGTTAATAGAATTGAAAAGCAAATACTGATTACCAGTCAAGATGCAGAAGAATGCATTTGACAGAGTCAGGTGGGGTTATTTATTTGCAGTCCTAAAGAGTTAAGGTTTCCATCGTTGAGTTATACATCTGCTGAAACATATGTAAGAAGGATTGGCCACTTGCATCAAGGTCAATGTTGAATTAACTCCACTGCTTAAGACTGCCAGGGCACAAGGCAAGGCTGACCTCTGGTCCCTTTGATGTTGGGTTTATATTTAGAACCACTTGCCAGAAGACTGATTCTCAAATGGTCAATGATTTAAAATTGGCAAGGAAAAGGCAAAGGTTGTCTTAAATGAAAATTGCCTATTTATATGCCCATTTCATATAGGCGCATGATGTTGTTAATGAAAATAATAAATGATGTTGGTCTTATAAAGTGGATGCCCAGAAAACAGGTTGTGAGGTAAACTACTCTCCTTCTAGGGAATTAAAAAAAATTTTTAGTATATGGAACAAGAACAAACTGAAGTACTTGGGTATTACTTTGGTCCAGAACCTGCTCAATACAATAAGTATTTCATATAACAAAGAAAGTGACAGTCAATAAGCTCAAAATATGGAAGCTGTTAGAGCTAGACTTGGACCTAAAGGGGTCTATATTAGACTGTCAAAACAGCATTACAGCAACTGCCGTTTTGACAACACAAAGAGCAAAATGCTTAAACAGAGAAAGCTCAGGTCAACGATTTTTTTTCCGAAGGCCTGAGCAGTGACATTGCCCTTTGCCTCACTGTAGTGCAATCTTGGAGTTAGTATACTTAGTTGGAGAGGGGTGTGGTGTGTTTTGTCTTGTTGGTCTACTGATTTGTTTCCCCTAGGAAAACAATTGGTGACCTGGGGTTTTGCTGTTTTACCATTTTGCTCTTTACGTGTCATCGAAACAGCATTCGCTGTAATGCCATTTAGACAATCTAATACAGACCCAACCTAAAGACAAAATTACTAATCTGAAAAACAATTATAGACCAGCCTGAATCCAGTTACAGATGGTTCTTCTGTTTCCAGAGGCATGTGCATTTCAAGCCCTGACATTAAATCTGTGGATATCTTGTTTTTTTTGAGGGATCTAATGGCAGAATTTACACTGTGAAGTTCTAACCCAGAATAGTATGGGATTATATCCCACTTCCTAATCTTAAAGGGGGACAGGGAACCTCTAACATTCAAGGATACTAGGGATCAATACAGTTGAGGATATTTGGGCTGCGACACCGAAAGGGTGACATGGCAATATGGATTGAGACAGGTGTGTAAGAGATGGCGAAAGTGAAAAAGTGTCCAGACAGCATATTTGGACAAAAGTAAAAGACAGACTGAATACAATTTGGAAGGGTGTGGCTGAGACCAGTTGATAGATATTAGAAAATATGGGAGATGTGAGGTATAAGGACTGATTGGCAGCCAAGTGAGTGGCTCTAAAAGGCTTCCAGTGCTGGAAAAAAATTAAGGGATTGTCTGAGACATCATTAAGATATAAATTATCATTCATAATTAGAGGAATTACAGGTATTTGCTGCATGGGAAAGATTTAAAGAAATATTTAGTTTGAAAATGTGTGACTATTTACTTTATAGGGGACTGAGACAAAGATATAACAAGATAAAGAAGCAAGCAAGTGAGATGGGGCAAGATCTTCTGTGGGGGAACTACCTGATCAAGGTGGGTCAACTAAGGGGCTAGTATCAACATTCTATGTACCATTCAGTTCACTACCAGGCTAAGACATTTAACTTTGATTGAGAGAAGATGCTAGGTGAAACTTTTCATGAAATTCGGTGTAGGGAAATATGTGAGTTAGTGAAATGTGTGACTTGCTCCAGAAAATTCAGTATTTTTGGTTGGAACTATTTGCATAGGTATTTTTACACTTTTTTTTTTTTTTTATGGCAGCATATTAAAGCAATGCTGTACCATTAAAGCAGTTTAGTGACTAGGTTACAGTCTACTCATAGTGCAGATCAGATTGCAGGTAAGGGGAGTGTCAATGCAAATAATAATTTAGTATTAAAAGAAACAGCAGGAAGCCAGCAGAAAAATCTGAAGTGAGATACCCTCAACATCTCAGCTAGCAACAGGTACTGATATTAATATGTTTGTTCAGCATGGAGACTTACTTATGTTGGTGCACAACTTGAATTTGGGAGATAGGAGTAGGCTGCAGAGCTTGCTGGGGGCTTTCACAAGTCAGTCAGCATATGACATCATATTACCTAAGTTGCTATGCCCAACAAACGTATTAATATCAGTACTTATCACTAGCTGAGAGCCCATATGAACTGTGCCCCTTCTAGCTCGTCCAGATCATTTGTCCTTCCTTACTTGCTGTTCTCCACAACTTTGTCACTTCCAATTACCTGTAGCTGCTTCCACCTGGATGCTGGTGGTGGGGTGTCAGGGTGGTTTTCCAATAAAATCTAAGGTTGGTGGCTTGTTGCAGAGTTAAAAGAAGTTGATGTCGGTAGTGGGGAAAGAATTAGTAGTTCAGTGATTGTTTGTAAAGAAACTGGCAGCGGATAGGTTATTAGTACCCTCTGAGTTTCATCCATTTAGTGTCTATCACATCTTCCCACTGGGATTGGTGCCCAAGAAAGCACCTGCGAAATATAGGTTGACACATCATTTGTCTTTCCCAGAAGGTGAGTTGGTCAATGCTCATAATGATGAGTCAGAGGTTAAGATTCAGTATTCCTCACTGGATGACATAGTTAGGTAGTCAAGATGTTTGAGGATCCTTGTTAACTAAACTGACTATTGAGCCTGTCTTTAGGTTACTACAAGTGAGGAAGCATGATAGGCCTATATTGAGCATCCCAGTTGGTGATTTTACTTTAAGTCCCTACCCATGAGCTGCGCATTAGCGTGCATCACTTTCAAAAAAATTAGCACTGTGTTGGATTAGGTGTGGAAGCAGGGAACAGTGGGCAAAAGGACGGTGCACTATTTGGGTGATTTTTTTTTTTTTTTTTGATTGGCATAGGTAAGTAATCAGTGGTTAGAGAAATTACAGTATTTGGACAAGTGTTTAAGAGGCTAGGAATGCTGTTAGCTAAAGATAATACAGAGGGGCCATGCTAAGAGGCTAGCCTTTTTGTGTGTAGAGTTGAATGTAACCTTAGAAATCTTCAAGCTTCTGCACAATAAGGTAAAGAAAGTAACAGATAAGAGGAGGTTAATAGTGAAGAAGGAAAAGTTAAGGGTTAAGGAAGTGATGGAAATCTTAGGTCTCTTAAGTTTTATCTGCAGAGCAGTAAGGCAGGGGCATACATTTACATGAGCTGTAGCCAATTTGTTACAGTGTGCAAAGCAGAACCATCTTTGGGTAAGGCTTGGCAGGCAGGTCAAGGAAGACTTGTCTATTTGGCATTTTGGCAGCATTTTAACAGTGTGTCTTTTTGACAAGACTGGATTGCAGTGCCAGATACTGACCCGTTTATGGATGCAGCAGGGAGGATTAGGTATGTGTGAGCAATTTGTGGGCAGGTGGTTGGTTGAAGCATGGCCAAAGGCATGACATGAGGACCAGTGAAGGGATATCACCTTTTTGGAATTGCTGGTGATTTAGGTATCATTGATAGTGTGGAAGGAGGACGTTCAGAATGAGAGGGTAATATTTCATTTTGTTAACTTAACAGTAGTAAGTCTTGATGTGTCCAGTTTTTACTCTGAAAGATTTCTTTGTTTAACAATTAACTTTTCCTTTTCAGCTCAACACATACCTGGCCATTGTAATGTTTTTCAGTTGTGCAGGTTTCACCAGCTGTTACCTAAAGCTCAGATAAGCCACACTATTCTAACTGGTAAGGTGTGGGAGATTGGTTAAGCATGGCAAGTTAGGTGGTTCAGCATTCCTAGTCCAAGGTGACCAGAAAGACTTATGGTAGGGCTATGCTGGTGTTTAAGCAGTTTGTTATTGTTTTGTCATCAAATATGAGAAATTGGTTGGTTGATTTAGTATTTAGGTTTTAAGTTGGAAGGTTGGGGGGTCTGGGGAGTTAGCATGGTGAAGGTGAATCTTGCAGCAATGAATGCAGTGGCAAGGTTATGGGGTTTACACAAAGTTATGAATGACTGGAGGATAGGTTGTTGAAGGGTTGGGAGAAGGTTTGCCCAATAAAAGGGGTACTACATTGCCACTAGACATGCGTATGCCCCTGGTATTGATGGCACGATTGCACAAGGTGACACATTCTCAATTTGATTACTTATAGGCCACATTGCCAGTTTTCTTGTATGTTGTTATGGTTCGTGTAGGAGAATTGTTGGTTAAATCGAGGTGTCAAGATCTTAGGATTAATTCAACAGGTGTGCTGATGTGGATAAGTCATTCAAAAACTGTCTAAGTAGGAGCGCGTAAGCAAGTCCTGCTGCCAAGGAGTATAGTGCATTTACTATGCCAGTGGCTTGGACCAGAATTGTCAGATGTATGTGCTAAGCTGTTGAAGGACTAATTTTTTTGTGACTTGAAGGGGAAAAGGGTGGATGCTAGGAAGTTTGTGTCTTGGGTGCTGATGGTGTTGAGTGTAGAAGGGTTGGTGATAGATAATTTTATTCCTCACTCATTTAGCATAGGTAAGATGCCTGATTTGGATGAGGAGGGGTAGGTCCATGATGGAAGTGATTAAGAGAAGGTGGCCAGCTATGGCATTTATGAGTTACATTCAGTACAAAAAATATATAATAGAGATAGCAATCGATATATGCAAATTGTTATAATTAAAAAGGTGGAGGGCTGTTAACTGTGTGTGCTTCTTTTACATGCAGAAAGATATTAGTCACATTGGGCCTGTCTTGTATCTACTGGGTGGCTAGAAGAGTGGAGGTGTGACCAGGTAATGTGTAAGTTTGGGCCTAGATCTGATACACTGGCAAATCCAGTGACAAAGTTTGCAAGGTATGCTAAGGCGTCAGTTGTTGCCAGCACTGGAAAAGACAAGACAGCAGTCTGGCAACCCATTTGTAATAGTTATACATCTGGGAGATAATGACATTGGCAGTATACCCAAGGGGAGATTGCTTACATATTAAGGGATTTTTTTTTTTTTGCTTTGAGCATGCATCCTGGGCATTTGTTGGATTCTTTACCGTTTGGTGAGTTGAAAAGAATATTTGATCATACTAGTTGATAAGAACTAAAAATGGTGGAATTAAATAAGGTGGAAAACAGATTGAGAATTAGGGGGTACAGTAAAGAACAGATTAGGAAAGCCAAATTGTGTGTTTTAAGAGGCACTAGAATGAAGACCTAACATGAGGGTGAATCAGTATAGGCAGTATGGCCTTAATAATAGTAACGAAAAATATTTCTTGTTACTAGGTTTCCAACCTTCTCTGAGCATTTGGAAAAAAATTGTGAAAATATTGTGGTATGTTATAAGTGAGGATGAGAATATTGATGGTTTGTTCCCCTAACACATTACATTTGCTTATAAGAGGAGTTGTAATCTCAAGGAAATGTTAAATTATGTGTATGAACCCAGGAGTGTGGTTAAGCAGTCATTTAGGGTGTATGCTTGTGGACGTTGCAGTGTGTGTTCTAAGGTTAGAAACTCATCAGGCATGAAAATTAATGGGAGACCGTATATTGCTAAGGATTGTTTTAACTGTAATTCAGTGGGGGCTGTATATATTATAGGTTTCAATTGTCCTAAACCTATGTGGTATGTGTGTCAAACAAAATGTAGGGTACATTTGGAACATCTGGGAGATATCAGAAACAGTAAAAGTAATAGTCTTGTGACTAAGCACTTTATGGAAGCACATGGGAGTATGGATTCAGGGTTCTTCTATTCTGTTCTGGCAAAACCTTTTTTACCTAGGGGAGGGGATTATGTAGGAAAATTGTTGGAATTAGAGGCAAGATTAATTGTGATTTATAGAACATTTTGTCCTATTGGTTTAAATCAGGAAATTAATATTTAGTGTGCTTAAAATGTGTTACAATTTTTTTTAAATAAAAATGTTTTGTAGTAATGGACTTTTTTTAGGGGTGAATTTGTATCAATTGTTTAATCGGGGATGCTTGTTTGCACATGTGTATAAAGTGCATTATGGTGTTTGTTTCTTATATCCCTGAAGGTGAATGGCAGAGATACCAGATTGTTGTAATTTAAATAAAACTATGGAGCTGAACTTTGCGTTTATTTGTTTTTTCATTTATTGAAGTGTTTATAGTGTCTATTAAGGGATTTGTCAGTAGTTGTGCAGCTGATCCCCAGAGGCTAAGGTTGTCTTGTCGGCCATAATTTCCAAGTTGGTTTGGAAAGTTGCTGATAAGTTTAAGGCAATGGAGGGGACTAGGAGGGTTTTAACTGTATTGTGGCTAGGGTGAGTGGCGTTTTTGTAATGGAACACTGGGACTTTGCGGATAGAGATCCAGCCTTGTTTTGTGGTGGTGGTGGTGTACAACTTAATGACATTGCTTTATACATGTTTAATGAGCAAATTTGATTATTTCTGCAGGATTTGTTTGGGAGATAGGTACTGGCTATTTTTTGGGGGACAGCCTGGTAGATGGAAGAAGGGTCCTAGTAATGGGTTAAAAGTAGCCACTTACCACCCCCCCCCCACCCCCCATCCCCCCAGGTCTCAGTTGGCTCTCTCATTGACTCAGGTGAGAGGTGCTACAATGCCTGGTAGTGTTAATCCTGGTTAGTGAAAGGTGGGACTCTGCTACAGGTTGGTGTGGTGAGTGGTCTGACATGCTGCCTTTTTTATCTAAGCTTAAGTTATTATCAGAATGTTAATGAAGGAAGTGAGTGGTCTATCATGCTACCCAGTTGTTTATGATTTGTTAATATTGGCTGTGTTTTACTTTTTACTAAAACTAGTTATTGATGTGTTTGCATATAGAGAGTTGTCAAGTCATTTGTTTAGGGGTATATCCCAGTGGCAAATTGTATGCCAGAGTAAATATGAATCAAGCCTTTCATTACATGAATGAAAAAAAATCCACTGTAATATCTTTGTATAGTTGTACATTTTCTCATCACACCATCAAAAAGATTAAAATTAGCATGTACTTAAAAATTGTACTGTCACTAATGGGATGCCGCTGAAGGTCAGGAGTACATAATGATCCCGAATCAGAACAGTTACATGTAATAAGTATCAATTGTTCTGCAAAAGTTTAAATTTACAAGCAGCTCATAAGTAGTGCTCAGTGCAGCTGGAGAGAGGGAGAGAGAGAGAGAGAGAGAGAGAGAGAGAGAGAGAGGCAAGCATTAGATTCCAGTAGTCCAAAGTCTGAATCCATCAACTTCCATTTATCTACTATGTGACTCTGAGCAAGCCATTTAACTAGATGGTATTTTAGAATGTCTTAGAAGGTTGGCCTGGCTCCTCAGTTGTCACCTGGACAGCATGCCAGTAACTACAATGGATACATGAGTTTAGATGAAAAGCATGAATCAATGAAAACAGCCACCAATCCCAAATGAATGTATGACACAGTAGACTGCATGATGTTGATATATCTAGGCGTGGTACTATTATGTGGCAAATTTCATTTGACCCATGCAGATGGCATCGATTGTGCACTTTTAATATCAATTGTCATGAAAGCTGAGATGACACTACATCAAGCCGCACAGAGATACACAAGTTGTATATGACTTGTGTGGCTCTGCTTCTGTGGGTATCATTCACAAGGCCACTTTATCCTTGTGGGTAAACAGCACTGCTTATTGGAAAATTGGAATGCCCAGCAGCACTTCCACTGATTACTGTTATAGATAACTTGCCTGTCATAGATATAGTGCAATGCTGATCCCCTTAAAGAATTCTACAGTCTGGTATTAAATAGCTAAACAACTACCTACTTTATTTCCTCATTCTTCTGTTCTTCGCTTGGTATTTCACTAAGTATTTTCTTTATGTCATTCTCATAATCTTTCTTCTATTATGGTGCACTTTAAAATTACAGATTCCATTCTGCTTACTGCAATGTTATTATTTTATACTTGGTACTTTTCCAGATTCCTATTCATTCTACATTTTGAATTGCCAGATGCCAATATGTCATGCATATAGATATGTTAGTCATATTGCCTTTTCTCTTATATTAAAGATACCAGATTTATTGAGCTAGAGAGAGGATATGTCAAATCACAATGGATTAAAAATGATCCACTATCCGTCTACAATTATTATACATAACCATCCCGTAAAATGATATGAGAAAATATACACAGAAGGTGGGTTTCATTTTCATTTTAGAAACTGTGTAAATTTGTTCAAAATTGCATTGTATAACAGAAACTTGGGTACCAACTGTGCATTAGGCTGTGATACATTTAATAATGTACATCTTTTTTCTACATTTCTGTAAATCAGCATAAAGAGTTAAGCAAAAGAATGCAATATGGGTTAGAAATATTTCCACTGATTAGCATTTTGTAAAGTAGTCACTCAAAAGTTTTAGCATGAAATGCAGAATAAAACAAAAATGATGAATCATGTCCTATGTGTTATAGTCTGACTGTGATTTACAGAGGCGGCGCAGTCGGGTTAGGATTTGCAAAGTATAGCGGGCTACAGCATCAGCACTTTCGCTCTAACGTGTACACGTTACACTGAATAATTATGATTTTCTTGATCATTGCAAGGTAGGGAGCAGGTGTAATTCTGGATATCATCTGGAACAAGTGCTAGATGGACCTCGCACTGACAAGCCTGTGAGTGTGATGCATTCTACTGGTCATAAAGATCAATCTGAATTCTGCATCCTAGCCTCAGGAATATTCCAGCATTCTTCACTTGATAACACTAGGTTATTTCAGTTCTCTCCATCAAAAATACTGTATAGGCAGTCCTCATGTGTTTGCAGCAGACAGCGTGAGAATATATTCCACCACATTTGATGGTACCCCCAAGAATGGCATTCTACCATGAAATCTCTACATAGGATAGTAGTTCTACTAATGATGCTTAAAGCAACAGACTAACCCATATATTCACATTTACCCCATAGCACAGAGAAATCCAAAGAATGCCCACTCCCTCTCCTGACAAGTGCCCCGAATAATTACATTAACATAATTATAAAGGCAGGTACCTTAAAGCAGGTTATAAACTAAAAAGCAAACCTGTAAATGAAATGACGACCACTCAGGAATATCGCTGAGTACTGTAGAACACCACTCAGGAATATCGCTGAGTACTGTAGAACACCACTCAGGAATGTCACTGAATACTGTTGGACACCACTCAGGAATATCACCGAATACTGTAGGACACCACTCATGAATATCACCAAATACTGTAGGACACCACTCACGACCATCACTGAATACTGTAGGACACCACTCAGGAATATCACCGAATACTGTAGGGCACCACTCAGGAATGTCACTGAATACTGTAGGGCAACACTCAGGAATGTCACTGAATACTGTAGGACACCACTCAAGAATGTCACCGAATACTGTAGGACACCACTCAGGAATGTCACCAAATACTGTAGGGCACCACTCAGGAATGTCACCAAATACTGTAGGGCACCACTCAGGAATGTCACCGAATACTTTAGGACACCACGCAGGAATGGCACCGAATACTGTAGGACACCACTCAGGAATGTTACTGAGTACTGTAGGACACCACTCAGGAATGTCACTGAGTACTGTAGGACATCACTCAGGAATGTCACCGAATACTGTAGAACACCACTCAGGAATATCACCGAATACTGTAGGACACCACTCAGGAATATCACCGAGTACTGTAGGACACCACTCAGGAATATCACCGAGTACTGTAGGACACCACTCAGGAATATCACCGAGTACTGTAGGACACCACTCAGGAATATCACAGAATACTGTAGAATACTGCAGAACCAGCACACTAATACATATAATCACCCAAAAATATATTTACAGCAGCATAATATTCAGTTATGCAAACAGAAGAATGTGCAAGAGAAAAGTAACACTGTTGTGACGATGTTTTCCAACATAATTTACTTCTTTCAATCCACAGAAACCATATTAAAGCAGATACGACACATGGGGACTAAACAGAGTAAACATGTAGGTACATGTTTACTGCACAGGTGACTATCCTGAAGTTGATTTCCTGTTTGGAGAAAGGACCATGTATAAGGA
This sequence comes from Protopterus annectens, assembly GCF_019279795.1. Classification (NCBI taxonomy): domain Eukaryota; kingdom Metazoa; phylum Chordata; order Ceratodontiformes; family Protopteridae; genus Protopterus; species Protopterus annectens. Next base: position 430,778,673 of record NC_056747.1, on the reverse strand, counting down.
GATTCAAATGACTGAATGACAGAAAGATTCAGAAAGAGTCTCCTTGTTGGAACTAGAAGCAGAAAAGAGGCTGCTGTTCCTGGATACCAGTCAGGTGTGCAGTTCACAGAATGAATTGCACACTTTTCTGTATCTGCTCAGTCTGGTGGCCATTTTAGCAGTGCACTAAGCAAAGCCAATAGTATGCAAAGATTTTGGGAAAAGGGGTGACTATACAGGTGAAGTATGGTGCAGAGTATAAAACAGAGCTAAACTCTGCTATATTATTAGCAAGAATTAAAAGGTAGTATGTCCACAGTATAGGTGGTGCTGTGGGTACTATGACAAATGCACCAGCTGTGGTAGAAGCATACAGGACAACCTTTGCAACCAAAGCTTAAATGGCATATACAAGGACACCATGGCAGCAACAAACATGACTCAAGGGCACACAGCAGATGCAGTCTGTGTACTCAAGACGTGTGATGCATTGTGGAAAGACATGGAAGTACAGCAGTGCAGGAATGTACATAAGTGAAGTGTGTGTACCACTAGGTATGCAGTATGTGTACCCATTAGGTATTGCAATGAGATCCACAATCACCACTCAATATCTGGCAAGGGCACAAAGCAGAGGCTGTCTTACACATGACTGGAATCTACAGCAGTAGCCTGACTATTCCAAAGGTACACAGAAGAACCAATCCACATGACATTTACAGATATTGCAGTCACAGGCCCCCAATCGTACTACTTGCCTGCATAAAAGAAACAGCATTCTGGAGTTCAAAGCAATGGTAGGTTGTTTGCTCAGAGTCATCCAGAGGACAGTAAGGTCCCAGACAGAGAACATGTACACCCTGGAATGCTAACACATATAGTAGAGTACTGATCAAGCAGACAACAGACAATAGCTCTCTAATGTACATGGCATGAACTTCTCCATAACCACACAGCAAAGATGACTGCAGCAGTTTTATGGCACACTTATTATGAGGTAGAAGGAAAATGGCATAGGTTCACTCTGTGCTCACCTAATTAGAGTTCATGGCCCAATAACAGCTGTGGCAACAGCCCTTAAATTAGGGATGCACTGGGGTAGCAAATAATGGGCAATAGTTGCACAGTAAAGAGCTACGTATGCAAAACACAGGCAATGCTCAAGGTTAATGCAATTTGTGATGGATGTTAATGGTGTGAGTAGGACATAATGAGCACCGCAGACATGACCTGCACATACATACGTGCACTTATAGAGGAGCACATACACCGTTGGGTGTTTATGCAGCAGTGCATGCATGTGTGTTGTCCTTATTTGCTCCAAGATGCTTAAAATGGAGGAGGATGACATGTATGAGGTGACAAGGGGTGCATGTCATGAAATATTTGAACTAAATTAATCTTACTACCATTCCAGAGTAGCCCTTGAAGATAGCTGCCCAGGTTATGAATCCCACTCTTGCAAATAAATCATTGTAATAACAAAGCTAAACTTTCCTGCCAAATAGGTAGCAGTGTAAAGACCTCAGGGCCCACTTACTAACCAAGTACTCACTTTCTTAATGAACAGCTTGTTTCAGCCTTGGACAACTTAATGCTTGAATAGCAGACGGAGTTTCTCATTTCTTACCCTCTGCAATGCACTGCCTTTCATTCACACAGATAAACTCCAAACTCCTCTGGGACTGACCTCTGAAACATCTGTATGTACAATAAATGGCTTAGGAAAAATCAAGTGACATTAAAATGGGCTTGGAATACAGGCTTTTTTTTTTTTTTTTTTTTTTTTTTTTAAGAGGAAAGGATCTCTTAGCCTCCAAAGTCCATTTGATTGTACTGGGTAGCTTCCCTTTAGTAAGATTTGTAAAGAGCATGTAATGTAGGCAAACTGGGGAATGAATTTCCTGTTTTAACCATCAAGTCTTAAAAGGCTGTTCCTTACTTCTTCATCTTGGGAACTTAATATTCCTTAAAAGCTTCCACGTTTTCTTTTTGGTGTCTTAATAGTTCACCTCCAAACTGCCTACCCCAAATAAAACTTCTATAATTTCCAAGCTTACAGTTTGGTACATTAACAACAGGCCCATACTGTTTTAGGTAATTTAACACTGCCTGGGCTGAATAACTGATGTGGTTTAAAAAAGCCATCAGCTGCATTTTGGCACTATCAGTTATAACACAGAACTTTAATGCTGACAAATGATAACACAGACCTGAATTTCCAACAATAAAATGGAACATAAAAGTCTCTCATAAAACATTACCTGCTTCAGATCTTTATAGAAGATGTGTATTATTAGAGCCTTCACTAGTGTTCCAGTCTCTTCTGTGCAGCCTGTCTTGGAGCGGATGCCCTGGCATCAGGTTGTCTCTCATTCACACAGATGCACTCCAAAAGTACAGTTTTGTACCTACCATAAATGTAGATGTTCGAAGATCCACATTGCTGCAGTCCTTACACTTGGGTAGTCCGCTGTCCTCGGTCGGCCCAAATATCAAAGTATTAGGCTGACGTCGGTCAAGGCGCTTAAGACTGACATCAGGACGTCAGGGTACAAATGCGCATGACCGACATCATATCCTCAGTCTTTTCTTGCCCCAGATGTCAGAAGACCCAAAAAGAAAGGTCAAAACCAAAAGACAGCAAAAAACAACCAACCACCCTTGCACTAATCATATGTACAATATATACAATATCCACAATATTTACAACCCAAACCACACAACCGCCTCTAACTACAGAGGGGAAGGAGGGAGGGATTGGACTGCAGCAATGTGGATCTTGAACATCTACATTTATGGTAGGTACAAAACTGTACTATGTTCTTCATCTCACATTGCTGCAGTCCTTACACTTGGGTAGAATCCCAAAGCAGAGGTAAGGGAGGATGGCAAAATTATAAAGCAGTAGGAGCTGCCAAAATGCCCTGTAAAATTGCAGTGGCAAAACCAGCCCTAGATTTAGAGTAAAGTGGAAGGTGGTAATGCTTAGAGAAAGTATGCACTGAACTCCAAGTAGCTGCCTCCAAAATATCTTTAGTTGCCACCCCTTAAAAAGCTGTAGAAGTGGCAGTAGCCCTAGTGGAATGAGGCCTAATCCCAGCTGGAATCTCCTTACCATGATGGGAATAACAGAAAGCAATACAAAAACCAATCCACTTAGAAATAGTTTGTTTTGACACAGGCTTGCCCTGAGATCCCAAAGCAAATGAAACAAATAACTGCTGAGATTGCCTGAACCCTTTAGTTCTGCTCAAATAATATCGCAACTGCCTGTGTATATCCAAAGTGTGCAAAATCTTTTCCCCTTTATTTTGGGGGTTTGCATAAAAAGTTGGCAAATGAATAGTTTGGTTTAAAGCCACACTAGAAACCACTTTAGGCATAAAGGAAGGATTAGTACGCAAAGATACCCTATCCTTATGGAAAATTAAGAAAGGCTCAACTGCCATAAGGGCCTGTAATTCAGAAACCCTTCTCGCAGAGGTAATGGCCAACAAAAGCAGTCTTCCATGATAAATATTTCAACTCGGCAGTAGCTGCAGGCTCAAAAGGTTGTAGAGTGAGTTTCTCCAACACAAAATTGAGATCCCAAGCAGGAGTAGGAGCTCTACGTGGGGGTCTTATATTCTTTGCCCCTCTAAGGAATTGCTTAAACAAAGGATGAGAAAACAATGGTGGGTCACAGTCATAGTGAGCAGAAATTGCTGCAGCATGAACCTTAATAGAAGAGAAGGACAAACCTTTGTCCAGTAACTCAGTAAGATATTGAAGAGCCACACTTAAATTAGGCTTAGAAACATCAAAATCCTTTGCTGTACTCCAAAATAAAAATCTCTTCCATTTATCTGCGTACACTTTCCTTGTACTAGGCCTTCTAGCCTCCAAAATAACATTCAAAACTTGCTGTGGAAGCTGAGACCCTCCAGGGTTTAAAACAGAATATGCCAGGCTGTTAGGTGAAGAGAGTGAAGTTTGACATTGAGTAAATGACTGTTCTCCTGAGACAGCAGGTGTGGAATCGAAGGCAAAGGCCATGGAGGCTCCGTACCAGACTTCTCAGTAATGGGTACCAGTGCTGTCGAGGCCAATCTGGAGCTATTAAAATCATCTTTGGCTTGTCCTGTCTGACCTTCAGGAGTACCTTTGGGAGGAGAGGCAGAGGTGGAAAGGCATACACATGAAGATTGCTCCAATTGAATGAAAGAGCATCCACTTTCCAAGCTGTGGGATGAAACCTTTTGTGCAAAACTTTGGCAGCTGGTAGTTTAGTGGAGAAGCGAACAGATCTATGTCTGGAGTTCCCCATAACACTGTCAATTTCTGAAATACATGAGGATCCAATTTCCACTCGTGGGGATCCATAATTTGTCTGCTCAACACATCTGCTAAGGAGTTCTGTGCTCCCGGCAGAAACCTTGCCTGAAGATTTAGCTGTAAACTGAGAGCAGTCTCCCACAAAATCATTGCTTGTCTGCATAGAGGATAAGAATCGTTCCCCTTGCTTGTTGATGTACCACATGACAGTTGTGTTGTCTGTTAGAACCAACACCTGCCCTGGAAGAAGTAAATCCTTGAAAGCTATTAATGCAAATTGGACTGCTAACATCTCCTTCAAGTTGATATGTAGATGTTGAAGTCTGGCAGGCCACGTGTCTTGTACCCACTTTCCATTTAGATGAGCTCCCAAGCTTTGTCTGAGGCATCTGTCGTTAGAATCTGACTCGCCTCTGGCCGGGTCACAGAGAGTCCCTTGTTTAGGTGACATTCCTGAGCCCACCACAAAAATTCCTTTTGAATGCAAGGTATTATCTGAATGACAGTGTCCATATCCTGGCAGTGCTGTGTCCATACATTTTGAGATACCATTGCAGCTTCCTCATATGCAGTTTGGCATTGGGAAGCACCAGAATACAAGATGCCATGAACCCCAAGGCTTGAAGGACTGTCCTTGCAGTCAGCCTGGACTGATGAGACAATTGATGGAAGTAAAGAGAAAGATTCTTTTGTTTGTCCGGGGTCAAAAAGGCCATCTGGGATGCTGTATTCAGTCTCACACCCAGAAAGCACATGTCCTGAGAGGGTACTAGACTGGACTTTATTTCGTTCACAGAATACCCCAGGCATCTTAGCACTGCTATCACATATTGTAAATGATGAAGAAGTTCGTCCTTTCCTTGGGCCAGAATCAGGCAATCATCCAAATAAGCCTTAGCCTGAAGAAAGCTATCACTGGAGCCAGAACCTTCGTGAACACTCTGGGCGCAGTAGATAAGCCAAAGGGCAATGCAGAGAACTGATAATGAGAAGTCCCAGCCCGAAAACGCAGATACTTCCTGCAACTTAGACTGATAGGAACATGAAGGTAAGCCTCCTTGAGATCCAGAGTCACCATCCAGTGATCTTTGCCCAGCAGAGGTAAAAGCTGTTGTAACGTCAACATTTTGAACTTGGGAATGTCCAGATAAGTGTTGAGGATAGATAAATCCAAAATTGGTCTCCACGTGTTCCCCTTCTTTGGTACTAGGAACAGGCGAGAATAAAATCCTAGGCCCACTTCTGGCAGAGGGACCGGTTGTATGGCCCCTATTTGAAGCAGCAGAGAAATTTGTTTGTGAGCCTCTAGTCTTTGCTGATGAGGAATGTCCGGCATGCCTTTGAAAGGAGGCAAGGTATGGAAATAAAACTTGTAACCTTGGTGTATGATATCCAATACCCATCTGTCTTGGGTAACCAAACTCCAATTTTCCTTGAAGAGTGCCAACCTTCCTCCCAAAGGAGCTGCCAGGCAAGAAGGATCTGGCAGCTGAAAAGGTAGGTCATTGGGCCTGTTTACGAAAGGACTGGCCCCTGGCCTCACCCGAAGATTGTGCAGGTGAACTCCCTGTTCTAGGTCTGAAGGAGCTCTGAGCTCTGCCCCTACCACGTCTAGATCTACCCCTAGACTGTGAATCATAAGAAGGGTACGTCCACCCCTTAGCAGGCCAATTCCTACTAAACTTCGGAGGCTGAACTTGTAAAAAATCTTTAACAGCCTGCATAGACTTAGCCTTGTCTTCCATTTTCTTTAAGACGGACTCCACAGGTGAACCAAACAACACATCAGACTGTAAAGGAGCATCCAAAATCCTTGTTTTAACATGGTCAGATAAATTCTGATCCCTCAGCCAGGCGTGCCTGCGAAGAACTGACCCAGTGGCAGCCACCCTAGACGAGGCCTGTACAGCATCAAAACCACATTGTAAAGAATGCTTACCCACTTGTTCAGAGACATGTACCAAATCTTGCAATTCTTTACACTCAATGCCTTCCGCCAGAGCATCTACCTTAGACTTCAATTGAGAAAGAAGATAGTTTTGATATTTCAACATGTGAAACTGGCAATTCAAAGCCCTCATAGCTAAGGTGGAAGAAGTATATACTTTCTTTCCCCATCTATCCAAAGCTCTGGCCTCTTTATCTGGAGGAACCGGATTTTTAACAACAGAGGCCTTGACACCCTTAGGTCCCTGACTAACAGTTTCTGGGTCCGCCCTAGGACTCTTATAAAGATATTTATGAGCCTCAGGCACCCTGTAATACCTATCCGGTTTAACAGGAGCAGGAGGCAAAGAATCAGGATTAAGTGAAGCCTCTGCAAACACATCTTCCACAACATCCAGAACAGGTGGTATAGCCAAAGGCCTATGCTGGGGTAAAAGCAAAATTCCTAAGCCTTTTCCTGGAATCAGAGAAGTCCTGACCTTCCCACTTAAAATGTTCCCTCATGGAATGAAGAGTCTCTGAAAAAGAAAAATCCTCTGGAGGAGAAGCAGGAGGAGTCGAATCATCTGCATCAGAATCAGAATAAGGAGAGTACTCCTGCAAGTCTTCAGCAGAAGACTCTGAAACATCCGAAGCCTGCTCAAAACTCCCCAACTCTGGTTCCACCCTAGGCCTCTTATCAGGAGGGGGTAAAGAACCTCTAATCAAAGTAATTAAATCTTCTGCCATTTTAAGCATGTGCTTCTTGGGCACAGATCCTGTTGAACTAGGAGTGACACCAACAGAAGCTAAACCTGGCCTGCCTCTGGGAGAAGCCTTGGAAACAGAAGGAGAGGGCCTAACCACCCTAGGAAGGGAGGGGAGTACAGTAACCTGAGAAGCCCCTTCAGCCTGACCTGCCTCCTGAGAGGCCACATCCTGCAATAACAAAGTCTCCCCCTGGGACTCCAGAGAAGCCTCCGGCGGAACCACCGGTTCCACTGACGCCTCTAAAGAACCAGCGTCCGGTACGGACGACTCTTCTTGCCTGGGTTTAGCTGCTTTGTCTTTGCGCTTCTTCGAAGAAGCGGGCGTCGGAGCATCCGCCGGCATATTATAATTGCACCGCTTCGAAGACCAACCTGGCACAATCTAACCTTCGCAATAGTGCGCTTATTGAACCTAGCACAAAAGCGACACCCAACAACGTTGTGCTCAGGCCCCAAACAAGGAATACACAAAGTATGATAATCCCTATGCGGTATCTGCTTCCCACAAGAAATACAGTTATTCACTTTTTCTGACATCCGGTAAAACACTGAGGCAAGAAAAAACTAAAATATTCCCCAACGGGGTACTTAGCCAACTTTGACTCGGTCTGAAACTCCGAATTCGAAAAATTTCAGAACGCCGAACGGCACTTGCAATGCTGCTTCTGCATCGGACCATGCGGCAAAAAAGACTGAGGATATGACGTCGGTCATGCGCATTTGTACCCTGACGTCCTGATGTCAGTCTTAAGCGCCTTGACCGACGTCAGCCTAATACTTTGATATTCGGGCCGACCGAGGACAGCGGACTACCCAAGTGTAAGGACTGCAGCAATGTGAGATGAAGAACATCTCCATTGGGCCTCTCTTCGAAAATGCTTTTCTCTTTGTTTGGCTTTGCCTATACCTTAAGTAGGTATAGGCATGCACCTGGAATGACACTCTGGCAGTTCCATTTAAGGGGATCATGACCTCCTACATCTACAGTGAGTGTCATTCAAAAGTAGAAAACAGGTAGTTTTGTAACAATTATGGCAGGAGCATTTCACATTATATACAGGATAATTAATAATGTGCCACATTATACCATACTTACAACAGTTTTAGGATTGTGCTGGTGGCAACATGATACTCTGTCACTATACATGCAAGTATAAATATAAATATATATGTGTGGGGGGGGTTGTAGATAACCCACTGAGTTCTAAACTCAAAGTTACTGAAAATAAAGATAAATCTAATTTTCAAAGTTTTTTTTGAAGGGAGCAACACCCCTACACCATTATGTAGGGGACTACATGCCCCTGACAAATTATATACACTAACTCTGAGATTGCACCATACAGGACAAAGGGTAAAGCTACCTTACCCTTGTATTCTGTAAGCTTGCCAAAAATAGTGGACTACATTCACTCATCCTTTGATGTGCATGTTATTCAAATCAGCTAGACTGAAATATAACAAGACACAGGGAACCACACACACACATTTATGACTCATGAAAAAGGAAACAGAAGTTATGTACTTGCCATAACTTGTTATCTATGTTGTCCAATTTCATTATGCATTACGAATGGATCCCAGACAGCCATTTGTCAGACATACAATCCGAGCCTCAAACTCCTCCCTCTCCCATGATGATCACTCCTCCTCACACCCTCAGATTTAGTTTGCTGCCCCTTCCTCAAGATGGTTATCTCAGAGACCATAGAAATGCAGAGACAAAAGACCTACTGGAGTCCAAACTAGGAGCCAGTGGGGTACGTAATCCTCTAGATCACTCTCAGCTGCACAAGGAAGGGGAAAGGAGGGTGAGATGTGATGCATAATGAAAATGGACAATACAGATACCAAGTTATGGTACGTGCATAACTACTAATCTGATGTTGTCCATTTCATTATGCATCATGAATGGGTCAGGGTGCCCAGGTACACAAACCCTAGGAGGACCCTCAAGGAAGGGGGTTCCTATTATATAATTGAAGATGCAATCCTTAAAATGCATCTTGAAAGAACATGAAAGCACGAAATAGCAAAATGGCATACAAATGATTTCTTTCTCTGGGAAAGAAATCGTTAGGCCGCTTCAGTTACTTTGCCATTTTCGTCACTGTAGTGTGATCTCGGAGTTGGTATATTTAAGTAGGGGGGTGTGGGGGACAATGTTTTGAAGTTTTTATTTATTTATTTATTTTTGTGGAACAGCGATTTTTTTTCCCTGCGAAAAAAATCGCTGAGCCGAGTGTTCACGATTGCAAGCGTTCACTTACATGGGGTTGATAAATCAGCATTCGTTTTTTTTAAGTGTTTGCTGATTTAATATAGACCATAGGAATGTTATGTCTGAGCACCACAGAAGCAAAGGATGCTCTGTTTCTGGAAATAATGTCCAGCTTCTTGTGCGATACAAAGGTATGAGCCAAGGACCAAGTAGCTGTAGTGCAGATTTCATCTACTGAAGTTCTAGCAGAAAAAGCTGAAGAGGATGACATTGATCCACTAGAGTGGGCTCTAACAGGACAGGAAAGTTGCTTGCTTTGCTGAGAATAAACTGTAGAAATAAATTCTGTGATCCATTTGGCTAAAGTAATCTTAGAGACAGTCTGTTCCAACCTGTTAGGCGAAAGGGCAATGAATAACTGCTCTGACTTTCTATGAGGTCTGGTCCTATGTAGGTAGAAATGTAAATGTCTGTGAACGTCCAAAGAATGTAGCATGTATTCACCTTTATTGGAGTAACTGGGAAAGAACAAGTAACTGAATGGTCTGATTCATGTTCACCTCCGAAGTGACTTTTGTAATGAAGGAAGGATTCATCTTAAGAGAAACTCTATGCATGATAAAGGTTCTGTAAGGTGGTTGAGAAGACAGAGCATGCAGTTCTGAAACTCTTCTGGCTGATGTAATAGCCACAAGAAAGGCAGTCTTCCATGACAAATACATCAGCTTGCAAGAACAAGCAGGTTCAAAGGGTTTTTGGGTGAGACCTTGGAGTACTAAAGTAAGATCCCAAGGGGGAGAAGTATCTTTGACTGGAGGTCTTAGGTGAAAAAAACCCTTTTAAGAATGCCCGAATTAGTTTGGAAGAAGAAAGGGTAGAGGGAAGACCAACTCCCTTTCCAATATGGACATTTGTGATATCCATAAGTTGCACCTTTATTGTAGGAAAAACTAGCTCCCTCTTAATAAAGAGAACTCAAAAACATAAGGACATCTGGAAACTGAGGCTGAAAAGGGGTCTATACTCCTATATAAAGCCCAGATGGAAAACCTTTTCCATTTGCTACAATATACCTTCTTGGTGGGGGGCTTTTGAAAGGCAAGAATAATGTCATGGACACGGTGAAGGAAGCCTGGACTTTAGCAAAATTACTGCAAGTGGAGAAACCAAGATGTTAGTTTGAGGGACCAAAGACTGTGGATCTGTCATTCCGTCAGATGTAAAATGAGATCCTTTCTAGGCTCCACGTCCTGAAAATGCTGCCCCCACCCCAACAGGGAGGCACCCATTGTCACTGTGACTGAAGGAGGGGGAAGACAAAAGATCTGACTAGATGAATACCATCTATGAACACAAACCATTCCAGGTGGCATCTACAAATTGGAGCAAGCTTGACTGGGGTTGATAACAGGTGACACTAGATGGACCATTGGACCACTACAGTCTACTGGAGAACTCACATGAAGAACCTGGCTAGAGTCACCAGAAGAATGGCAGCCAACATGGAGAGCAAGGCTATGAAAACTAGGTAGGCTGAAGGAGATGGCATGTCTAGTAGGCATTGTACCTGCTGCCTGAGAGATGATATCCTCTGTAAGGGATGAGCTGTAACCTGTGTTATCACATTCAACTGAGTCGTGATGAATTTGATGTCCTGGATTGGGATCATCTTTGATTTTGCCATTTTCACTGGGATTCCCAGGTGGCAAAACAGGCACATCACCTGAATTGCTCAGAGTGGTTGAAGCCTTGTGAATGATGTTAGGAGCCAATCATCCAGGTAGGGGAATACCAGGAATCTCTGCAGATGGAGATGTGCTGTGACTACTGCCATGCATTTGGTGAACACTCAGGGGGGCAGTGGTGACGGTGAAGGGCAGTGCTGTGAGATATCTTCTGGAGCACCTATTTTGATATGATAGGATGCATCCTGGAGATCCAATGAGTACATCCAGTCATCCTTGCACATGAGCGGCAGAATGGACTATACTTTAACCATGCATAACTTTGTCTTTTTTACAAAAAGATTTAAGTTGCTCAAGTCTAAGATGGGTCAAAGGTCTCCGGTCTTCTTTGGCACCAAAAAAAAGTGAGAGTAAATTCTGCATCCTTGCTGTTCAGTTGGGACCAGCTGGATGAGACTCTTGTCAAAAAGCTTCGGTACTTCTAGAAGAGCATTCTCCCACTGACTGGGTGGCACTTCAGGGAGATGCCCCCTGGTATGGGTAGGAGGAAGAGAAAAGGGAATACAGTAGCATAGAATAGGACAGTCAGGCAGCACTTCAGGGGCACTGAAAATGCCTGTCAAAGAAGGGTTCCCCAATGCCCTGGTTCTGTGGACCCCACTCTCCCTCTAAGGCAATCTCTACCATTGAATCCTTTCCCTCTGCCTCTGGAAGAAGATTCCTCCTGTGAGTCAGAAAAGGCCCTTTGGGATTTGTGGAACCACATCTTCTTCCTGCTCCACTGGTTCTTGGGGAATTGTATGCCCACAAGAGACACACCTCTTAAAACCAAAGAGTTTCTCTGGTTTGTCTTACATGCTGCCAAGTACTCATACAAGCATGCACTCAGACACCAGCCAAACGCTAACAACAAAAACTATCCTAAAAACTTAGAGAGAGCAGGAAAGGTTTTTTTTTTAATGAGAAAAGATAGATAGAAAGGAAAGGGAAAGAAGAGAAAATGAAAAGAGTGGGAAGGACCTAATGCCAGGGAAAATTAAAGTAGCCTAGTGGGAGAGGAAGTAGAAACTAAGTTTAACTTTAGGTTTAACTAATGAGAAAGAGGAAGAATATCAAGAGAAAAAATTTTGAAAACTTTACCTACACTGGAGAGAGGCTCACAATCGCTTCTGTCCGTAATGGTGGAAAACAAGATCTGAGGGTTTGAGGATGAGTGAGGTATCATGGGAGAGGGAGGAGTTTTAATCTCGGATCATATGTCTGAGAATGGCTAGCTTGGATCAGAGGATGGATCTTAAGACCCATTCATGATGCATAAAGAAATGGACAATATCAGATCTTCTGTTAGAACATACACTGCTGAAAGTAAACCAATAAACTCTGTACCACGGAGTAAAAATATATAAAAACAAGGCCTCAGTACCCTCATACCTCTGCATCTTTACATATACTAACTCTGTGATCAAACAGTGATGGTAACCCTTTACTAATATAAAAATTTCAAGGAAATGGAAAAGCACTGAAATAGATTTATAGTTTCCAGATTTGTTGACCCCTAACTTGATGAGCACTGAAGATTTTAAATGTATAAGACCCTACTTGACAAACATATGTCATCTCACACACAAGTTATTGTGAGGTACAAGTTCAAGAGAGAGAGACAGGCTGTAGGGGTTGTGTATGACATTACAGATGTTAAGGCAACTGGGATTAATTAAAATGGTCTTTCAATCTGTGGCTTAGAAATGAGAAGGAATAATGTCATGAAGATGTTAACTCTGAGGAAATACTCTGGTTAGGACTGGAAGACCAAGAACCACAGTAAATTGTGTGTGTTAATTTTCTTTTATAGGTTCATAGGTAGGTACTAGGCTATCAGCCCTAGGGCCCATACAAGCCTAGCCAAAAAATGTACCCAGAAGTGATCCCTGGGGTGAATTTCCCATTTCCCATCCAATCATCAAGATTTTTCTTGAAGAGTGCTAATGAGGAGCTCTGTTTGACATAGATAGGTAGTCAGTTCCAGAGTATGGGAAGTCTCTGGGACAGGAATCTATCCCTCCAGCATGTTCTGTTTATTGTGGTGACAAGGTTAAGGTCCCTAGAGCGTGTAGCTCGGAGGGATTGGGATTTCTTTAAGTGGAGCATGTCCAACAGCTCTGGGTTTGACATAGCTTTTTATGTTAGGCAGAGATCGCCCCTGAGTAGGCGATATGCGATGGAGTAAAGCTGTAGTTTTTTGAGACGGTCTGCATAGGGCATCTGTTTGAGGCCAGTAATCCTCTGTGAAGTATTTCTGTGGTCTTTCCAGTTGTTGTAGATGTCTTGTGAGATACATACCAAAAGGGGTGCTGTACTCTATAATGGGTCTAATGAGTGATGAGTAGAGGGGAACAATAACCTCTTTTTTTCTGGATGAGAATCCTTTTGTGATGAGATGAGCCACGTAGAAGGATTTCCTGACCACTGTGGCGGTGATTATCAAAGGAGAGACTACTGTCCACCTGTGTCCCAAGGTCTCATCACATTTTCGGCATTAAGTAGACTACCAGCTATGTGGTAGTTCATGGGTACAGAGTTTTTACCAAAGGGGATGACAATACACTTTTTGGCATTGAGCTTCAGGCCATGGCTTTGACACCAGGTATCTGTCTCAGTGAGGCCCTTTTTTAGTTTGTCCACATCGTTAGGAGTTTCAATTATGGCTCCTAGTTTGCAGTCATCTGCAAACTTTGTTAGCCAAAGACCTTCTGTGTTGGCCTGCACTTCAGAGAAGTATATACCAAACAGGAGAGGACCCAGGACTGAACCCTGTGGTACTCCACTTGTCACTGGTCTGATGTCAGATTTGGAATCCGCTACTTTCACAGTGTGGGTTCTGTCCATGAGCCAGTTGGCAACCCATCTTGTGACATAGGGATTTATACCTAGTTTAGTGAGCTTATCTATAATTCCAGAGTGGGGGATAGTGTCGAAAGCCTTGGTGAGATCTAGATAAGCTGTGTGAACCATTTTACCCTCATCTATGGCTTTGGTGACTGCTTCAAAGAAGTCAATCAGGTTTAGGAGACATGATCTGCCTTTTACAAATCCAAACTGAGTAGGGTCCAGAGTTTGGAGATTACCAATGTCTTTGTTTATGAGTTCCACAATGATACGTTCCATGGCCTTGCAGACCAGGCTCGTCAGGCTAATGGGGCGGTAGTTCCCGAGGTCCGTCGTGGCTCCCCCTTTGTGGAGTGGGATAACTGTCACGGTGTGCCATTCAGTGGGTACAAAGCCTGAGGTGAGGCTATGATTGAACATGGTACTTGGGTAGGGTACCAGTTCATTCTGTAGTTCGTGTAGAACGCAGCCTGGAATATTGTCAGGTCCCATGGATGCTGTGTTCTTGGCTTTGGAGAGTGTGTTTTTTACCTGTGCAGCCGTGATTATAGGAACTTTGCATTCTTCCGGTATAGAGATGGGCCCTCTAGGGGGTGAGAGGGGGGTAAGGTTAGCACTGAACCTATCTGCTAGGATGTTGGCAATATCAGTTGGTACTGTATATTTAGTGCCATTATACTGCAACTCAGAGCAGATCTGAGTGTTCCCATTTAGATTCTTGACATAGCTATAGAATGCTTTGTGATTGTCTTTAGAGTCAGTGACAATTTTGTTTTCGTAACTAGGTTTGGAGGATTTTATGAGGGATCTCAGCTTCTTACTGAGGTTGACCAGGGAGTTCCTCCAGTCATGGGATTTTACTTTTTTGCAACAGTTTCTTTCTTCTGTTGTAGAGTTTGTTTATGGCAGAGGACCACGAGATTGGCTTTCTTTTTTTGGAGGATAACATCTTGGTTCTATTAGGGATAGCATGATCCATGCACTCATGTAAGTGCTTATAAAGTGCATTTGTGTAGGATTCGGCAGTCATACCTCTATTGTCCGTCTGCATGGGTGTCATGAAGTTTGCCACTTCTGTCTTAAGAAGTGTGAAGTTGGCTTGTGAGAAGTTTTTACGATGGTTTCCCTAATTGGGGCTGGGGGTGGGATGTGGATGTCTAGGCTGATTAGCTTGTGGTTGGATCTGACCAACGAGGAATTGACCTCTGGTGTGGAACACCGGTTTCCCATGTTGGTAATGACCAGGTCTAGGATATTGCTGCCCCTGGTGGGGGTGTGAATAAGTTGATCCAAGGCGTTGGAATTTATGAATTCTAGAAAACATTGAGCAAAAGAGTTGTTACATGAGTAGTTTTCCCAGTTAATGGTGGGGTAGTTGAAATCACCCATTATTAGGGTGTTGGGTTGTACCCTAATACTTTCCAGTGTATCAAGAAATGAGGAGTGTGAATCCTGGGGCATGGTGGGGGGTCTGTAGCAAGCTACAATTTGGATTGCGGTCTTGCCCAGAGTTAGTTGCACTTGGATAATCTCGGATGCATTATGCTGTGCAACTAGCCTGGAGGTGTGGATATCCATAATGAATATGGACACTCCTCCGCCTTTAGTGCTTCTTTCTGGGTTAGGTGGCCGAAAGGTGTGGTATGAATTGAAGCCTCGTAATGCAGGGGTGCTCTCTGGAGCTTTGAACCAGGTCTCTGTCACTGCACAGATGTCAATGTTCTCCATTTTAAGGAGTGCCTCGAGTGAGTGCATTTTGAGGTTTAGACTTCTAGCATTGAGTAGCATTACTCTCAGATTTTGCTTACTTGTACCTGTTATGGTGGTGAATTTGTCATTTGAACCTTGCCTAAAAAAGGCACTATAGGGGGTGGCAAGAGCCTTAGCCAGTATCCGGAATCCTAAGGGGGACAGGTGCAGGCCATCTCTGGCAAAGCATCATGGACTGTCGAGCATGTCGTCCCAGGCAGACAAATACTGGATCCCCTTAGAATGACACCAGAAGCTTAAGCCAATTGTTGAAGTCAATCATTTTGTCCTTGTACTGTGGTATCATTCTGGGTGATGGCAGGATGCTACTCAGGGTTAGGGTCATACCTGCCTGGGATACAAGATTGGAGAGCTACTCCATGTCTCTTTTCATGTAGTCCAGGGAGGTACGGCTCAGGTCATTCACACCAACATGGACAATGACAGTGTCATATTTACTTATTGTGGAGTGACCTGAGTGCATGCATTATGTGGCAGATCCTGGCACCTGACAGGCAGCTGACAGTAACTTTCTCCTCGTTTAGTCTAGTGAGTGGAACATCAGTGTGCCTGACTATAGAGTCACCTATGACTAGAGTGTTGGGTACGATGTTGTGCCTTATGGGCTGTGGTTGAGTGGCACACTGAGTTTGTGGGCTATGTGTCATTTGGGTTGTGTTGGGGGGTGGAGTTTGCTTGTGTTTATGCTTTGGATGACCCTGATGCTTGGGCAGGTTTTTATTGAGAGCCTCCGCAAATGTAGGTGTGTGTTTTGTGTTTCTATGTGTGTAAGTATGTTTTAATATCTATTCAGTGCACATCTAGGCATGTGGTACTGCACATATGAAATGGCATGTTATATATAAATTATATATATATATCTATGTGTAGACACACACACACACACACACACACACACACACACACGTGCATGTGTGTGTAGGTATCTATACTATTTTACACTGATTTCCTTTACTACAGGACTGGAGTGACTTAGGATCATAGGAATAGGAAGTTACTAAGCTAATAGCCCTAGGGCCCTTATAAGCCTAGCCAAGATCTTACCCTTATTTCCACGATCAGCACCTATTGCCCCTGTCCAAGAGGGACACAGGTGGAACTCCAGGATGAATTTATAGTCACCCATCCAATCATCTATATTGCATTTGAAGAGGGCCAAAAGGTCCTCTGTTTGACATGAAGTGAGAGTCTGTTCCAAAGGTGTGAACCTCTGGGAGACAAATCTGTTCCTCCAGCAGGTTTTAGTAATGTCACATACTGGATTAAGGTCTTCAGAGTGAGTAACCCATGTATCATTTGACATACAGATATGCAGCATTATTCAAGTAACTATTTTATCTTTCTGAGCCCACTTCATAAATTATTTTTGATAAACAATTTTCAGTTACACACAGATAGATGTGCATATACATGTGTGTTTATCTATATATATCTATATATATCTATATATATCTATATATATATATATATATATATATATATATATTTACATACATATACATAGATATAGATAAAGATAGATATAAATATATACACCCATCCAGACATCCATCCACAACCACTTCTTCCCAATTTTGCACACGGGGTCACTTAATAGTCACAACCATCTAGCTCCAAGGTTTACACCACTGGGTGACTAGCCCTGCCATGATAGTTCCTCCACACCGTGCACGTGTACACACACACACACACACACACACACACACACACACACGTATGGCCAATCCACCTATTGCCTGCTTTTGGAATGTGGAAGGAAACAGAAGCACCCAGAAGAAGCCCACACAAATACAGAGAGGACATGCACACTCTGCACACAAGGCACCCCAAATGAAAATTGAACTGGGGAACATCTTGCTGTGACCTGACAACTCTATCTGCTGTGCCACTGCACTGTCCTGCATAGATACCTGTGCAAGTATTTAACAGGTATATATGGGTTGTGAAATTAGCAATCAGTCATGTATACACATTTTCTGAATAAAATTTAATGATTAACAGAAGTATGGATCAACATTCTGCACAGCAGATGAAATACAAGAGATGGATAAATTGGACAGGAAAAAAAAAATATTAAAAAGAAAAGAGTGCTGGTAATATATCAGAGAGACCTTGTTAAGATTCAACATGTCAGCACATAATTTTGTAATAGTAGAAACAAAAATTGTGGAAATCTGAAATCAGAAATGATATACTGACAATAAAATACTAAGTAGAGAAGCATATAACAATAACCTGAAAAGGAAAACTTGAGTATAAACAGGAGAGTGACAAATCTGGAAGGAAAAATAAAAGCAACTATAATAGTTAAAAGAAAACAAATTAGCCAGAAATTATTTAAAATATAAATAAAGACAAGCTATATTAGAATACCAAGCAAAGAAGAATATGTAGGAAAGAATGACTTGCAACAGAATACTAGAGTGGATATGAGTTACTATATGAACTGTGGCACAAAAAGCCTAGCAGTCATTAACAATAAGAAGTTCGAAGCCATGGAAAATGAGATCTGTGCTAAAATGAAGAGTGCTGCGGAAGTTATTGACCCAGATATATGCTCCAACCTTAACAGTATACATGGCATCTGCCACTGGCTAGGAAATAAGTGAACATAATTAAAATGAGAAATACTGAGTATCAGAATATTAAACATTTAGTATTAGAATGACAGATTCAGTGCTGCAAGAAAACACACCTGGCAAAATCAGGGCTGTATTAAGGAATTTCCAGATGAGGGACTAACACAAAATTTTAAAACAGAAAATAAGTAATATCAGTCATCTGTAATGAGGTGCTAGCAAAATGAAAATCAAAAACAAAACATAGGTTCATAGGTTGGTACTAGGCTATCTGCCCGGGGGCATTTATAAACCTAGCCAGTGTTTGTCGGCTTTCGCCACCCCATTGATTAATTAACTGATCCTGTCAAGCAGAGCCAATGAAGTGATCCCAGGGGTGTATTTTCTGTTACCCATCCACTCGTCAAGGTTTCTCTTGAAGAGTGCTAGTGAGGGGTGCTGCCTGATGTAATTTTGAATTGTGTTCCAAAGCATGAGGAGTCTCTGACAGGAATCCATCCCTCCAGCATGTTCTATTTATTGTTGTGGTGAGGTTTAGCTCACTAGAGCGTGGCTCGCAGTGACTTGGATTTCTTTAGGTGGAGCATGTCCATCAATTCTGAGTTGGACATGGCTTTGTAAGTCAGGCAGAGATCACCTCTGAGTAAACAATATGCCACTGAGTACAGCCAGAGTTTTTTCAGTCGGGCTGCATAGGACATATGTTTGAGGCCAGTAATCCTCTTGATGAGGACCTTTTGTGGTCTTTCCAGCTGTTGGAAGTGTCTTGAGAGGTACATCCCAAATGGGGCATTGTACTCTATGATGGGTCTAATGAGTGACGAGTAGAGGGGCGCTATAACCTCTATTTCTAGATACGAACCTTTTAGGACCACATAGAAGGACAAAGGAGAGATTACTATCTACCTGGGTCCCCAGATCTCTTATTACCTCTTCTGTATTAAGGGGGCTGCCACATATGTGGTAATTCATGGGTGTTTTGTTTTTCCCAAATGGGATGACTATGCATTTTTTGGCATTTAGCTTGAGGCCATGACTTTGACACCAGGTGTCTGTCTCAGTAAGGCCCTTTTGAAGGATGTCCGTGTCAGCCAGAGTGTCAATTATGGCTCCCAGCTTGCAGTCATCAGCGAACTTGGTTAGCCATAGTCCTCCCGTGTCTGCCTGTATTTCTGTGAAGTATATGCCGAACAGTAGGGGTCCCAGGACAGAGCCTTGTGGGGCACCACTTGTGACTGGTTTAGCGTCGGACCTGGAGCCCGCTATTCTTACCGTGTGAGTTCTGTCTGTAAGCCAGTTGGCAACCAATCTCGTGACATAGGGGTTTATGTTCAGGCTGGTGAGTTTTTTGTAATACCCGAGTGGAGAATGGTGTCGTTTGCAAGGTCAAGGTAGGTTGTGTGAACCACCTATCCCTCATCTATGGCCTTGGTGACTGTCTTGAAGAAGTCAACCAGGTTTAGTAGGCATGATCTGCCCTTAACAAAGCCGAACTGGGTCGGGTCAAGTGTTTGGAGGTTCCTAATGTCTTTGTTAATGAGTTCCATGATGATGCACTCCATAGCCTTGCAGGCTACTCAGGCTTATGGGGCGATAGTTATCAGGGTCAGTTGTGGCCCCTCCCTTGTGGAGACGAATAACTGTTGCTGGGTGCCATTCGTAGCCTGTGGAGATGCTGAGGTTGAACAGCGTGTTTAGGTGGGGGGTTAGTTCGCTCTGTAGTTCATGCAAGTCACAGCCTGGGACTCCATCGGGTCCCATTGACACTGTGTTTTTGGCTTTTGAAAAGGCTGTTTTCACCTGTGCGTCTGTGATTTTTGGGACACTACACTTTTCCGGTATTGTTATGGGGCCTTTTGGAGGTGAGAGGGGGTGAAGTTTGCACTGAATCTATCTGCCAGGATGTTGGCAATATCAGTAGGTTCAGTATATTTTGTGCTATTTTTCACTAGTTCAGTGCATATCTGTGGTTGCCACTTAGATTCTTAACATAGCTAAAGAAGGCATTGTGGTTATCTTTTGAATCCTTGGCTATTTTTCTTTCGAAATTAGCCTTGGATGATTTCATGAGAGACCTTAGTTTCTTACTGATACTGATCAGGAATGTCTTTCCTTCTTGAGATTTGCTTTTTTTTCTGAACTAGTTTCCTCCTTCTATTGTATAGCCTGTTAGGGGTTCACCAAACTGGTTTCCTTCTCTTTGAGTATAGTATGAAACAAATGAAACGAAAGATGGTGTATGATGCTGGTGCCAAACTACACATCATTTAAATATTTAATTTAACATGTCTTATTCTTCATCAAGCAAATGACTCAAGGATGTTAACCTGAATACAAATGACTACCAAAGCAAGCCACTGGTGCCCACATTTAAAATCCCAAATAAAGCAGGGCACCTCATCAAACAACACTCCTCTCCCATGCTGCAGTGGCAGTACTGGAATAAGATACAAATGCCACAACTATGTCTGTGATCTGACATCAATGATATATGGACATCCTGCTAAATGGCATGGCTTCACATATGTTAACTGTGTGCAAGTCACCATTTCCAAATATGCAAAACATGCATCTATGGTAGCACTGAAGTAACAGCACATAATACTGAAAAGCGGTGTAGCAGAACTAATGACAAAGCATGCAGAGGCCAGCCAAGGTACACATGATGTAGCTCACTGCATACATTAAAAATTGTGATGGTGGGAGTGATAAAACCACATATAAAACAACAGCAGTCATTATATGTGAGAATCAAGTGTCCATACACAAGGGTAGGGCAAAATGGAGCAGACACCCGTGGTACAAAGTAATGCTACTGTGATCTTAAGTGCAGCTCCTGCATTTTTCTTTCTATACAGTCATTTTCTAAATTCTGGCACAAAAATTCAGTTCAGCACATAAGCAGTGTGTGTGTGGTAAGCTGTAGTATACAGATCGTTATAAATGTAGCTGTGATACCCGCATACTGGCCCTGTAATCAAGGAGCCTCAATCCTCACCTCAAACACCAGTCAGGGGCATCCACACTGAGAGGGATAACAAATACACACACAGTGAAGTACAATTTCCCATAATAGCAGAGATCACAGTCAGTCTGGGGCTGGTTTCTCCCTTTCTCTCCAGATCCCCAATAAGATTCCCCACTGGCACAGCTATAGAGTGCAGATCTCAGCCTAGTGGTCAAGCTAAAACCTCCAGCACCATCTCTGTCCAACCAGTGCTTCATGTACC
Organism: Protopterus annectens; assembly: GCF_019279795.1. Taxonomy (NCBI): domain Eukaryota; kingdom Metazoa; phylum Chordata; order Ceratodontiformes; family Protopteridae; genus Protopterus; species Protopterus annectens. The sequence continues at coordinate 430,757,310 of NC_056747.1, read as the reverse complement.
TGCCCAAGTAGCTGACACACACACAAACTCTAAGATATGAGTTATATACAAACAGACGCACCTGCGGAAGGCTGGAACAGTTTCTCCAGCTATGCCCCTTCCTTACAGTCTGTAAGGTACTACCAGCTGCCACAAACCACTAATATCAGCTACTAAAAAGACCCTTACCAAAGGGTGTCCATTTATTACTGTGCAATATTATTATCCAAATTGTAAGTGTGACCCAGGAGTTAAGCTATTGGAGTAGCTTGGACCGTATCACTACAAATGTGCAATGTACTCTAGATGTTAAATTATCTCTACATAAAACAGCCACAGTTGAAAATTTTAAAAATATTTAATACATAATGAAAATACAAGACAATACTTCTTACTACACAGTGGTAGTCAAGAGTTCAGAGATCACAAGAAAATGCTTAAAATAATACAGTTGAATAGTTCTGACATCAATATAGAAAACAGCTAGACTAAACTTACTATTTCCTATCTATATCTAAGAGCAATCATAGTTCTAAATAAACACACATATAGAGTAAAAGCAGAGTACTGGTGAGTTGTCAGCTTTAGACAAAATCCAAAATGCTCTCACTCTGTCTCTGAGAAAGTCCTTTAAATTGATAATACATCCTGCTGACTCATTTTAGATTACATCATTCTTAACAATTCCTTGGTTTCCCAGGATAACAGAAACTCTACATGCACATTTCTTAGTAAGCTTGCACCTAGTCAGGAAACCACAGCAATTAAAGACATTATATATGTAAAATCTAGCAATTAACTCTGTTCTCAAAACAATGGCTCTGAGCCCTGAGATCAAATAGTCATAAAATGCTTGACTTATCAGCTTTCTTACAGCAGAGTGCACTTTTGTTACATTTTTGCAGTTCAACATCCAATACAGTCTTCTCACATTTAAGAGAACAAGCTTATGGTTTTTACTAATATTTACAAAGACATAGAATTATCTACAAAATTCTATCTAGCTAGGCTGGCAGCCTTCACATATCTTCACCCCCCCCCCGAGAACTCAAGCTAATTTTTCAAGTGTTCCTTGAGAAACGTTGTTTGAGAGGGTTAGGTCTGAGTATACCTTACCCCATTCCCTGTCTTGGCAGCCCCTCTGTGTTGGCATTGCTACTCCCAATGTGGTGCTGCACTGACACATCATATGCTTGCAACCCTAGGCTCCATCTTAGCAACTTGCCATTTTGTTGGCTGGCTCTGTTTAACCATGTTAGGGGATTGTGATCTGTCACTACTGCGAATTTTCTTCCATACAAATAAGGCTGGCGTTTCTGCAGTTCCCACACTATGGTTAGACATTCCTTTTCTACAGCTGTATAGCATTCCTCCCAGGGTTGGAGCTTATTACTGAGATAAACCACTGGGTGTTTTTCTCCTTCTGAAGAAATCTGGCTAAGTACACCCACCCCATGGTTTGAAGCATCCACCTGCACAACAAATTCTTTGCTGTAATCTGGACTGGCTAACACAGGGGGTCTTCCCAAAGCTTCTTTAAGCTTCTGCCATGCCCGCTCACATGCTGTGGTCAACACTACCTTATCTGGCCTGTTCTTCCTTGTCAGGTCTGTGAGGGGAGCAGCTATGGTACTATAACTGGGGACGAACTTTCTGTAGTACCCTGCTGTCCCTAATAATGCCCTCACCTGCTTGCAGGCAATGTCTGAATGGCTTCCACTTTGGCAGGTTCTGGCCTGATCTTACCACTCCCCGCACTATGCCCCAGGTAGGAGACCTCTGCCATACCCACTTGACATTTTCTCGACTTAATGGTCGACTCTGCCCTCTGTAGTCTGCCCAGCACCTCCCTGATATGTTGAGGGTGCTCTTGCAAGGAATGGCTGTAGATGGCAATATCTGGGTAAGCAAGGGCAAATCCTCCTGCTCCTGCTAGGATATGACCTGCCAGCCTCTGGGAAAAGTTGCTGGGGCATTTTTCATCCCAAAGGGCATCTTTGTGTACTCATACAAGCCAAAAGGAGTCACAAAGGCCGACTTCTCTCCAGCACTGGGAGTCAAGAGCACCTGCAAGTAACCCTTGGTAAGATCAATGGTTGTAAGATACTTAGCCCCACCCAGCATCTCTATGGCATCATCTATCCTAGGCATGGGGTAAGCATCTGACTCTGTGTGACTATTTAATTTCCTGTAGTCCACAGAGAACCTGGTGCTGCCATCCTTCTTTGGCACCAGCACCACAGGGGAGGCCTAGGGACTGTTGGACTCTGGTATTAACCCTAGTTCCAACATCTCCTGTATCTCTTCCCTCGGGGTCTGTTTGACTCTCTCAGACACCCTATAAGGAGCCTGCCTAATAGACCTTTGTGTCCGGTGTCCACCTGGTGCTGCACCAGGTGGGTGCACCCTGGTTTCCCAATGAACACGTCTCCAAACTCCTGTAACACTGCTCGGATTTCTCGAACCTGGGTAGGAGATAGCTGCTGGGATATTGCTACCCCTTAAACTGAGGTATTAGTCCAAGCCTCACTGAGTAGATCAGTCACCAGATCTCCCTCAGACTCCTCCTGCAATCCACTGCAAATACTCAGCACAAGGGCCTCCCTATCATGGTAAGGTTTCATCATGTTAACATGGTACAGTTTGTGCCCCTGCCTCCTGCCTAGCAGTTCTACCATGTAGTTAACATCACTTACCTTTCTTATCACCTTGTAGGGTCCCTCCCAAGCTGCCTGCAGCTTGTTGTGTCTGACAGAAATGAGAACCATTACCTGCTGCCCTACAGCATATTCTCTAGCTCGAGTATTCCTGACATACCATATCTTTTTCTGTTGTTGGGCTTCTGCCAGGTTCTCCTAGGCCATGCCCATGAGTTCCCTGAGCCTTGTTCTAAGGTTTAGGACATATGTCACAACAGACTCCTTGTGAGATTCACTCTCGCCCCACCCACTAATCACAAATTTAAATCGAGGTCCCCTAAAAACCTGTGGATTCCTGGAGAACCTCTCTGTAAGCAAACAGATGGGGCAAATATTTGTCCCACTTCTTCTTAAACTGGTCTGCAAATGCCCATAGCATGGACTTGATTGTAGAGTTTAACCTCTCAACAAGACCATTAGTCTGGGGATGGTAGGGGGTGGTCTTCAGGTGCTTCTCCCCACAGTACTTCCACAGACAAGCCAGCAGGTCTGACATGAAATTGGCACCTCTGTCAGTCAGTATTTTTTTTGGAAAACCTACCCTGCTGAAAATCTCTAACAAAGCATTTGCCACCTTTTTCGGCCTCAATGGAGGACAAAGCCACTGCGTCAGGGTATCTTGTAGCATAATCTGCTACCACTAGGACATACTTTTTCCCTGTTGAACTTGAGGTACTCAGAGGCTCCACAATATCCATAGCTACCCTCTGAAATGGCTCCTCAATCACAGGCAAAGGCATTAAAGGAGCTTTCACCTTGTGTCCTGTCTTACCTACCATTTGGCATTGCTCAGAAGTCCTGCAGTACCCTGTTACATCTCTGGAAATTCCAGGCCAATAAAAGTTCTGCACAATACATCTTTTTTGTACGTTTTTGCCCATATGACCTGCTAAGGGAATGTCATGGGCTATGGCTAGAACTGCCCAGATGGTAGGCGTTAGGCACTACCAACTGCTGTATTCTCTCACCTTCTAGCCCTCCCTCAGGGGTCCACTCTCTATACAGCAACCCTTGGTCCCAGTATACAGAATCACCCTTCCCTAGAGAATCAGGCTCTTCTCTTGCTACCTGCCTCAGGCCTTGCAATGTAGGGTCTGACAGCTGAGCCCGTCTCAACTGCCTCCTTGTAACTCTTCCCAGCTTCCCTTCCACAAGAAGTCTGGCATCCTCTGACAGCGGTTCCTCACTGTCAGCCTGGGTACTACTACTCACCTCTACCTTTGCAGTCACTCTGTCCAAGAGAACATTAGCACCAACAACCAGCTGTGGCTCACCTTCAGTCTCACTGCTACAGGGTAGCTCCCTCCCTGAAGTAACCATCTCACCAGTTCTGGCTGCAAGTATGTGGACCGTCTGGGTCTTCCCCAAGCTTCCAGTCCCACATGCTTGTCTCAAAGCCTGACTGTGACTGCATAAACACATGGTACTGCCTTATCAAAATCTTTCCCTATCAGGACATCTGCAGGATTGTAGTCAGTACTCCTGGTGTCTCAAGACAACCTACTATTGGCATTTTGTATTTTACACTTACTGGCTCTCTCACTTTTTGTTCCCCACCTTGCCTCTATAGACATTTATATGCCACATGGCCCCACTGGTTGCATTCAAAACATTTAACCCTAGGTACTGGACATGTACCTGGACTATTGGCTTCCCCTGCTACTGGCAGATTCTGTTGGGGCAGTCTGCACTGCCCACGATGGGTTCCTTTAGACCCATGAGCAGTACTGGGGTTCCGTTTCCTGTGCAAGGATGCCCTGCTTGCTAGGTATAGGTCTCCCTTCTTCCTCAACCCATCTGAAGTAGCACATTGTCTATCAGCTAACCAGATGCTCATGTCCTCAGGCAAAGTGCTAAGGGCTCATTCCCTCACCAAAAGGTCTGACTGTCCTTCAGAAGTGGTGACCTGACATCCATTCACCCACCTATGAAAATAAATGCTCAGTTCAGCAACATATTCACACATACTTTCATCTGCCTTGCGTCTATGATCACAAAACTTTTTCCTATAAGTTTCAGGTGTTAGCTTAAAAAATTCTAGCAGACAATTCTTAACAGCCGTATAGTCAAAAAATTAATGATCAGAACTTTTGGACAACAGTTACAGCTTTACCATGGAGTAAGGGGGTCAGGAACTGTACCCAGCCATTTGGTCAACATCATACTGTTTAAATACCCTCTCAAACATATGAATGAAACTATCAAAATTATCCCCCTCTGTAAACTGAGGAAGAAATTTACTCACCTTTTGTGCTTCTGTGGTCCAGTTACTCCCCTACCTTATTACCTCCATGACTTTGGCGAAGAGTCAGCATCTCCTTTTCATGCTGCCTCTGCCTTTCCTTCTCCTCAGCTTCCAGGCATAGCAGTTTTTCATTCTCCTCAGCTAGTAGACATCTCAGTCTCTCTGCTGCTTCTGTTTTCAAACTCCTGGCCTCCAACTCAAGTCTCTTTAGTTCCAGATGGATTTTTAAGTCCTCCGCAGAAAGGTTGAGCTGTCCATTCTCTGAGTGTTGTACATCTCCATAGCCAGTCTGATCGCCCTCCTGATTGCTATTTTCTGATGCAGCTGTGGCCAATCATGTCTGCCTTAGTCAGGTTTCCATGCACCAGTCTCTTAGCCTGACACATCTCAGCCAACTGGCTCCTTGTCAGCTTGCCATACTTCTCTGCTGTTATGCTTACCTGCTCTCCCTGACTAACTAAACTAACAAAAGAAATAAAACAATTGTGATCTGACATCTGAATATTCACTGCGTGGCTGATTTAGAGTAGAAAAACATCTTCAGTGATCACTGTACACAAGCTACAGGAACTCTCTATCCACACCACTACAAGCCAATTGCCAACCAAATAATATGTGGTGTGGATATCCCACCACTGTCAACCAATATGTGGCACCCGTGCACTGGTCCAGCAATCAAGGAGCCTCAATCCTCACCACTAACACCAGTGAGGGACATCCACAGTGAGAGGGATAACAAATACACACACAGTAAAGTACAATTCCCCTTAAGAGCACAAAGAGATCACAGTCAGTCTGGGGCTGGTCTCTCCCTTTCTCTCTAGATCCCCAATAAGACTCCCCACTGGCACAACTATAGGGTCCAGATCTCAGCCTAGTGGTCAAGCTAAAACCTCCAGCACCCTCTGTCGAATAAGTGCTTCATGTCCCTGCCCAAGTAGCTGACACACACACACATACACACTCTAAGATATGAGTTATATACAAACACACAGACACTCTTGGGGGGCTGGCCCATGTTTTCCAGCTATGCCCCTTCCTGCCAGTCTATAAGGTAGTACCACCTGCCACCAACCACTAATATCAGCTACTAAAAAGGCCCTTACCAAAGGGTGTCCATTTACTACTGTGCAATATTATTATCCAAATAGTAAGTGTGACCCAGGGCTAAAGCTATTGGAGTCGCTTGAATAGTATTACTATATACATGCAATGTACTCTAGAGCTTAAATTATCTCTACACAAAACAGCCACAGTTGAAAGGTTTAAATATGTAATAATAATAATAAATAAAAACACAAGACAATATACTTACTACACAGTGCTAGTCAAGAGTGCAGAGATCACAGGAAAATGCTTAAAATAATGCAGTAGAATAGTTCTGACATCAATATAGAAAACAGCTAGACTAAATGTACTATTTTCTATCTATATCTAAGAGCAATTACAGTTCTAAATAAACTTACATATAGAGCAAAAGCAGAGTACTGGTGAGTTATTGTCAGCTTTAGATAAAATTAAAAATGCTCTCTGTCTCTGAGAAAGTCCTTTAATTTGATAATACATCTTGCTTACTCATTTTAGATTACACCATTCTTAACAATTTTCTGGATTCCCAGGTTAACAGAATCTCTACATTTCTTAGTAAGCTTGCACCTGGTCAGGAAACCACGCCAATTAAAGACAAATGTAAAATCTAGCAATTAACTCTGGTCTCATAACAATAGAAAGAATCTGCTGGTTCAGACACCATGGCTCCAAGCCCTGGCATCAAACAGTCATAAAATGCTTGACTTATCAGTTTTTTTACAGCAGTTCAACATCCAATACAGTCTTCTCACATTTAAGAGAACAAGTCTATGGCTTTTATTAATATTTACAAAGACATAGAATTATCTACAAAATTCTGTCTAGCTAGGTTGGCAGCCTTCACATATATTCACAGTAGCAACCAGCTTTCTACAGTTTAAGAGACACAAAAAGAACAAATTCAATGGAATAACTCAGTGGGTGGGCTGTGGGGGTGATCAAGCTTGGAGAGCCAGTTTAAGGGAGCAGACTTTTTTTGCTCTAAAGAGCTAGTGGAGGCAAGATGCCAGATCACAAACTGGCCCTGAGCTCCAGATGAGCCAGTTATTGCTTTCCTTCCATATATGCAGTACATAGTACAAAATTAATGGTTCTACGTGAACATCACATGTTGTCAAAAGTGCAGTTGTGTGTATTCATATACATACACATAAACATGCATTTATATGGTTTACTTTTGAGTTGTCATCCGACGTGCATAACACCGAAAGTACAGCTGCAAAAAACGACAATGTTGATTCACCATGTGTTTGAATGGCTAATAAGCAAATTTTTTTTGCCATTCAAACACATGGATCAAATGTCGGAAATGGCTTTCCAGCAAACCATTTTTGACATTTGATCCTTCGAAGTTCTCCGTATTTCGGTAATATGGGTCACACAACATGACGATTGCACACAGCATTTGTGACAAAACAAAGGTAAACCATTTATACACATAGAGAGAGAGAGAGGTAGCACAAGGAGACACAGAAGAGAAGGCATAATATGACATACATGACACAGCGATAGTAATCACATAAGCTGCACATTACAGTACATGCATTTGCAATAGAGAGAGGATTATTTTTTAGATAAAGTCATGCTTTCATACAAGAAATTAAATAAACTTACATGCATGAGAACAAATGATTACAGTATGAGAAACATTACTCATCATATGCAACCCCAGTGTTTAATATTTAAAATAATCTCCATTTACACAAGTGCTTACAGTATAAGAAAATGTACATATAATTATATGCTGCCACAATACAATGTACACACTTTTATAATCATTCCTTACATGGCTCCATTCCACGTTAAGTACCTCCACAAATGCACTTATTTGTAGCCAGAAGAAGGGTGGTTCAACTATGATTGTAAAATGTAGATATGTAAATGTCTGTGTTGTGATATTTAAGCACTTGTATACAATTGTTGTGATAGTTTACTATATCTGTGATAGAACTGTCTCTTTAAATTCTTGGGATACCTAAATTATCTGGTATATATCACTAAGTAAGGTGTTTTTTTTGTGTCAAGGGCTTCATATGCAAATGCATAACACTTGCTTGAGCCTTTTTTACTAAACATTTTGTACCTGTGTAAATGGTGTAACATGCTGCTACTCTTAAACCCAATACCCTTCCTGCCTGGGTGATAATTTATTATTTCAGTTACTTTTTACAGCACTTCTCTCTCATTCCCCTTTCAGAGACCTTAACGTAATAATTGTTTTTGTCTTCATCTTTTCATTTAGTGACCACTGTCCCTGCAAATGGGTTCTCTCTCAGTCCCCCACTTGCTGAATCCTTGGCCATTGACTGCATCTGCAGTGAAGAAACCAGCCACAAGGACTCAAGGGCTTTAAAAAGAAAATAAGTTACTGTAGGTGTCTAGCTATGTTTCCCTCTTAGCCTGCTACTGTAGAAAGTACCTGGTCTAAAGCAGAAATAACTGGCTTTACCCACGGCTAGGGACAGCAGCTGCACCCCCATCTGCTGTAAACACATTCCCCAGTTAACTTTTTCTTTTTGATATCAGTAATTCAAGATAAAGCTCTATGCAATAAAAGGTAACAGTAGACGCACTGGAATTGCCCACTTGTAAAATACAGGCAAAATAGTACTTAAACTGCCGCTTTTTGTCTGCTTCAAACTATGTAGCTACCCAGAAATGACACAGCTGAAACCAGGTCTATAGATTGTTTTTACCTACTAAATTCTAATAACTCCTAACAATTTGGCTATTTAGACACTTGCCCTGCAATCTTTAGCTTTGGGGAGTTCTAGCCCGTACCGTTCGCTATGCTCACTCTGCTCTCCTCCCTACCCCCTATTCCCAACCACCCCCAGTACCTCTACATTTATTCTTAGCCTTAATCCCACCCCTAATTACCAGCAATTGGACTACACCACTACTCACTCCCTCCCCCTACATCCAACACAATCATGTTACTACCTAATATAATAACAATCCTAACCTGCAAAGTTCTAGCTCACATTACATCCTACCAAGGCTCCACAGTCACATGCCACAAAAACTTCCACTGTACTCTCTCAACACCCTCACTCAAACATTTACACTATAACTACACAACCCCTGCCAAAAAAAAATCCTCCCAATACACACACTCCATTACCAAACAGCTAACAGACACAAAAATAAAATATCCCTAGGATACCATAAGCAATTTACTATGCATATGAAACATATCCTAAACACTCTCTGTAAACTAGCCTTTGCTGGAGACATCCATCCAAACCCTGGGACTCACAAATTTAACCCAACCACAAACCCTAGTCCAAATAACACCCCCACAACTCAACTCCTAGCCAACAAGAAAATAACAGACCTACTTATAATGTCCCTAAATGTCAGAAGCATATGCAATAAAATCCAAGAACTACATGCCAGCATAATCATATATTCCCCAGATATTCTCTTCCTAACTGAAACCTGGCTCAAACCTCACATCAAAAGTGAGGAAATACTTCCACCTGAATACAACATCCTTTGCATAGACAGATTGTCCAAAAAAGGTGGTGGTGTAGCATTGATATTTAAATACCACCTCAATATTCAACTCCTGAACTCACCTGCCCCTCACCACAACAATGAAGAAATAATTTATGCCAATCTCAAACTAAACCCAAACAAAACAATCAATATCATAGGATGCTATTTCCCACCAGGGCAAAATATTACACCTCTAGAAAATCTCCTGAGCTGGGCTACTCTATCTCTACCCCAGGAAACCATCATTCTCGGTGACTTTAACATCAACTGGCTATCCTGTAATAACAGTCTCCCAACCATTCACCTTAATTTCCATGGGTTCACTCAACTCATTCAACCCTCTACCCGAATCAACAAAAACCCTAACAATCATACCTTACTTGACTGGATCCTAGTCAACAAAGACCCTCACTTACCTGACAGTCTTGGTGACCACTCCCCCACTTTACTAATTCGGCACCACACAGACAGTCTGAAGCCCATAGGCAAATACGGAACAAGTCCAACTTCAACTCCTTCATCTGCTCGATGCAAAAAATTAACTGGTCACCACTAAAATACCTCAACCTAGATGAGGCTGTCCACTTCAACAGCACCTTCCTCTCCATCCGAAACAGCCATGCTCCTGTAAGAAATGCCAAAGTCACATTCAGGCATGCTCCATGGTTACAAAAGACCACCAGAACCCTAGTGAAATCCAGAGATAATGCCTGGGAGCACTGGTGACTAACAAAAAATAACTCAGGCAATCATTCCTTGAACTGCGCAATAAAGTCAAAATGCATATAAAATTAGACAAATCCCACTACTATAAATCCACCCTAAACTCTACCAACCACAAACCTAAGCAATTCTGGTCCACTATTAACACTATCCTCCACCCAGGGAAGGTTGATACCCCCCAGCCGTCCATTCCCCCCTCCTCCAGCAGTATTGCTGAATCCTTCAACAAACACTTCACTGAAACTATAGCATCTCTAAACAAACACTTCCCTACAACAGCCCCCCAACTCCTAACCCTAAACCCCCCATTCCTCTTTTCTTCTTCACCTCAGTACCTACCTCCAACATAAAGACTATTGTCAAATCTTAAACCCACCAAACTCACAGCTGACAACTTCCCCTCTGAATACTTGAAAATTGCAGCTGATACACTAGCCTACCAAATTTCAATTCTAATCAACCGTTCCATAACAGAAGGCTATGTTCCCTCGATATGGAAAATATCCCACATCATTCCCCTCCACAAAGGCACCCCCTCCACCGACCTCTCCAATTACCCCCCACTGCTATCCTCTCCCCTCTCCCCAAGATACTTGAAAAATGTAACGCCACCCAGGTCTCCAACTACCTCCTAGCTAATAATCTCCTCTCCAAAACCCAACATGGTTTCAGGCCATATCACAGCACTACCGCTGCTCTGCTCTCTTTCACCAACACTATACTACATCACAAAAACAATGGCCTCTTCTCTACTGCCATATTTCTAGATCTCTCAAAGGCCTTTGACATGGTATCTCATGAGCTGCTACTCTCTATTCTCCCCAACCTCTCTTTCTCACAATCAGCTGGCAACTGGTTCCACAGCTATCTACATGGACGCCAGCAATCAGTAATCTGGGATGATAACATATCACCTCGCCTCCCAGTTACTCTCTGAGTTTCCCAAGGGTCTATCCTTGGCTCTCTGCTATTCTAACTTTTCAATAACAACCTACATACTGCCACCACACAAACATCTCTTATACAGTATGCAGATGACTCTACTCTCATCTGCTCTGTCCCCACTCTACCAGAACTACATCAGATCACATAGGAATCATTCTCTTCTGTAGAAAGCTGGCTATCCAATGCTCAGCTCCTACTCAACACAAGTAAGACAAAACTTCTCCTGTTCCAACCTTCAAAAGCCACCCAAAACACCCCCACTTCAACATTCTTGCCAAAGACAATACCTTCATCTCTCCATCAGTACACACAAAATTACTCAGTGTGAAAATAGACAACAAACTTAGATTTGACACCCACATATCTCTCACAATAAAAAAAGTTCACAAGAAACTTGGTGCATTATATCGAAGCTGCCAAATTCCTAACCAAGGTGGCTAGAATCTCCATAGCCAATTCCCAGCTAATCGCCACCCTACTCTATGCATCCCCCATACTTACCAACCTTAAACAGGCAGACCTACACAAGCTGGATGCTTGTTACAACAAAATTGCTAAATTTGCCACTGGAACCTCCTACCACAGGCATTACTGTATCTCCCTTAAAGAACTAAACTGGCTAGAACTCCCACAACACCTTCACTTTAATCAACTCACCCTCACTCATAAACTTATTAACCACCACCTTAACATCCCTTCAAACCCTTCTCCAACCCTATCATTCCACTAGGCCCCTAAGATCAAGCAACAAAAATGAACTCACTGTTATCAAACCCAAAAACTCAGCAGGAGAAGCCATATTTTCATGTACCATATCTAAACTTTGGAACAATCTTCCACCCTCTATAACTACTCTACCTTCCAGTAGCCTTTTCAAGACTGCGCTCAAATTCCACTTAAATTTGCACTGGCTTTGTCCTTGTTCTAATCCTAACACCCACACCCTTACCCCCCACCTAGACTCTTAACCCAACTATACTACCACCATTACTAACCACAGTCAGAAATAGCTAGTTGTCTTTACATACTTTAACATATTGTCTGACAACTTTGTTACTAATATTATAAACGACAAGAAACTATCTTAACTTGCAATATTTACTGTATATACTGTTGATGATCAATATCTTGTTATTGTATTAAAGCCAACAACCTGTAATGTTGTTTACTATTGCTGCAATTTTGTATCTCTATTTATCATGTACATGACGTAGAGCTTTTCTCCCCGGGCATCCACTAAAAAAGGACCTGCGTCCAGTCGGAATTTCCCGGTAAACAAATGTAAATAAATAAATAAATAAATGGATCCAAAAGAACAAGAAATCTGAGACTGGTGTCCCTAAATTATTGCCAATCAGAGTAACCCACACTGCTTAGGTATGACAAATTGTGCTGATTAGCAATAATGCAACTCATTGTCCTGTATGTATTACATGGAACTAAAGTTGATATCAGCTAAAATGCACGACTATGAATAATCCAGTCAAACAATTTATGAAACTATGGCTGGTTGCCCTGCCAACCTGCATGCATAGATAACAATTGCATCTACACATCAAGCAGACAGGTATACACAGGCAGGCATTCTACTACTTACACAACTGCCTATCTAAATAAAGAAAATGAGTTGTGTAGAATCACTGCTATGCACACAGCTCTGCTCATCTCTTCCAGTTCTAACTGGAATAAGTGTACACAATTTACTTGCACTGAATCACCTTACTTCACAAGACTATGTGTATGGCAATGCATTAGGATTTGCATGGACCTAATTTGCATAGGCCATATTCGTTGCTTGCCAAAACCCTGCATACATCACAGAAATCCTGTTGCTTTGATGTGAGTCACTTTGCAGTAGAGTAACATTTTCTGAAATGATTTCCTGTTGTGCATTATGCAAGAGCACCTTTTCTTTTGCATATATGTAGGTGTAATGAGCCTCATGGAAAATGCAAGTTGCTATTAAAACAGCAAAAAAAAAAATCATTTGAAAATATAGCTTGACGACATATGCAGTGGTATATAACTTACATACAATGGATAATATTCATACAATATTTTTATGCTGGTTTCATTTGGAGATTTTTTTTCTTCAGATGCAGCATGACCATTATACACATCTCATTAGTCAATCAATTCTTTTTTAACTCCGAGCCCAATTTATAAAATATTTCTAATAAATACAAGACCAATTCCCAGTGCAATTAGACATAGCCAATTTTAAGTACAGAAAAAAAACACTAATACACGCTAGTCAAGGTCAACAAGATACAATGAATTACATTTTTATAAATAAATGGGATACAGTAAAATAAATAGCTCCATAGTGTTAGGCATATACACTTGTATATCCAACAGGTAACACAACAACATTTAATGCCAATGTCAAATGAGGAGACACTGCCAAATCCTTGCTTTTACTTGTAGATGAGTAACGATGACACAAACAGCTCAATTATACTTGCCGAAGCTTTGAATCTGTGGCAAATGGTCGCAGAGAATACAGTGACTTATTGCCAAGGGAAAACACAAAACAAACAAAAAAAAAATAACAGCTATACAATTGTCACCACTGTATATAAAAAAAAAAAAATACTGAGGTCTCATCTAGAACAGAAAAAGGGCAACTAAATGGTAAAAGGAATGGAGGGGTTTTGACACTGTTATGAGGAAAGGCCAAACATAGTAATGCTTTCACTTGAACAAAAACAAAAACAGGATAACAACATTGCACACAGTATTCTAAACGGCATTTTAAAACAAAAGCATAAAAATTGTAACAGACATCATGACTGGCAAAGTGTTGGCAGAAATTTCACAGAGGAAGTGAAGAAATATTTTATGTTGCGGTTGTTAGGGTTTTCTTTAGCCGAGATTATGGAAGCTGATATGGGCATTACTGTGTTGACAAGGACTGAACTCTAAGGAGGAAGGTGGGAGGTGAATACATCTCTATGGTGATGAATACATATTACACCTCTGCTGTGATGATGAGTATATGCTGCATATCTGTGGTGATGAGGAATACTGCACTAAAGACAAAACGGCAATAACAGGAACTAGGAGAGAGTCTGTTAACACTGGTACTGGAGAAGTACAAAATATTTTTGGGTACTGTGGTCATGTAAACATGGAAGCTAAATAATGCATCTTTGTTCTGTTGCTATATAACATGGAGGAATTGAAAGTATTTCTATTCTGGTTCCATGCTAACAGAGGATGGGGGGAGGTGGATAAACCAAGGAGTTCATCTGTGATACTTGGTTGTTTAGATATTTAGAAAAATGCGAAATTTATATCTGTATAAATTAATATCATAAAAACAACAGTTAATATCTATTTACCTGCACAAGATCGAGGTCATATATTAATGCAGCTGAGTTTTCCATTATGTAAGCTTTAAGATTAAATATTTTAAAACCTTATACATAGCATAGTTTTGGAATTATTGATGCAAATATGAACAAGTAATATTTGACGCCTATAGGCATCAGTAGGAGTTAACTGCCAATGCACCTGGAGGCATCAATTGGATGTAATGAACTGTGGCTCCTACGAATCTATCAAAAAAAAAAGTCAAGCTCCAATGTGATAAAAAAAACAATCAAAGCTTGAGCAGGATGAAAAAAAACATTTAAATGCAGCTTTACATGAACAGATAGGCCCTGTGCACTCCTCATATGCTCTTATTTACACATACTAACTCCATAAAGCACTGAATCATTGGCACTGCACAAAGAGAAACTGGGGAGCTAAATATTGACAAATTGATGAGCTTGCGTCAACTAATTTACAATCAAGCAGTGCAAAATAGCTATATATTGGGTATAGTACAATAACCGCAAGGGTCTTGATAAAGGAGAGCAGTGTATGTTCTGCTAGTACAGCAATCTAGTGCACAAGTCACAGCAATAGGTGTTAATTTACTTATTCATTGCTTTTTAGCAGAGTCTTTGGAAACCAGTTTAATGGTGCTAACCATTCTTTAGGATGCAGTCATAAACATTTCCTTAAATTTTCCACAATCAAATATAATAAAAAACTTCTATCAAAATCAGCTTCCAAGAAATAACTACATTATTAGCTGAAGAGAAAGTGTAGACTCACTTCATATATTTATTTTTTCAGACAACTTTCATCTGATAAGGAGACTGTCTTTCTCTTGTGCCATCCTAAATCATCTAATTTTGATTCCCTGACCTGTAGCAGGCATACAAATTTCTCTCCACTATACACACAATGAGCAGCTACCAAAGTGAAACTACTCATAACAAAGCCTGCATTACACTACTGTGTGTATGATAAATATAATAAATAATAAACAGAAGTCATCATGCAGTAATACATTTTTACAAAATATTTACCTACTGCCAAGGACACCGCATGGATTTTCTTTGAAGAAAACACTCTTATCTGCCAAGCTCTAACTTGCTCTGTTACACTACCCTACCCCCAGTTCCCAGCCACCTACACTCTACCCTCCCACTACAGCTACATTTATACACACTAGACTCCACCCCCTCTAGTCAACTAATAAATAGCTGAATGCAGTACAATAACATGCATACCTAACATTAACTGTAAGCCATTATAATCTCCCCATTCAAAAATGCTGTTGTTGCAGTCACAGTACTGCTATAACTCCAAAAATATTCAACCTCATTACTATCAAAATCCCCATGGCACCAACTTCACTGTACCTGCCCACAGTACTAAACATTCCCTCTCCTCTCACCACAAAATGATCTTAATACATATAATCATTCTTATACAGTTTCCCATAATAGCTCAAATAACATCCGATCACATTCAACCACCAATTAGCCAAAGCTCTCTAATTATGCCAATCAACTCTTTTCCCAACCCCTCTATAAAATTTCAAATATTTCTAGGACTATATTCAACAATCTATATAAATTAACTTTCTTACAAGTATGAAAAAAAACAACAATAAAACAGAAAACAAAATGGCTGCACCGATAGCAAACTCAATACACCAAACTCAAACTTAATGGAGACAATTTCAGCCTCCCACACCACCACCTGAGAGTCAAACCTGTGCTTTATAAATTTAAGTCTAAGAAGCATAACAAATAAGATATATGAATGTCATGCTTTTCTTTTTCATGACTCCCCCGACATAGCTGTCATAAAAGAAATGGGACTTAAACCAAAAATAAACAATACTGAAGTCCTACCTCTAATAACATACACACAGAAGATAGAAAGACAAAATACAATATGGCATGGCTATAGTTTTCAAGAATATAAACATCAAACTCCATATCCTTCAACACCCCCCCCCATATTTAATACAGCAGAAATAATTTAAACACCACCTTAACAAAACTTCATCTTAACCCAAAGAAATCCATGAACATAACATACCTGTAGCAGTAGTTGTTTTAAGAGGTTGGGTGTGTTAGTAGCTTTATTAGGTATTGGTGCCTTTAAGACAACTATTTCTTTAGATTGATCATTAAGGTTTAGCATTTCATTGGTTGAGTAATCATTGTTTACTGGAATATAACATTACAAATGTTGTAAAGTAATTCATTCTAAAGACCTATTTAAAGGTTGAAAGCACTTAATCAAACTGACATTGTTTTTTTATTTTTTACTCAGTGGTTGATTTTATTGTGTTTATTTCATCCACCATGTTAGAGGCATTTGGAGTTGTTTTGTTTTCTTTTTACCTGTAGCATTAGAACTACTTCATTGGATATCACAGAATATGCATAAAAAAACTATATTCATGGGGATCTAAATACCAACTGCCAAGTCTATAACTCATATCTCCCCAACCTCCCAGAATCTATACGTTTTTTCCTAGCTCGTACAAACCACCACAAAATTTGATAAAAGAACAAACAATCAACACCTGACTAGATCTTAACCAATAAAATCTCTACCATAACCCTAATAGAATATTTAGTAGATATTACAAGTGATCAATTTGCAATATAAATACATACATACTGAGGCAGTGACTAAACATAAACCGGTCAATAAAGTATAAACAAACTAAAAAAACAACAAAAATACCTTTATATCTACCCTCCATCTGTGTAACTGGAATATCCCTAAAACACTACCCCTAGAGGACACAGTTTTCCACTTTAATGACACTTTCCTTAACATCGTAAACCAAATGACCCAGTTAGATCAAAAAAATTAGTTCAATATCCTGGCTTACAAAGGAAACTAGAAAGCTTCTTAAACAATGAGACAAGCTCTGCAAACTTTGACACACACAAAGAACCCAAGAGTACTTCCAAACTTTCAAAAAACTTAGAAACCTTGCAAAAAATCAAGTACAGGAAGATTATCAATTCTACTACTCTAAGCTTCAAAACAAGTATTAAAAAATCCCAAACTATTTTGATCCTCTATAAATAGACTTCTCCACCCTGGCCAACCTCCCCCCCTCCGAACCCACAACTAACAACAACAATGACAAGTGAAGCAAAAATAGCTTCCATAGCCAAGTATAATCCCAAAACATTCATTAACTACATCCAAAATCTAAAAGGGAATACTCAGCTATGCACTGAACTGGTTGCAAATGGCATCACCCATACTCAACCTGAGATAACAGCCAACCTGCTAGCTAACAGATTTGGAGCAAACTTCACCCGCTGTCACCTCCAGTTCATCTCCCAAAGTATACCTGCAGCCATTCCTCAGCCTATTATCGCAAGAGAGTAGGCCATCTCTGTAGGTGCTCTCAAAGGCCAAAAAACACGGCATTAATAGGACTAGACAACATCTCAGGTTGCCTTTTAAACAACTTAAAACATGACGTAGCAGACCCACTTGGATCCCTGTTTAACCACAGCCTGGGAACTGGCTACATTCTGGTGAAATGGAGGACAGCAACAGTAATCTATCTGCACAAAGGGGGACCATCAACCAACCCTGGGAATTATAGGCCCATAAGCTTGACTAGCCTAATCTGTAAGGCCATGGGAAGAATCCTTATGGATCTTATTAAAAAGGACTTAGGTAATCTCCAAACTCTGGACCAAACCCAGTTTGGATTTGTTAAAGGTAGATCATACTTGTTAAACATAGTTGACTTCAAGAAAATCACCAAAGCTCTGGATGAGGGAAAGGCAGAGCATACCACCTATCTTGACCTAGCCAAGGCATTTGTTGAAATCCCCCACTAAGGTATTATAGAGAAACTCTCCCAATTGGAAATTAACCCCTGCATTACTAGATGGGCTGCCAACTGGGTCATCTACAGGACAAATACTGTCAAAGTGGGTGACTTCTCTTCTAACAAAAGACCAGTCACCATTGGCATACCACAGGGTTCTGTGCTAGGCACTGCTCTGAATTTCTCAGAAATCCATGCAAACATGGATGGTCTGTGGCTGACCAAGTTCTGTGACAACTGTAAACTGGGAGCAATCAAGTTCCCCAGTGATGTTAATATACTACAGACAGGGTTAACACAGACAAATGATTGGTGCCAAAGCCATGGATTAAAGCTAAATGCAAAAAAAAAAAAAAAAAAAGCATTATTATTCCCTTTGGGAAAGCTGGCATCCCTGCTAATTACATTATAGGCAGCACTCCCCTAAGTGTAGATCCAGTGGCACATGATCTGGGTTCTCAGACTGATATCAATCTGAACTTTGGCCACCATGTATCCAGAGTAGTAAGGAAATCCTTCTATGTGACACATCTTATAAGCAAAGGCAACTCGTCTAGATCTAAGGATGATATAATTCCATTATATTCAGCCTCATCGGACTAGTAATGGAGTACAATGGTCCCATTTGCATGTACCTCACCAGACATCTGCAACAACTGAAAAGAACACAGAGGTTTCTCACCAAAAAATTACAGGGGACAGACAAGTCTTGGGCAGAAAGACTGAAAGCTCTGTCACCGTATTCTCTCTCCTACAGGTTGCCAAGGAATGACCTGTACCTGACTTACAGGCAGTCTCTGACCTGGTACTGATGGAAATGCTACACATTTATAAATAAAACTGTAAGAGGGTCACTTGCTCCAGGGATCTTAGCCTAGTCTCTGACATGAACAAATAATTCTGGAGAGAGACGCACATTTTCCAGAGACTGCCACTTCTCTGGAACAAGCTTCCAGTTCACATGAAACAGAGCCCCTTCCTTGACCCTGTTCAAATGCAACCTAGATCAATGGAGGGGTGAGCACAAAATCAGCCCTGTGGTGGGGCCAATGTCCCTCCTGGACAGAGGAAATTGGTATTAACTACCATAGACCCTTAACTCTGAGAACATCACTCACCTAACCACAGACAGCTAGGGCAAATTGGGATAAATATAGCTAGGCTTTTAAGAGCTCTAGGGCCATTAGCCTAGTAACCTACTATGAGCCTATGAACATACACAGATCAAACTGAATCCTGTCAAGAGTTGAAAAGATGAAGTACTTGAGGTAGTGCTCAGAGATTTTCAAGGCTTAAAAGTGGCTTCAGTTACTTAGTGCAATCAAATATGTATGTCTGGCTCAGCTATGAGCAGAGAAAGGTGAGGGAGTTTGGGAAAAATTAAAGTATACGCTCCAAATACATGAGACTAGTAGATGCAAATATTATAGACAATGTGATATATAGGAACTTAATGGTAACTACAGGGAGGGTGGAGGAAATATTCAAAATAGGTCAGAGGTCAGTTCATACTTTATCCGGAAGAACAAATATCAGAAGGATGAGGACTACCCCATACTACCCAGACAGTAATTCATACCATACAACACTCAACTATAGTTCCAGAGTACCCTTATAATACTCCACACTATACAGCACTCACCTATAACTCCAGATCACCCTGATAGTAATACTTATTATACAACAACTCATCTAGAACTCCAGATCACCTTAATACACATTACAATCTACAACTCTCACCTGTATCTCTGGATCACTCAAATGGCACACTGTTCAACACTCATAACTGAAGATCATCCTAATAGTAATCAACACTATACAATATTCACATATATCTCCTGATCACCCTAACAGTTATACATACACATATAACTCCAGATCACCCTAATAGTATTATATACTACACTGTACAGCATTCACCTGCATTGCCAAATCACCCTAATGGTACACTACTCAACATTCATTCATAACTCCAGATCACCTTTATAGTAATCTGTGCTATGCAACACTGACATCTCCACTTCACATTTATAGTAATACACTCACCTGACTCCAAATCACCATAACAGTAGTACATACTATAAAACACTCATCCATAACTCCAGATTACCCTAACAACATTCCATACCATATGGCACTCATCTATAACTAAGATCACTCCAATAGTAATAAATTCCACACAACAGTAACTTACAACTCCAGATCACCTGCTAATAAGTGACAAAGAATTCAATAAAGATAGGATTAGGAGGAGGAAAAGGAACTAGGGAAGCAAAAGAGAGGTTGTTGGAAGACTCAGTATATGGCAAGGTGATGCAGGGAAACTGGTAAAGCTGTTTCTAAATCCTCTAATGACCACTTGACAAGTTAAGAGCTGCATGCAATAGAATGTGGAACTGCTTATTGGCAAAAAAACAGATGGGAGTTAATGAACAAAGATGATAAATGTGATAGGAAGGCAATAGCAAACGAGAAATATGAACTGAATGGCAAGGAAGCAAAAGGCCAATATATACATATCTTAGAGAAAGGGGGGAGTAGGAATGGGATTTCATAGTTGCAGAAAAAGATGAGTAGTAGTGTACAGCACATCAGAATTAGAAGATAAATACAAAGGCTGTGTGACACAGCTAACTAATTAAGGAAATGCCCCATTTTATGGAAACAGATGAGATTTACACACAGATGGCTCCTTATATCCACTAAGCTTTGGATGAATGGTATGAACACAGTAAAGTTGTGTAAGCTGAACTTACCATAATAGTAGATGTATGATCAATCACTGCTGCAGTAGCCCTAGCTATATGGGTTATATCCTGCCAACTCCAGGTATATAACAGCCAGCCAGCTTCCAAAGCTTCAGGGCACCTTTCACGTCCAAACTGTCAAGCAGCTCAAGCTGAGCTAACACAAGTTTGGACAAGAAGCCCTTCAGAGCTTTCCTGCCAGCAGAGACAAGGAGACTGAGCCCTGAAAGGACAAGGCTAGGAATGACAAAAAATAAATAAAAAATACATGTCCATGCCCTGGCCAAAAAACACACCAAAAAAACAAGGGGGTGGAGGAGAGAGAGTGGCTACTGCAAGCAGTGATCATTCAGTCTTCTGCTGTTATGGTAAGTTCATCCAAGACAACTGCACTTCTTCTTTAAGCTTTTCCTGGTTAGAAGTCGCCACGGCAGATTACCTGTCTGCTCATGATTGGAAGTGGAGTTTTACGGTGTTGAGTTGCCAGTTCGGCAACCAACCTTCCACAGAAGGCACACACACACACACACATACACACATGCCTAGGGCCAATTTAGTGTGTCCAATCCACCTACAGCTTGTCTTTGGGATGTGGAAGGAAACCAGAGGAAACCCACGTGACCACAGGGAGGACATGCAGACTCTGCACAGAAGGTACTTCAGACAAGGATCGAACCAAAGATCCCCTTGCTGTGAGGTGGCAATGCTAATCGCTGCACCACCGTGGCTGCCCATCTAAGACAACTGCACTATGTTCTTCATATTGATCACTCCTGCAGTAGCCTTAGCTATATAGGTAGATGACAATAGCCAACTATATTTGGGAGGTAGAACAAGAAGGTTCCATGAGCCCCTAGAGAATGGTCCTAGCAAATGATCTAGACCTAGAGGAGGAATCCAGGTTATAGTGCTTTGCAAATGTATATACAGAGGATCAAGTAGCAGCTTCTAGAATACTTCTAGAATCCAATCCTTTCCAAAAAGCTATAGAAGTAGTCAAGGTCCTTGTAGAGTAGGCATTCACCCTCCTGAAATACATTTGTCATGCAAGAATAACAAATGGGAATAACCTTAGACAACTATTTGTAAATCGTTTACTTTGACATCTGTCATCCCTTCTTATCTTCACAAGCAATGAATAATTGATTGGATGATATGGAAGATCTAGTTATGTCAGGCTAGTATACGAGTTGGCTGTGGACATCCAAGATATGAAGTGTCCTTTGTCCCTCATTTGTTAGGGTCAGGAGAGAAAACAGGGACATGGAGAGTTTGACAAAGTAAACTTGGGTACCACTTTAGGCAAAAAGAAGGATTTCTTCTCAAAGAAACAGTGCCCTTGTGGGAAATGAGGCAAGGTTGACTCACCATAAGAGCTTGAAACTCAAATGCCCTTCTTGCAGAGTTCATAGGAATGAAAATTGTTTTCCATGTTATTATCAAGTCAGCTAGATTATATGGTTCAAATGGAATAAGTGTTCCTCTAAAGCAAAATTACAATACCAAGGACAAGCCACTGGTTTACTTAGGTTCGTAGGTTCATACTAGGCTATCTGCCCTGAGGCAATTATAAGCCTAGCCGATTCTGTACGGCTTACGCCACCCCTTGATTTGAGTATACTGTGCCCTTTTTAAGGTTTAGTTTACTGTGCCTCTGTCTAATAGTGACACGGGAGTAATCCCTGGGACAAACCTACGATCCCCCATCCACTTATCTAGATTCTTCTTGAAGATATTCAGTGAGGTGCTCTGCCTGACATGAACTGGAATTCTATTCCAGAGCGAAGGGAGCCTCTGGGTTATGAACCTGTCCCTCCAGCAAGTTCTATTTATTTCTGTGCTGAGGTTCAAGTCCCTCGAGCATGTGGCTCTAAGGGATTTAGATTTACTGAGGTGGAGCATGTCCATTAATTCTGGATTTGACATTGCTTTGTATGTCAGGCATAGATCGCCTCGAAGTAGGCGGTATGCAACTGAGTAGAGCTGGAGTTTTTTTAACCGAGCAGCATATGGCATCTGTTTGAGACCCTTGATCCTCTTGGTGAGATACTTTTTGGGTCTTTCTAATTGCTGCAGGTGTCGGATAAGGTACATCCCAAAAGGGGCATTGTATTCTATGATGGGCCTGATGAGGGATGAATAAAGGAGCACGATTACCTCTCTTGATCTAGATGTGAAACCCTTCGTGATGAGGTGGGCTATGTAGAAGGTCTTTCTAACCACTTTGGCAATGTGGTTTTCAAAGGAGAGATTGCTATCAACTTGGGTCCCCAGGTCCCTAATAACTTTCTCTGTACTTAATGGGTTTCCGCCTATGTGGTAATTTGTGGGCACATTGTTTTTGCCAAAGGGTATGACTATACATTTTTTGGCATTTAGCTTTAAACCATGGCGCTGGCACCAGTTATCGGTCTCTGTGAGACCTTTTTGAAGGATGTTTGTGTCAGCTGGAGAGTTGATTATGGCGCCCAGTTTGCAGTCATCTGCGAACTTGGTGAGCCATAGTCCTCCCACGTTTGCCTGTACTTCGGAAAAGTATATACCGAACAAGAGCGGTCCCAGGACAGAACCCTGTGGGATGCCACTTGTGACCGGTTTTGAGTCTGACATGGCTCCAGCAACTCTCACTCTGTGGGTTCTGTCTTTGAGCCAGTTTGCGACCCATCTTGTGACATAGAGGTTTATATTTAAGCTGGATAGCTTATCTATGATGCCCGAGTGGGGTATTGTGTCAAATGCCTTTGCAAGGTCCACATAGGCTGTGTGGACTATCTTCCCTTCATCTATGGCTTTGGTGACTGTTTCAAAGAAGTCAACCAGGTTCAAAAGGCAGGATCTGTCCTTGACAAAGCCGAACTGGGTAGGATCTAGTGTCTGTAGGTCCCCAATGTCTTTGTTTATGAGCTCCATGATGATCCTCTCCATAGCCTTGCAGACTAAGCTAGTCAGGCTTATGGGGCGATAGTTTCCAGGGTCCGTAGAGGCTCCACCTTTGTGGAGTGGGACCACTGTTGCTGTACGCCATTCTGTGGGCACATATCCTGTAGTGAGGCTGAGATTGTATAGCTGTTTTATTTGAGGGATTAGTTCCTCTTGTAGTTCATGTAGGACGCAACCTGGGATGCCATCTGGTCCCATGGAAGCAGTGTTTTTTGCTTTGGAGAGGGCAGCCTTCACCTGAGCATCTGAGATGTTTGGGAGACCGCCCTCTGCCGGGATAGATACTTGCTCTTTTGGGGGGGGTTGAAAAGTTTGCACTGAACCTGTCTGCCAGGATACTGGCAATGTCTGTGGGTTCAGTGTATTTTTTGTCATTTAGAATCAACTCAGAACAAGTCTGGGAATTGCATCCCAGGTTTCTAACATAACTGAAAAAAGCCTTATGATTGTCTTTGGTGTGCAATTTTCTCTCGAAGCTGGCCTTGGAGGATTTTATGAGGGATCGTAATTTTTTGCTAGTACTGATCAGAGATGCCTTCCCTATTAGGGATTTTGCTCTATCATGTAGTAGCTTCCTCCTTCTGTTGTACAGTTTATTTATTGCAGGGGTCCACCAGACTGGACGCCTGCCTTTGGATGATTGAGTCTTGGTTTTGTTTGGGATAGCATGATCCATGCATTTCTGGAGATGTCCGTAGAATGCATTTATATAGGATTCTGCAGTTTGGGCTGTAGTTTCCACTGGCCCTGGGGCCTTGAAGGATTCCACTTCGGTTTTGAGAAGTGAGAAGTTTGCTTTTGAGAAGTTTTTCACTGTGGTTTTCTGGGCTGGGGGTGGGGTCGGGATGTGGACATCCAGTGAAATTAATTTATGGTCTGATCTTACCAATGAGGGATATACTTCTGGTGTGGAGCAGAGAGTCCCCATGTTGATAATGATCAGGTCTAGTATGTTGTCCCCTCTTGTGGGAGTGGTGACTAGTTGTTCCATAGCATTTGAGTTTATAATTTCCAGGAATCTTTGGGCTAAGGTGCTGGGGCTTGAGTAGTGCTCCCAGTCAATGTTTGGGTAGTTGAAGTCACCCAATATAATGGTGTTCGGAGAGATCTTCATGTTCTCCAATGTTTTCAGGAAAGCAGAGTGGGATTCCTGACTTTGAGAGGGTGGTTTGTAGGATGCTATAAACTGAAAAGCAGTCTTGCCCACTGTTAGTTGCACATGGATGGTCTCCGATACTTTGTGCAATGCCACTAACCTGGAGGTGAGGGTATCCTTGATAAATGGAAACTCCCCCTCCTTTTGTGGTTCGGTCTGGGTTTTGGGGCCGAAAAGCATGATATGAGGTATAGCCTGGTAGTGCTGGGGTGCTCTCTGGAGCCTTGAACCAGGTTTCTGTCACTGCACGGATATCGATGTTCTCCATACTGAGGAGAGCTTTGAGTGTGTGCATCTTGAGGTCAAGACTTCTGGCGTTTAGCAGCATTACCCTTAGTTTCTTGTTCCTTGTGCTGTCTATGGGGGTGGGTTTGACTTTTGAGCCTTGCCTAAAAAAAGCCACTATGGGGGTGGCAAGAGCCTTTGCCAATATCTGAAAGCCCAGTGGTGACAGGTGCAAGCCGTCCCTGGTGAAGAAACATGGCTTGTTGAGCATGTCATCCCAGGCTGACAGACACTGGATCCCCTTTGATTGACACCAATATTTTAGCCAATTGTTAAAATCGATCATTTTGTCTTTGTACTGTGGCATCATTCTAGGTGAGGGTAAGATGCTGCTCAAGGTCAGGGTCATACCAGCCTGGGCTACATGATCAGAGAGCTCTTTTATGTCTCTTTTCATGTAGTCCAGGGAGGTACGTCTCAGGTCATTCACACCAGCATGTACAATGACGAGTCATATTTGTATTTGCTTTGGAGTGACCTGAGTGCTTGCGTTGTGTATCGGATCCTAGCACCCGACAGGCAGCTCACCATGACCTTCTCTTTATTCAGCCTGGTGAGCGGGACGTCAGTGTGTCTGATGATAGAGTCACCTATAACAAGAGTATCAGGTGTGTTATTCAGCCTTAAGGGCTGTGGCTGCTTGGCACACTGACTTTGTGGGTTATGTGTTGTGTGTGTTTTGTTTTGAGGTAGCGTTTGCTTGGATGTCTGCTTTGGAGGTCTCTGCTGCTTAGGTAGATTTTTATTTACAGCCTCTGAGTATGTTTTTGTGTATTTATGTGTTTGGTTCGCTGATGTGGTGGGACTATGTGATACTGGAATTGTGTTGTGTGAGGTTACCTTCTCCTCCTGACTGGTTACACCAGTTTTGAGATGAGAGAGCTCAGCCTCCAGTTTGGCTAAATAGTTGCATCTCTCACATATATTTGAACCTGTTTGGAGGAGGAGAGACCGGCAGGCCTTTTATGCAAAACCCCTTTCAAGAACATTTTGACATATAATTGCCTTAAAGGAGGAGGATCCATGGACCGATATGCTGAAATGGCTGAGTAATGTACACAAATATTGTAAAACCAGAGAACAACTAGTCCTGAATAGGTGCTGGTTATGTTGTTGGCACCAACTAGAAAATATTTTCCATTTGCTAATATATAACTTTCTAGTAGCAGGCTTTCTTCCCTCCCTTAGCACCTACTGCATGTCCTCAGAAAACAAGTGCCTAAAAGAAAATAAGACCTTTCATGTATCGTATCAGACACTGTGGTTACTGTGTGAGTAGATCAATTCTGTGAGGAAGCTTGTGGTAATTTCCCCTGGCCATTTACAAAAATAACAGAGAATCACGGTTGCCTGGGCCAGAAGGCAGCCCCCAATGAACTTGAGGGATTCATTCTTAATCTTCAGAAATACCCTGAATACTAGTGGAAAGGATGGAAAGTCATAAAGAAAGATTACTGTCCAAACAAAAGAAACACCAACAGTCTTCCATGTCTCCTTGCATGGAGTCATGGAACAAAATTTTGCAAGTTGATTGTTGAGAAGGAAGGCAAAGAGATCCACTTGAGGAACTACCCACAGAAGGATCAAATTTTGCAAGACCCCCTGATCTAGTTTAAATTCATGAGAGTCTTCCCTCATCCTGTTGAGCTCGTCTGCCACACAGTTTTGCTCTGACAGAATGCAGGATGCCTATAGAGTGAGATTATGCTGTGAAGCTATATTCAAAGTTAACATGGCTAGTCTGCAAGGTGGTGCAACCTCGTCCCCATCTTACCTATTGATGCACCACATCACTGTGGTATTGTCTGTAACCACTTGAGGAGGTCCAGGGGACCAAAGATGGTTCAGAACACTGAGTGCTATGATCACGATCATCATGGGGTCTGGCTATTATGTCACTTGTTGCCATCTCTCCCTATTCAGTACTGCTCTACTACCTTAGTTTGACAGTCAAACTTGACTGTTGCAGATCTTCTCTCACACAAGCTATCCACATCTTTGCCGGACGACCTTATTTTTTCTTGATTTCTTTCTCTCAGACTCAAATCATCTTCACCAGCTTCTCTTCTGCTTTCATGCACATGTGCCTGAACCACCATAATCTGTTCTCTTTGACCATTTTTGCAACTGGGGCTACTTTGACTTCTGCTCTTTTGTCCTCATTCCTTCATCTGTCCCACAGTGTGCATCCTACCACCTGTCTCAGGCACTTCATTTCTATGACCTCTAGCTTCCGCAACTGCTCAGCCTTTACTCCGCAGGAGTCTGTGCCATACAGCAGAACTGGTCACACAGCTATTTTGTACACCTTACTTTTAAGCTTCTTTGCCATTTTGCTGTCATACACTGCCCCTGACACTCTGTCAGTTGGTAACCTCCCCTCTGATTTTATCTCTGACCTCCTCATTCAGACTTCCCTTCTCCTCAAGCACCTCTCCCAGATATTTGAAGCTATTAACCTGTTCCACTATTTTCCCTTCTATCTCAATTGCCAGCTTCTTCCAATTTCCCTCATTTGCAACCATCACAATGGTCTTATTTGTACTCAGGTTCATCCCATGTGCTTTCAGTTATGCATTCCATTCACCTACCCTTTACTAAAGTTCTTGCTCAGAGTCTGCCTGCAATGCCATGGTCTGCATACAGCAACTTTGTTGATCTGTCTCTTCAGACCTGTTTGCTAATGGAGTGCATCACTAGTATAAACAACAGATGGCTCGGAGCTCAACCCAGATGCACACCCACTCCCACTGAGAACCCCTTTGTAAGACAGAACACTGTTCATACTTGATTCATTGGTAGAACTAGTACAAACTATGTTCAAGGACCCAATGTTTAGGGACTTTAAACCACCAAAGAACTGCCCAAATCAGCTTTCTTTAGACCTTGTCATATGTGTTCTCCAAGTTTAAGAATGGCCAGTTGGATTCTTTCCTCATTGCTAGCTTGTTCTAAAGTATCTGTCTCACTGCAAACATCAGGTCAGTTGTGCTGCATCCTGATCTGAATCAGAACTGCTCATTTCACATCTTACTTTCTTACCACTCTGCATATTCATTTATTCTCTCCAGAACTTTAATTTGGTGCGACAGGAATTTGATACCTCTGTACTGCCCAGTGACTTTGTTTTTCTTAGTACTGTTATTACTTCTTCTGTGGTGGGCTCCATCTCTTCTCTTACCATAGGCTGTGTCTGGGGCAGTACAGCTTCTGTGGAATTGTCTTCATTCAGAAGCTGCTAGAAATACTCGTTCCATCTGCCTTTGATGGCCTGTGGACAGGAGAGCAGGCTGTTGCTGGCATCCCTTATAAAGGGTATCTGACTATCTTCTTTATACTTCTGTCTTTGCCTTGCAACCTGATAGCGTTTCTTTGTGCCATTTACAAAGTCACTTTCTAGAAGTTGATGAAGTACCTTTGATACTTTGTTCTTTGTTATTGGAATGCCCCTACTTGCCTGTTCATTAGCCACCCAATATTCCTTCCTAGCCTGGTCTGTCTTCCCTATCTCCCACTTGTTCCTGTAAGGCTGCATTCCATCACCAGCTTTCCTTATGTACCTTATTTCCATACCTGACTGCATATCCATTCTGTATTGCTCACACATGCTGTTTTGATGTGCTGACATTCTTTGTCAAATCCACCTATTTGCTCTTCTTCCTGAGGTGCTAGAGCCCTGAGTAATTCCCTGAACTGGTGTGCTTTCTCTCCAGTCAGCTTCCAGGTCTTAAGCCTGGTATTTGTTGACCTTAGAGTCTTGCCTGACCACTGCTTGCAGCTGATTGTGGCAACCAGTAGCTTATGCTGTG
Organism: Protopterus annectens; assembly: GCF_019279795.1. Lineage (NCBI taxonomy): Eukaryota > Metazoa > Chordata > Ceratodontiformes > Protopteridae > Protopterus > Protopterus annectens. The sequence goes on along the minus strand of NC_056747.1, from coordinate 430,728,030 downwards.
GGCCGATTGTTTCACTGTAGATGACTTTGCAATCACTGCTGCTTCCCCAGTGCCCTTTCCTTACTAGGAGGAAGTCTTCCTGACTTGCATGTTGGGCACTCATGTATGTCATTTTGTGACCATTTCTCTTTCTGAACCATGTGTTGGCTACCATCAAGCCATTTGACAGATAAAATTCTAGAATGGTTTCTCCTTCTTTATTCCTGTTGCCCCACCCATGTGTTCTCAGGTAGTCCTCCTATGCTATTCTGTCTGTCCCAATATGCGTTTTCAGTTCACCCATTATCAACACCAGTTCCTGTTGACCTGCTTTATGTAGTAGGTTCTGCAACTGCTGTATAAATGCACTCTTTTCCTATCACAACCCTATTCTGGGACACATGATGAGATTATGAATACTGCTCTATCATTACACTGGAGTCTGACTGCCATGAGTCTGTCATTAATTATGTTGATATCCCTCATTGCCTTCTGAAGGTTCTCTCATCACAATTCCCACACCATTTCTAGCCTGTCCTCCTCCTCTTTAGTACACACTGGATCCCAAGCCAAGTGGCTTTGCTGGATACAGGGGATGTCCAGTCTCCTCCTCCTTACCATCATGTCATCCACTTCCAAGCTTCATCCTGTCAGTGTACCTACATTGAGTGGAGCAATTTTTAGTTCATATTTGGCAGGTTGACTGGCTTTACATCCAGCTTTCACTCAAAAGAGCCATTCTAGGTAACCTAAGCTAAGAAACTGGTACTAGCCGGCCAGTAGCTTATTGAACAAGGGCTGCTGGGCTTTATGGTGGATGCACACTGGCCAGCACAGGCACTTACACCCCTCCCAGTGTTAGCATGGGTTCTTGACATAGGCCAAAGTAGGTCAGGTCCTTAACCCACTTATCACCTGTAAATACCCATGCTCATTTTGGCAATGTTAGTCAATGCAACTCAGTCACCTAGAGCTATGTTTTACACCATTAAGTGACTACCCTGCCACAGTATGCAGTCCATTATCCATGTCCTCCTATCTTTGAAAATGCTGCGCACCACAGTTGATACCCTAAGTGTTTGGTCCATTCGACTCTTCCCCCTATAGTGCATCATCTAGAGTCTGTGCTGCTGCCAACAGCTCCATTCTTAGGCGAGTTTGAGATGGAAATACTCAGCATGTTTTTCAGAGGTGGTGGGGGGGACCCCACACAGACATAAGGAGAATGTGCAAACTTCAAACAGGCATTGGTCAGAAGTCAGGATCAAACCTTGCACCTTATGCATGGGAGGTGAAGACAGTAACCATTATGCCATCTGGTCAAGCATCTCCTTGATATGTATGCACTTGCATCTGCCCTTGGTGTCCAATACCCCCTGCACTTTTACCTCCCTCCTGAAATGGCATCTGTGGTGATTGACTTCTTTGGAGCAGGGAAGGACAAGGGGAGAGATTGATTTAAGGAAGTGATTCTCTTCTGATAAACCCTAGTACTGGGATCTGAAAAGATAAAGAGTATTGATGCTGGGACCGAAGACATTTCTGATAACACTATCTTTCTCATGTGGAGTCTTGCCGGAGGTATAATGAGAATCATAGACACCAAGAGATCCAAAATTCAGAGGTATTCCCCTTGCAGTGACTAAAGCCTGCATGGAAAACCTTAGAAATAGATCTAGATAAAGCTCCTTGAACTGAGATGTCTAGTTAACACCACAAGAACACAATCCATTGTGAGGAAGTCAAGAAAGACTTTTGAATGTTCTCTTGGAATCCCAGCTTGGGTAATTGATCTCTCATCCAAGAGAGAGATTCCTGACATTTTGAAAAAGACTGCAAAAATAAGCAAGTCATCTAAATATAGAGAAATGTGCACACCCTGTAGATGCAATGAGCTATAACTGGAGGTAGACAGTTGGGGAACACTCTTGGTTCAGAGGATAGTCTAAAGGGTAAGGCAGAAAACTGATAATGCGATCCAGACACAACCTTAAAAACACTAAGCCTGAATGAATAGGAATGTGATGATATGTATCTTTTAAGTTTAGCATTACCAGGATACTTGAAAGAGAAAGAAGAGACAACAGGTTGCAAAGTGACATCATTTTGAATTTTGGCACTACGACAAACAGTTTTAGAAGAAAAAAAAAAAAAACTATCCAGAACTGGTCTCCAAGCATTTTTTTTTCTTTGGTACTAGGAACATCCTTGAATAAAAACCCTTCCCGACCTGGGGAGGAGGAACTGTTTACAGGAGGAATCAAAACTGTTTGCTCTGCAGGATGAGGAATGACCCCCTGGAAAGGAGGAATTTCCTCCCCCGTCATCTGTAGCCCGATGAATAATTTTCAGAACCCATTTGTCTGTTGCCAAAGAGAAAAATGGAAATTCAGTCTTTCTGGAAGATAAAGAGGGCCAGGGTATGAGGGGGTCACAAGGTCTCTTGAAGACTCATTCAGACTTGTTAGAGTGCCCTTGGGTTTGGAACGCTAGAGACTTTTTGTTGGAACCTCCTTGCCACTTCCTCTTAAATGTCTATTTACCTGAATTCTGTTGAGACTGTTTATTCTGTTTTGTTTTTTTCCAAAACTGGATGAGGAGAAAGAAAATCCCTTGGACAATTTGGAAAAGGAGGGCTGAAGAGTCTTAGAGATTCCCTGGATCAGATTATACTTTTTATCAGACGTTTTGATCATCTCTGTTGTAGAGAAGCCAAAAACTAATTCTCTATCCAAGGCAAAATTTTAAATCTCATTTTTAATATTATCTGGAATGTTCTGAGAATGCAGCCAAGCAGACCTCCTTAAAACCATACCATAGGCCCTAGCCATAGAAGAAATATCAACAGAGTCATACACACACTGCAGACAATGAGTAGTGATGTGTGCAGTAGAAGAAACTAAGTTATTTGAAACAGAGTTTTCTTCACAAAAGGAAACTGTAGATAAAACATTCCTCCCACTTTCACAATATATCAGAGTAAACTTTAACATATGAGCCTGACAACATAATATTCTGAAATTCAAAGTTGCATAAGTATACACTTTTTCCCCATACCCAACAATAATTTTCCCATCCTTATTAGAAAGTAGGATTGGAATTAAGAAAGTGCATAGCAGCACAGGTGTCAACTATGGTTATAACTGGTGGGTCAGGTCTGGGAATAGTGTACAAAAATTTAAAAGATTGAGGAACTTTATCCATGCTATCTGTTTTTTAGGGACAGATGGCCGACTATCAGTACAATTGCAGGCAGTAAGACAGACATCCACTAAAGCAGACAGGACAGGAGGAATGGGTTCTAGAAAATCCTTCTGTAACAACTCATAGTATTTTTGAGGGACTGAAAAATCTCAGTGCTTTCCCAGTGAAAGCTCTGGGATGGTCTAGCAATAGTTTTAGAGAAAGAAACCCCCACAGGGGGAATCAAAAACTATGCCCTCCTCTGAGCCTGAATTAGATACCCAAGGACAAAACCTGGAATCTGTCTCTACATCTTCCTGTTCAGGATTCAGAATCTTGAATCTCTTCAGGAAAGGTGGCATCCATCTTTCTTTTACCAGACACTAGTCTACAAAAAGGATAAATGGCCTGAATCAAACCCTGAGCCAGTCCCAGTAAACTACTCCAATCCAAAGAAATTTGAGGAAGAGTAGATATATGCTTGGTTTTCTGTTTTTTTTTTTTCTTTTTGACAGGAAAAATGAGGTCAACCATGTTACTGATGGCAGCTGCTCCTTCCCCAAGTGTGGACACAGCACTCTGTCACAACAGGGAAACCTTCTGTGTACCTTCTCCCCAGACCACTAAGAGTCATTCTTTCTTGCCCACTGAAAGGACCCTAACAGCCAAAGAGGATATTGCTAACCTCTGGCCCATTGTGGCTTTAGGTGCTACACCAGAGGGATCCAGGATAAAAGATCGGTGGTCAAAGGTACAACAAATGGCCACAGTAGGGTCACCCGCCTGAGAGTGATGCAAATTTCAAGCCTGCTGTGGTAGCAAAAGCTCTTTGCTTAACTTTTTCTTTTTGTTGCTAGAAGAAGGACAGCGTATGGGAGTGTCAATCTGTTCCAGTCAAGCCAAAAATGGGGTCTTGATCCTTGGGAAAACAAGCAGCGATGCTAATAAAAAGTACAGTTTTGTACCTACCATAAATGTAGATGTTCGAGGATCCACATTGCTGCAGTCCTAACTATTGGGTAGTCCGCTGTCCAGTCGGCCCGAATACCAGAGTATATGGCTGACGTCGGTCAGGGCGCATTAGACTGACGTCAGTACGTCAGGGTACTAATGCGCATGACCGACGTCATATCCTCAGTCTTTTCTTGCCCCAGATGTCAGAAGACCCTAAAAAGACAAGGCCCAATATACCTGCACCAGAAATATGTACAATATATACAAAAATATATATACAAAAATATCAGCATATAACCTCACCTACACAACCACCCCTAAACACAGAGGGGAAGGAGGGAGGGTAAATTGGACTGCAGCAATGTGGATCCTCGAACATCTACATTTATGGTAGGTACAAAACTGTACTATGTTCTTCGTTCCACATTGCTGCAGTCCTAACTATTGGGTAGAATCCCAAAGCAGAGGTAAGGGAGGCTGGCAAATCATAAAGAAGCCGGAGCTGACAACATGCCTTGCAAAATAGCTGTGGCAAAACCAGCCCTAGACTTAGAGTAGAGAGGAAGGTGATAATGCTTAGAGAAAGTATGCACTGAACTCCAAGTAGCTGCCTCCAAAATATCCTTAGTTGCCACCCCCCTTAGAAATGCTGTTGAAGTGGCAGTAGCCCTAGTGGAATGAGGCCTAATCCCAGCTGGAATCTCCTTGCCATGATGGGAATAACAAAATGCAATGCAAAACCCAATCCACCTAGAAATAGTTTGTTTTGACACAGGCTTGCCCTGCGAACTCAAAGCAAAAGAAACAAACAACTGCTGAGACTGCCTAAAATCCTTAGTCCTGCTTAAATAATAACGCAATTGCCTATGTACATCTAAAGTGTGCAAAATCTTTTCCCCTTTATTTTGGGGGTCTGCATAAAAAGTAGGCAAATGAATAGTTTGGTTTAAAGCCACACTAGAAACCACCTTAGGCATAAAGGAAGGATTAGTGCGTAATGATACCCTATCCTTATGGAAAATCAAAAGGGCTCTACTGCCATAAGGGCCTGCAACTCAGACACCCTTCTTGCAGAAGTAATAGCCAACAGAAAAGCAGTCTTCCATGACAAGTATTTCAATTCAGCAGTAGCCGCAGGCTCAAAAGGTTGTAGAGTAAGTTTTCCAACACAAAATTGAGATCCCAAGCAGGAGTAGGAGCTCTACGTGGGGTCTTATATTCTTTGCCCCTCTAAGAAACTGCTTTAACAAAGGATGCGAAAACAATGGTGGGTCACAATCATAGTGAGCTGAAATTGCTGCAGCATGAATCTTAATGGAAGAGAAGGACAAACCTTTGTCCAATAACTCAGTAAGATATTGAAGAGCCACATTCAAATTAGGCTCAGAAATCTCCAAATTCTTTGCTGTACTCCAAAATAAAAACCTCTTCCATTTTTCTGCGTACACTTTCCTTGTACTAGGTCTTCTAGCTTCCATAATCACATTTAAAACTTGTTGAGGAAGTTGAGACCTGCTGTGTTTCAACACAGAATATGCCAGGCTGTTAGATGAAGTGAGTGAAGCTTGACATTGAGCAGATGACCGTCCTTCTGAGATAACAGATGTGGAATCAAAGGTAAAGGCCATGGAGGCTTCCTTACCAGACTCCTTAGTAGTGGGTACCAGTGTTGCCGAGGCCAATCTGGAGCTATTAAAATCATCCTTGGCTTGTCTTGTTTGACCTTTAAGAGCACCTTTGGAAGAAGAGGCAGAGGTGGAAAGGCATACACATGAAGATTTTTCCAACTGAAAGAAAGAGCATCCACTTTCCAAGCTGTGTGATGAAACCCCTTTGTGCAAAACTGTGGCAGCTGGTGGTTTAGTGGAGAAGCGAACAGATCTATGTCTGGAGTTCCCCATGACACTGTCAATTTCTGAAATACATGAAGATCCAGTTTCCACTCGTGGGGATCCATGATTTGTCTGCTTAACACATCTGCTAAGGAGTTCTGTGCTCCGGCAGAAACCTTGCCTGAAGAGTTAGTTGCAAGCTGAGCGCAGTCTCCCATAAAATCATTGCTTGCCTGCATAGAGGATAAGAATGTGTTCCCCTTGTTTGTTGATGTACCACATGACAGTTGTGTTGTCTGTTAGAATCAACACCTGCCCTGGAAGAAGTAACTCCTTGAAAGCCATTAATGCAAACTGGACTGCTAACATCTCCTTCATGTTGATATGTAGATGCTGTAGTCTGGCAGGCCACTTGTCTTGTATCCACTTTCCATTTAGATGAGCTCCCCAAGCAATGTCCGAGGCATCTGTCGTTAAAATCTGACTCGCCTCTGGCCGGGTCACAGAGTCCCTTGTTTAGGTGACATTCCTGAGCCCACCACAAAAATTCTTTTTGAAGGCAAGGTATTATTTGAATGACAGTGTCCAAATCCTGGCAGTGCTGTGTCCAAACATTTTTGAGATACCATTGCAGCTTCCTCATATGCAGTTTGGCATTGGGAAGCACCAGAATACAAGATGCCATGAACCCTAATGCTCGAAGGACTGTCCTTGCAGTCAGCACGGACTGATGAGATAGTTGATGGAAGTAAAGGGATAGACTCTTTTGTTTGTCCGGGGTTAAAAAGGCCATCTGGGCTGCTGTATTCAGTCTCACACCCAGAAAGCACATGTCTTGAGAGGGTACTAGACTGGACTTTATTTCGTTCACAGAATACCCTAGGCATCTTAGCACTGCTATAACATATTCCAGATGCTGTAGAAGGTCTTCCTTTTCTTGAGCCAGAATCAGGCAGTCGTCCAAGTAAGGATAGATTTGAATTCCTTTTAGCCTGAAGTAAGCTATCACTGGAGCCAGAACCCGTGTGAATACTCTGGGCAGTAGATAAGCCAAAGGGCAATGCAGAGAACTGATAATGAGAATTTCCAGCTCGAAACGCAGATACTTCCTGCAACTTAGTCTTATAGGCACATGAAGGTAAGCTTCCTTGAGATCTAAAGTTACCATCCAGTGATCTTTGCCCAGCAGAGGTAAAAGCTGTTGTAACGTCAACATCTTGAACTTTGGAATGTCCAGATAAGTGTTGAGGATAGATAAATCCAAAATTGGTCTCCACGTGTTCCCCTTCTTTGGTACTAGGAACAGGCGAGAATAAAATCCTAGGCCCCTTTCTGATACAGGGACTGGCTGAATGGCCCCTATTTGGAGTAACAGAGAAATTTGCTTGTGAGCCTCTTTCCTTTGTGGAGGAGGAACGTCTGGCATGCCTTTGAAAGGGGGCAATGTATGGAAGTAAAACCTGTAACCGTGGTGAATGATATCCAACACCCATCTGTCTTGAGTGATTAAATCCCAATTTTCTTTGAAAAGAGACAGTCTTCCTCCCAAAGGAGCTGCCAGACGAGAATCTACTGGCAGCTGAAAAGGCAGGTCATTGGGTCTGTTTACGAAAGGACTGACCCCTGCCCTCACCAGAAGTCTGAGCAGGTGAACTCCCTGTACTAGGCCTAAAAGAACCTTGAGCTCTGCCCCTACCACGTCTAGACCTACCCCTAGACTGGGAATCATAAGCAGGATATGTCCATCCCTTAGTAGGCCAATTTCTACTAAACTTCGGTGGCTGCACCTGCAAGACATCTTTAACAGTTTGCATAGACTTAGCTTTGTCCTCCATTTTCTTTAAAACTGCTTCCACAGGCGAACCAAACAACACATCAGACTGTAAAGGAGCATCCAAAATCCTTGTCTTAACATACTCAGCTAAATTCTGATCCCTCAACCAGGCATGCCTGCGAAGAACAGAACTAGTGGCAGCCACCCTCGAGGAGGCCTGTACAGCATCAAAACCACATTGCAAAGAATGCTTACCCACTTGTTCAGACACATGAACTAAATCCAGCAACTCTTTACACTCAATACCTTCCGCCAAAGCATCCACCTTAGATTTCAGTTGTGAAAGGAGATAATTTTGATATTTTAGCATGTGAAACTGACAATTCAACGCCCTCATGGCTAAAGTGGAAGAAGTATACACTTTCTTTCCCCATCTATCCAAAGCCCTTGCCTCTTTATCAGTGGGAACAGGGTTTTTAACCACAGAGGCCTTAACACCTTTAGGTCCCTGAGAAACAGTTTCCGGGTCTGCCCTAGGACTCTTAAAAAAACACTTATGAGCTTCAGGCACCCTATAGTACCTATCAGGTTTAACAGGAGCAGGAGGCAAAGAATCAGGGTTCAGGGAAGCCTCTGCAAAAACATCTTCCACCACATTCAACACAGGAGGTATAGCTAAGGGCCTATGCTGGGGTAAAAACAAGAATTCCCTAAGCCTTTTCCTGGAATCAGAGTAATCCTGGCCTTCCCATTTAAAGTGCTCCCTCATGGAATGCAGAGTCTCTGAAAATGAGAAATCCTCAGGAGGAGAAGCTGTAGGAGTGGAATCATCCACATCAGAATCAGAATAAGGAGGAAACTCCTGCAAATCTTCCGCAGAAGACTCAGAAGCCTCTGAACACTGTTCAAAACTATCAAACTCAGGTTCCACCCTAGGCCTCTTATCAGGAGGGGGCATAGAACCTCTAATCATAGTAATCAAATCTTCTGCCATTTTAAGCATATGTTTCTTAGGCACAGAACCTGAAGTGCTAGGAGAAGCCCCCACTGAAGCTAAACTTGGCCTACCTCTCAAAGAAGTTTTACCTCCCAAAGAAGTTTTACCTCCTGAGAAGGCACATCCTGTAACAGTAAAGTCTCTGCCTGAGACTCCAAAGAAACTCCTGGCAAAACCTCTGGCTCCACTGAGCCTTCTAAAGAACCGGCGTCCGGGACTGCCGGTTCATCAACCCTAGGCTTCGCTGTTTTGTCCTTGCGCTTCTTGGACGAAGCGGGCGTCGGAGCATCCGACGGCATTTTATAATTGCAACGCTTCCCAAACACTAACCTGGCACAGTCTAACCTTCTCTTAATAGTGCGTTTGTTAAACCTAGCACAAGAGCGGCATCCAACAACGTCGTGCTCAGGCCCTAAACAAGGTATACACAAGGTATGGTAATCCCTATGAGGTATCTGTTTCCCACAAGAAATACAGTTATTCACTTTTTCTGACATCCGGTTAAATACTGAGGCAAGAAAAAACCAAAATGTTCCCCAACGGGGTACTTAGCCAACTCTGATTCGGTCTGAAACTCCGACTTCAGAAAATTTCAGAACGCCAACCTGCACTCGCAAAACTGCTTCTGCATCGGACCATGCGGCAAAAAAGACTGAGGATATGACGTCGGTCATGCGCATTAGTACCCTGACGTACTGACGTCAGTCTAATGCGCCCTGACCGACGTCAGCCATATACTCTGGTATTCGGGCCGACTGGACAGCGGACTACCCAATAGTTAGGACTGCAGCAATGTGGAACGAAGAACATCTACCAATCCACAAAACTTTTTTTTTTCCTTTTTTTGACAGAAAAAAGATAGTAAAAAGCACTTTCAAACACAATGGCAGCTCCACAATTTTAAAATAATCATAATTTCTCCACAGAAAATATTTTATCAGCTATATAACATTACTTTTAAATTGAGAAATGAGTGTTTTGCTAAAAGTGCATTATAGTCCCAAGTTAATCCATTAAAGCACAACACTCCAAGCTTTAAAATAACTCTGAAGAGGAAATAAACAAATATCATTAAAAAGTAGAAATATGGAATTTTATTCCCCCCAGAAGGGAACTTATCTACCTGTCTAAGGAAAGCACAAGCCAAATGTCAACCATCAAAAGCCTCAGAATAGTTTACTCTTTGCTGGCAGTAAAGCTCTGAAGGGTTTCATGCCAAAACTTGTATTTTAGTCAGCTCAACTTGAACTGATTGACAGTTTGGGTGTGTGGAAAATGCCCTGAAGCTTTGGAATCTGGCTTATGTTAATAGCCTTAGCAGGATATAACCCATATTGCTAAGGCTACTGAAGCAGTTCTAAATATGAAGAATATTGCTAGTTTATATTAGAGATGTGGGGCACAGAAAGTTGAAATGAAGCATACATTCAGAAGCGTATCTAGCTCTAGGCAAGCGCCCTGTGCTGGTACCATGAACCTTTGCCCCATCCCTTCAGCTCTTCAGGTGAAGAGCTAAGAATAAACTTTGCAATGAATAAATAATATTTTAGCACTTTTCCACATTGTGCTGGTTCGTTTTTTGGTTCTATGGTCATTTTGGTTTGAACCATGCACTCAGTCTTTCGTGCATGGAACTTGGTTTGGTTCGAAGAACTAAGAAAGCACATTACTGTATTTGTATTAAGCCTCATTATAGATCCACACCATGACCCCCCCCCCCAAGCTCTTCCACTGAAGAGCAAAAAACAGATATTCCTTCTATTGCCACACCAACCAGGTGGCTAGATGCACAACAGCCCCCCCCCCCTTCCTCACCAGGCATTCATGCCCCATATCTGAGCCCTGCCCTGCCTTTCCTCCCTTTTATTAAAATAAATAACTGATTAAATAAGAATCGATTCTTATAATCTGCTACATTTGTAACAAGCAACTTGCTACAAACAGGTGCTACAGTTTATACCCTGCCTGCACAGAACACGACAGAATTCAAGTTTTAGCTAAAAATAAAATCTTGCTACAAATGTAGCAAACAGTTACTACAGTTTATTTTCTGCCTGCATGGAGCACTAGAAAGCTCAGTTTTTGTTAAAAAAAAAATTAACTTTTACCCTGCACAAACAGTTTGCTACAATGTGGCAAGCAGTTGTTACAGTTTAGACCACACATACACAGTGCTACAGCACTCTGCTTTGACTGTAAATGCAATACCAGCTTTTAAAAGCCAGCATTGCATGAGATATTGACATCGACTGACCGGACTCCCCAACAGTTTGCAATTGGGGCAGCCGCCTCTCTCACCCCACCCTAGCTGCACTACTGCAGACATTTCTGGTATTGTCAGAGGATAAAACAGAATTAGAAAAAAGCTGACATGCTGGAATAACATTTTTTTGAAAGCAACTTTCTATGATGGGGTGCAACTTGTATATGTTTTAGGGTTAACAGAGTACATTAACTCTGAATTCTATCCTACCATACATGAATTAATGAAGTAATGCAACTATTTTTTGCAAAGCGACAGCATTGGCCCCAACCCCGGTAACTTAAATACACCAATTCTGAGACTACACAATACCAGAGAAAATGGAAAGTTCTGCTTGAATTCCATTTCATTTGAGATATTGAAGTCAAACAATATGGACTCAAAAAGAATGCAATTCCATCATGTATGTGTGTGAGTATATGTATGTGCACTATCTGCATGCATGGTTATACACTAATTTTACCACCTATTTATTTAAAACATCAACATACAAGCACAGAGATATAATACTGTATCCATACATTTTTCTGGTACATTCCACAAGTGAATATAATAGTTTGTTTTGTGCATACAACAATATGGAAATAATTAAACCTGAATGCATATAAAGATTTTTAAGAAACAGAATTATAGCACTGTCTAACTTGTACAAAGACCTGTTAGTACATTTAAAATTGTATTCTTTACTCCTTGGGTATCACAAGGCAGGATTTTATAAAATCGTTTTTGCAGGAGCTGTACAAATACTGCTAGACTGAAGGCTTCTCCATTTTGCGCTGTCATGTTGCAGAACTACAGCTGAAAGATTCGTTCAAATAAGGTTTGCTAAATACTGAAATAAATTCCATAGGGATGTTAAAATGTCAAAAGTACTTGAGTATTTACAGGAAATTGGACATCTATAGGGATACCAGAACATATAACATTGGGCTTTGTTTAGTAACTGGCTCCTAAATGGCCTTCAGCTGTGAACATGCATTAAATTCTATGAGTCTATCTTTTGATGAATCTCAAAAAAAGCTGTGTGTAACAGAGAAAAGGAACTTGTCCTCTAAGTTGAGACATTACTGTTAAGAAATGACGAAAAGTCTGAAATAAATGAGTGCATACATAAACATACAGTAAAAGCAATACTGACAGAGAATAACAGACACCACATTCTTTGAATTCCCTGAGGTTTGCCATGAACAGCTCTACAGAATCCCAATCCTTTTCTTCAATACCTTATTTCCACATGTAAAAAATCCAGTAAAGCTAATCAAACTGTATTACCTTTTCCTGAGTGAAACTACAGTACATTGGGGGCTGGGAAATTTGGCCCTTCCCCCACTGCATGGTGTGTTATAAATATATTTTGCAGGAGGTATGCAAGACACAATTTTCTTTTGTTTTTTTTTTCAGTCTGAGGATTGTTTTTTTAATTTGTAGCTGGAACTTGTTTCTGTAATCTACTTAATCATGTATCATTATTACTGTATCTTTCCTACCCCATATGGTTATACATTGGCTTTCTCCATCCCACAGGACCATAGGAGGTTACAAGACTATCAACCCAGAGGTCATTTCAAGCCTAGCCGTTTAATCCCAATGTAATACCAAAGATATTCCAATACCCAGGACTGTATTTAGTAATAACTGCCCATGCTCAGGAGAGTTGTGGGCATTATTCATAGTAAGAATTTACAGTGCCCCATCCACTTGTCCAGGTTCCTTTTGAACAGTGTCATAGAGGTGCTCTACTTCACATGAATTGGCAGCCTATTCCAAAGACATGACAGTCGCTGGGAGACAAATCTCTCCCTCCAGCACATTCTATTCAAGTCGTTGCAGGCCATATTTAGGTCCCTGGAATGGCTAGCTCTAGTCCTATTTGATTTACAAATGTGCAACAAATTCATTAGGTTTAAGTTGGAAATTGCTCTGTAAGCCGGCACAAGTCTCCTCTAAGAAGTCTACACGATACTGAGTATAGTGACAGGGACTTCAGTCCTACTGTGTAAGGCACATGCTGTAGTCCCTTGATGATCTTTCTTAGAAATCTCTGAGGTCTCTCCAATTGCTGTGCTTTGTACAGTACATGCCAAAAGGGGCATTATACTCAGTTATGGGTTTGATTAGTGACAAGCATAGAGGGGTTATATAACCTCCTTTGCAGTAGAGGTGATGTCTTTTCTAATCAAGTGTGCTATGTACAAAGCCTTCCTTACTACAGCAGAGGCATGGTGGTCAAAGTTAAGATCAGAGTCTAATTGTGATCCCAGATTTCTTACCACTTCATAGGTACATAGGGTATTGTTGTTAATTTGATAGTGTAAAGGGACATTGTCTATACCAAAGGGAATGATGATGCATTTTTTTATATTCAGTTTAATACCATGACTGAGACACCAGTCATCGGTCTGTGTAAGACCCTCCTGAAGTATACTAACATCATTTGGGGATTCAATAGTTGCACCCAGTTTGCAGATGTCCGAAAACTTGGTCAAGCCACAGCCCCTTAGTTTTGATCTAAATTTCTGAGACGTATATACCAAACAGTAGGGGCCTCAGCATTGACCCTTGTAGCATCCTGCTGGTGACAGGTCTGTTGGCTGAGGTAGAGTCACCTACTTTGACTGTGTGACCGGTTTATGAGCCAGTTGGCAACCCATCTTACAACAAAGGGGTTTACATTCAATTTGCTAAGTTTATTGGTAATGCCCAAGTGTGGGATTGTGTCAAAGGCTTTTGCCAAGTCGAGGTATGCTGTGTGCACAGATTTGCCCTCAGCAATGGCCCTGGTCACATTTTCAAAAAAATTCATCAGTTTTAACAGGCAGGATCTGCCACTGACAAAGTCAAATTGGATCGGATCCAGGGTTTGGAGATCACCTATGTCTTTATGAGGTCAATAATGATACGTTCCATGGCTTTACAGATGAGGCTGGTCAAACTTAAGGGTCTAGAATTCCCTGGGTCTGCTGCTAGGCCACCTTTTGTAGAGGGGAATAACTGTTGTTCTCCATTCTGTGGGAGCAAAGCCCATGGTTAGACTGTGATTGAATACTTAATGGTGATGCTAGTTCATGTTTTAATTTGTACAGAATACAGCCTTGGATGCCGTCTGGTCCCATAGAGGCTGTGTTTTTTGCCTTAGACAAGGCTATAATGACCTACTATTCAGATATGTAGGTTGGGAAGGAAGTTGGGGGCAAGGTTTGTGATAAGTTTGTAGGGGATAAGGGAGTGAAATTTTCACCTAATCCGTCTACTAGCAGGTTTACTATCACAGCGGGATCAGTGTGTGAGATACCATTAGTCACTAGTTCGGCACATGCTTGGGTCCTACCTTTTAGGCTACATATGTAGCTGTGAAAGGTCTTGTGGTAATCCTTGGCTGTGATTGCTAAATTTTTCTCAAAGTTACCCATAGAGAATTTGACATGTCTTATTTGCCTCTTGAGGCTGAGAAAGGTGCTTTTCCATTGTTGGCTCCTTGTCTTACTTTTCTTAGACAGCAACTTTTTGCATTTGTTGTAAACTTTGATGATACTGGATGCCCACCAGTGTGGCTTGTTTTTACCTGGGGCTCTGGCTTGATTCTCTCTGTAGCAGCTGAGTCTATACACTTATACAAGTGATTGTACAGGGCTGTAGTGTAAGCTTTGGTGTAGTTAGCACTTCCATCTTGGGGTGGGGACTGGAATGCATTTATCCCTTCCATATATTTTTCCCCTAACAGATTTGCTTGTTTTTCAATTGAATTGTACAGATTATGGGCCACATTAAAGGTGGGACAAGTTTTGAAATGATTTATTGTGGTCTCATTTTATATCACAAAACCTGGCATTTTAACAGGGGTGTGTACACTTTTTATATCCACTGTATATTATATATCCTTATACTACTGTCTTGTAGGTAATAACATGATTTTTTTTGTTTTACTTAATCCACAATATATGAAGGTATGCTGTTCTACATAGAAACACATAAAAATAGAATCTTGGTCGTGGAAATCCACCCCCCAAATAAATAAATAAACAGACCTTAGCCATGGGACAAGTGTAATTTACCATTTTCACTAAACAAAAATGAAGCCACAGCCCATGGGCACTGACCCAGACAAATATGAATTGGTTATTGCATTAAAACTGGCACTGTCTGTACTCTACAGATCCAGGAGTTGCTAGCCAGCTCATTCTGTAATCAAAGTATTCAGAATAAACAACATCAAATTCCATGCAGAATGTCATGCCAAGCATTTCTAATTACTCTTCTAACTATAACATAAAATGCTTTGCAGTATGAACCGCCAAATCCAGCCCACAGACAGTGCTGGCTTTGTTTACTGATACATAATATGCACATATCCCACGAAGACGGCTTGGCTAAACTTTTTATTGGAAGACTTGGAATGGATATCTTTTGATACATTAGAAAAACATGAACATTTCTGGTTGGATGAATGCAGTCTTAAAATATCCTTTGTTAGATCATGAAAAGACACTACTTATTTATGACAAAGCAGCTAGCTGTTCAGCCGTCTGCCAAAATATAATAATAAAAAACTCCACCATGATGCAAATGCCTTACTCATATCTGCATAAAAAATCAGGAGGTTACAGAGGAGCATAAAGCAAATCTATATTACCCTTTTCATGAGCCGTAATATTAACCATGTTTTTCACTTTCTGTATCATGTGGTTTGAAGATCTTTAGTTGTAATAGGAAGGAATCTTTCAGAGTCACAGAGATCAGAGAGTAAACATATTCACTCATTACAAAAATTAAATCATCAGCTATTTAGAAAACTGTGTAACCGATGTCAGCCATTTTATTAATAACAGTAAGACCACAGTTGGGAGTACACCCCAGTCTTTTCTGAATATTTTAGTACTATTTCTAGACTGGCAATTGCAGTGTATCTTTTGTTCATTTGCTTACTCCACATATCATACCTGCCTGCTTCAAACGTGATTATATTCCTTTGTTTAAACTTCTGTTTAAGTGAAGCATGATAAATGTGTAAAGAATATGATTAATATTATATCTTGAACAGTTGTCAGTCATTCATCTGCAAACTACATGAGTTTATAACCAGGGGTCTGTACATTTATTCTACCTCAGAAATTTTTTCTCCTCCTATATATATATTGCTATACAACATACCTCTCAACAGTCCAGATTTTCATAGAATGTCCAGATTTTTGCTCAAAATTTTGGTCTGCTCCCCATAAAACTTGTGGTTTTCTGGCAAATCACTGGGATGATCTGAGAATTGAAGTCACTAAATTATGACATACATCTGAGTTTTAAACTTCAAGTCCTTCAGAAAATGTATGTTAAAACAAACCCTGTTACTCTAGCAACTTTCTAAGTTTATAAGAGCAATATTTAAAATATGTCCCTATGTTTGGGCCTTTGTCTCCCCATTTTGTCAGACTTTGACCAGATTTTTTGCACTAAGAGGTTGAGAGATATGCTACACAGCTGATCTGTCACCTGGGTAGCAAATAGTATGCACTACATCCTCGTTGCTTTATGGAGATGTACCATTAATGAAAATTAGATTCTAGGGTGAACCATATTATCAAACTATGAACAAAACCTTACAGGTCTTTCTTTTGTGCTTTTATAATGTATGCCATTCAATTTCTGAGATGGGCAAAACGTATTCTACATTTCAGGGATTGAGTGCATTTCCTAGTTTGTTTATAAAAGTTTCATTAAAACTAAAGAATGACAAAAATACTGGATTTTGAATTTAAGTACACACAAGCAAGTTGCTGGGTTGGACAGTGTTATCGCAATGAGCACAGAAGTTCTGAGAATGTTGCATTCTCCTCCGTCCTCAGACTTCTCCTCTTATGCCATTACATCCTATTAGCATGCATCTACGGACCATTTTTGAACTCTCAATACCAGTGATATCTTCCATATTTATTTGAATGCCTACATAATGGAAATCATGTAAGCATTAAAATATGTAAGGACATGAGTAAGTATATTTATAAATAAAAGCTTTAAAACAGTATTGATAATGCAATGAAATCAGTACGTTTCCTAAACCAGAAATGAGAGGAGCAATCATGTAACCATATTACAAACACAAAATAAAACAATATCTCAATTTATTCTTCAGGCCCATCATTAAATTCACAAAATAGGTTGTTCTTAAAAATTAAACTGACTACCTGTTCAAACAGCTGATATTACACTGACCAGCTTTATACATCAGCTGGCTACTTGCAAAGACATAACCGGCATCTCTGAAAATATATGCCATCTTAGAGAATGTGTCCTTACTTCCCCACAAGTCTAACCCCCCTCCCCAAAAAAAGTAGCCAACTGGGAATTCTGGTAAAATATATACAATATATAGGCATAAAATTAAATATGTCTTTTTAAAAATTAAATGTTGACATCTTTGTACAAAAGTATGACTAGAAGTGTCCATGCTCACTCAAGACACCCACACTCCTCTTAGATCAAGAGGATGCCTTAGGGTGCCACTTTTTCACTGGGTCACTTGCCAGACACAGGTCATCTATCAACTTAATAGTCTCTAGGACCAAGATAGAGGGAGAACAGAGCTTTTCTTGCAAGACATATCTGCATGAAAATATCTAGACACTACAGTTCACAACCATATTAGTACAGCATTTATGAAACTACAGATTTTTAGTACTATCTATTTAGTTAAAACCCCTGCTGAAATGTGTTGGTGTTTTTGGTGACATGGGTTTCTTCTTCCTTCTCTGTGTATCTACAACCAATTATACTGAAAAGCTGGAGTATCCTGAAAAAGGCAAATCAGTTAAGTGCTACTATAGCACAAGACATGATTTTCACAAATGTTAAGTAAACCCTGCTGAACTTGTTAAGGTCAGGTCTTGCAATGTCCTAGGAGCATAGGAGTTTAACTAGACTACGGAGCTGGAGGTCATTTCAAGCCTAGCCGTTTCATCCCAATGTAATACCATAGATACTCTAGTCAATACCCCAGATTGTATTTTGCCAAGGAGGATTGTGGGCGCTATCCCCGGTAAGAATTTCTGGTGCCCCATCACTCGTCCAGGTTCCTTTTGAGCAGTGACATAGAGGTCCTCTGCCTCATATGAACTGGTAGCCTATTCCAAAGACACAGCAGTCATTGGGAGAGAAATCTGTCCCTTCAGCATGTCTGATTCAAATCACAGCCATATTTAGGTCCTTGGAACAGGTAACGCTAGTCCCATTTTATTTATGGATGTCCAGCAAATTCATTAGGTTTGGATCTTGGATTACTCTGTAAGCCAGGCATAAGTCTCCCCTAAGAAGTCCATATGATACAGAGTATAGTGACGGGGGCTTTAATAGGTTTGTGTAAGGAATGTGCTGGAGTCCCTTGAGCTTCTTTGTTAGAAACCTCTCAGGTCTAGCCAGTTGCTGCATGTGCTTTGTACAGTACATCCTAAAAGGGGTGTTAAATTCAGTTATGAGCCTGATTAGTGAGTGACAAGAGGGGTACAGAGGGGTTATAACCTTCCTTTGTTCTATAGGCAGTGCATTACTAAACAAAAGTGCTACATAGAAAGCCTTCCTTACTACTTTTCATTCAGTATGAGACTGTGACTAAGACACCAGTCATTGGTCTGCTTAACACCCTCCTGAAGTATACTGATATTATTTGAGAATTCAGTAATTCCACCTAGTCTGCAGTTCTCTACAAACTTGGTCAGCCACAGCCCCTTAGTTTTGGCCTGAAATTCTGAGAAGTATGTAACAAACAGTAGGGAGGCCCAGCACTGACCCTAGTGGCACCCCAGGTAAAAGGTCTGCTGGTTGATGTGGAGTCACCCACTTTGATAGAGTGTGTCTGGTTTGTCAGCCACTTGGTAACTCATCTTACAACAAAGGGATTTACATTCAGTTTGCCAAGTTTATCAGTAATGCCAGAGTATAGGATTGTGTCTAAAGCCTTTGTCAAGTCGAGGTATATTGAGTGCACAGATTTGCCCTCATCAATGGCCCTGGTCACATTTTCAAAGAAATCCACCAGGTTTAACAGGCAAGACTCGCCCTTGATGAAGCTGAATTGGGCTGGATCCAGGGTTTGGAGGTTGCCTATGTCTTTATTAATGAGGTCCATGATGATACATTCCATAGCCTTAGAGATGAGTCTGGTCAGACATATGGGTATTTAATTCACTGGGTCTGCTGCTAAACCACCTTTGTGGAGGAGAATAACTGTTGCTGTTCTTCATTCTGCAGGAACAAATCCTGTGGTTACACTATGATTGAATAGGGTACTTAGTGATGATGCTAGTTCACATTTTAGCTTGTTATAATGCAGCCTGGCATGCCATCTGGTCCCATAGAGGCTGTATTTTTTTTTTTTTTTTGCCTTGGACAAGGCTTTAATGATCTGCTCTTCAGATATGTAGGATGGGGGGAGAGTTGGCAGCAATGTTTGTGATAAGTTTGGAGGGGATAAGGGAGTGAAAGTTTTATGAAATCAGTCCACTAGCAGGTTTGCAATCTCTGCGGGATCAGTGCGTGTGATACCTTTAGTCACAAGTTCAGCACATGCTTGGGTCTTACATTTTACGCTATATACATAGCTGTAAAAGACCTTATGGTTGCCTTTGTCTGTGCTTGCTA
This sequence comes from Protopterus annectens, assembly GCF_019279795.1. Classification (NCBI taxonomy): domain Eukaryota; kingdom Metazoa; phylum Chordata; order Ceratodontiformes; family Protopteridae; genus Protopterus; species Protopterus annectens. The sequence continues at coordinate 430,708,426 of NC_056747.1, read as the reverse complement.
AGTTTTTCCTCAAAGATGCCCTTAGAGGATTTGATATGTCTTATTTGCCTGTTGTGACTGAGAAGGGTGCTTTTCCATTGTTGGGGCCTCGCTTTTGTTTTCTCGGACAGCAACATTTTACATTTGTAAAGTTCGTTGATACTGAATGTTCTCCAGGGTGGATTGTTTTTACTTGGCTTTGATTCTTTCTGGAACAGCAAGTCTATACACTTATGCAAGTGATTGTACAGGTCTTTAGCATAAGCTTCAGTGTAGTTACCACTTCCAGCTGGGGGTGGGGCTTGGAATGCATTGACCTTCTCAGCACGTATATACTATGGTGATGAAGCTATAAGAAGCCTGAAACATGCATATCCACAACAAGTGGGGTTTGGCTTTATTGGCCCGAATTTGTCAAAAACAGATTTAAAAAGAAAAAAAGTCATGGGTATTCAGAACTGCCATTTTGCTGAAACACCTGATGTCCTTAAAGGGTAATTTGTATACATCTCACGTGCCTCTAATACAAGAGGTTTAAGGAATCACACAGGGGATACTCAAGCTTGGCTAGATTTTTCTTTGAGTTTTTACTGATTGGTTTGTCTGTGTGACCTTTTTTACTTATTATCCCCATGGTGATGGCGAGGGTGTTAGCAACAGGTCAGCTATGGAGGGAGACATTCGTTCTGCTCACTAGTAAAGATGATGTGGTCGAATATTTTAAGGAAAAGATCTAACAGGGGTGTTTTATACTGACCAGGAAACAGCCCAGTACATTATCTAGACAATAAAGTTAGTGATTTTGATATTAGAATGGGATTTTTTTTGTCTCTGTTCAGAGATGATGATCTGTGAGGGGTATGGAGTGGATACTTTATACTGGGAAGTTTGGAGGTAACAGAAGGGAGACATTGGATCTGAAATTATCTGTAAGGATTTGAGCTGCAGTCCTAGGGTCTGAGTTGGTGGTTTCACTAGAGATATGTTGGTTTTATTCCTGATTTTTTATTATCTAGTTGAAGAATTTCTTGTGGTTATCCTTTGCTGCCTTAGAACTTTTGTTTGCAATTAGCTCTACAGAGTCTTGCTCCCAAGTTCTTGGATAATACTTTTGAGGTCAACATACCAAATCATCGTTCTGATCTTTTGAGCTATAAGCTTTTTTCTTTTCCTTTTTTTTCATTTAATGTAGAGAGTTCAAGACAAAGTGTGTTTCAAAACTTGGAATTACATTTGTAGTGAATAGGAGCCTCTATGCAAGAAAAGAAATGGGAGAATAACTTTGGGTATATATTATAGGTTACTGAGGGTTGGAGGCAACTCTCATTACCGAGCACAAGGAAACTGTCCTTGGCGATATCTCTAAAGATAGCTGTGCTGGTAGTTAACTCATACTGTAGCCATGTAATGAATAAAACTTAACTGATCTGATAAATTAAGGTATCACAGAAAAATGCTGCTCCCAGTATCAATAAACGCTGTCCTCCGTACCACTGCTTCTGTTCAGAAGTGTAACTTCACAATTTACACAAGTTAAAAACTTTTGGATTAATTGGCCAGCCAATTATGTGGATTGTATTACTTTAAATATGCTAGAGAATTAGTGAGCAGATGGTTCTGATGAAGTCTCCATCATGGAGATGAAAGCGCTAAATCTGTTTTTTAATTTTACATGTCTATAAAATATTTTGAGAGCTACTGGTCACTCAGATCTTTTTGTATGGAATTGTGAAGTTACACTTCTGAACAGGAGTGGTATGGAGGACAGCCTTTATTGATACTGGAAGCAGCATTTTTGTGTGATTCTATTTGTGGCGTGAACTTTTGTGTCTGATTATAAGTCAAGGTATGACAATGGGTAACGACCAGACAGTAGCTGTGTTTTGATGGCAAGATTGAATGTGCCAGTGCTTCTGTGTGTATGTGTGTGTGTGGGGGGGGGGGGCACTAAATGCAAATATGTCAAGTAAGCACTGAGAATAATTATTTGTAATGGTGTAGGTGTGCCAGCTTATGGAGGTGTAGATAAAGTACCCTAGAAAGACAATGTTTGTATGAATGGATAGTGAATCTAGTGACATGTGAATTTCATACATGGGATTCTGTAACTGGCAAAGATTTGTAATGAGAATATGAATAAATCTGTGTTCATTGTCCTGACTGAATACTGTACAGGTGACATTTTGGACAAAGATGTAAAAGTCACCATCAGTGTTAATGCTGTCCACACGTGGACTCAACCAAGTAGTAGGCAGAGAAGACAGATAAGGAGCAAATGCTTTCATTCCTCTGGGACCAGGTTTTAGTCACATCACAAATATCCCCATTTTCAAGAGCTAGGAATGCTTTGACAGAGGCCATCTCTCCTTATTTCAGCTTTGATATTGACTAGACTTAAATTTGTATTTACTAGGTTTGTAGTCAGAGTAGATTTACTGACAAAAAAACTGTGTGGATAAAGAAAACCTTAGCAAGTGTGCAAAAGCCCTGATGAAACCATCTTTGACAAAACTAGAGAGAGAATCCTCTTCTCTCTTTCTCTAGGCTAACATACATTGAGACACTCAGAATGATACAAATAACTAAGCCATTTATGAAAATCAATCTTCTGCTTATATCGCGGCATAATTTACTTTGTTTTCATTCAAATTTTTCCAGCATATTGATTGGACTATTTTGTCATTTCATATCATTTTCCTGCATTGATGACATAATTGATTGGGTAATTGTTTCAATTATTTGCACATGGTTTCTTAGTTTAACTTATTTTATGTATTCTGATATGCTTATTCATTCGGAGATTGATGAAGGTGGGGATGATATGCTAGATGGTTGGGTGGTAGTGGCATTATGTTTTTTATGAATGGATAATTTGTTTCCCCTCAACACACACACACATACATACACACACACGTACACACGCATTGCAGTGGATGAGCAATATTGCCAATTTTTTGTATTTTTGTCTAGTATAGAAGTTTACAGGCTTCTGGATAGAGTTAGCATTTAGGGCCATGGTATGGCTGAATAGTATTTGGGGATTCTATGTATCTTTTTATATATATATATATATATATATATATATATATATGTGTGTGTGTGTGTGTGCGTATATATTTAAATAAAGATATAGATATATCTGTGCGTCTAGACTTTAAACACACACACATTTATTATTCATTGACATATGATCGCGTGTTCATTTAACTGACACAAAAATCAGGTGCTGTAAATGGTCAAAACTACATTCGATATAGAAAATATCACCGAAAAGTAATTTCATCAAAAACATTGTGCACATACATATACCATAAAAGCTTTTTTTTTCAGGGGCAGATACCCCTTACACCCTCCAAATGGGGTTCTCCAACTCTTCACCCATGAACCCATATAGTCTATATCCCCACCTGCACACTGGTGGAGAAAAAAACAATTTCAGTAAAGTCGGTCACTTGTTAATGCTGGTGTGTTTATTTGGGAGTGAGAGTCCGGGGACCTGGGGACAAAACTATGCTGGCAAAGCAGGTTAATAAATTATTAGACAAAGGCAGGATTACAAGATGGGTTTGGAACAACAATCTTTATTTATAATTCCTAACATTATGACACACATTGAAAGGCAGCTGTATTGGTGACATATGTTGTGTTAATTCACAAAAAGGTCACTTTCAAAAAAAAAAAACTCAAACATAATTAAACATTAGCTGTAGCAGTGCCATCAGAAACAGTAGAGACATGCTCTAAAATTACAAGTAGTAATTAAATGTACTGTTAAAGTGTCTGTTGACTTTTTTAAGAAGCATGTCCGTTTATAAAGTAGATGACCATAAAATAATCAAGTGATATCTTGAACAACATGATTGTATGAAAATTCCATGAAAAGAGATGCAGTCAGAGACTGCACATGTGAAAGAGTAACAAAGTTAATGGCAAATATAGGGTCCAGGATCTATATACATAAAATGGTGGTTGCAGAAAGTGAAAAAGGTTTATTAAATGGGTACAGGTAAAGAAAATGAAAAACATTACAAAATATTTAACACTATATAACATGAATCAAACAGGAGACACCTTTGGATTACTTAAGAGGAGGGAAGAGTAAAGCTAAAGTCGGACAAAACAGCAACTTGCTTTATGATTTACATGCAGAATGTGGGAAATTATTCCCTCACACACTATTAGGTGAATCATATGTCTTATCATAAATATAAATAGATGATAAAGTGTCATTCTGGTTAAATTTATTTAGGTTTCTGACATGCAATGACAAAAGACAAACCATGTATGTATTCAAAACAAAATGACCTGCACTTTCTCAGAAGGAAGGCATAAGAAAAGAAATGACTGGTATGCTACTAAAAAGTCACTTATGGCAAACTAAAATATCAGCAAAATTGGCATAAAACAGACCCTAGCATAACTATTAACATAAATGAAATACTTTAATACAGAGGTGGAAACACTTAAGACAAACTAGAACTGGATCCAAATGCAGACCCAATATTTCAGAAAGCCTAGCAGTCCTAGATGTTCAACATTACCGACATGCAATGATACTGGTGCGTTATATCCAATATCAGAATACAAGGCAAGGCTCATTGGAAAGATACGATAAATGTAAGAATCAGTGGCAGGGCTGGGGATATTGATAAAATTACTATGGATAGTAAAAGAAGCACAGGTAAACGCAGCTTTAATAAAAGATGTTAAAAAGGAGAAAATTATGTATTTAAAAATAGAGCAATAAAAATCTGGAAGGAAGATTTATTTCCAATAGGCATCTTAAAAACAGAAGACAAAAAATACCATGCAGGCTGGTACTGGGCTCACCCTACCTGCACGATAAAATATTGACACAAACTAGTAGGCAATGGCGAGATAATGAGGGGGGAAGAAAATATAACCGAACACAGGGCCATGTGCTTAATGAACAAGGGCCTGATAAGGTATGCTTCTGAATTTTGTTAAGAGATTTTGGCAAGTTTTAGCTTCTAGTATTTAGGCCCTGCATCTGAGCAGGCTTCTGCTTGTATGTACCACACTGAACTGAGATGGGCTACCAGCCACACCACTGAGCTGAGAAACCAGGCTATTAGTGGCTTCTGAGGATCCAAAAAACATGAGTTGCCTGTTTTACTTATTTATGCTATTTACTACACTTTTTAATTGCCTGCCACCTGCTTTTATAGTGCATTTATTTACTGTGTACTAAACTAAATTGTTATACTGCAAATGCCCGCTACACTGTGCCTTGAAAAAAATCACATTTTATTACTGTTTTCACTGTATAGCAAAGATTGTTTGTTGTTTCCACTGCTTGTTAAGTATTAACTGGAATTTTTTTTTCACTGTTATAAAGCTACAGTAAAGAGTCGATTATCCAGACATCAATTAGAACCAGCCGTCCAAAGTTTTCAGGTAGAAAAATAAAAGTCTGACTATGTAAACATTATATGTATTTGCTTGCTTTGCAAAATAAGGGTCATGCTGCTAAATGCTAGGAGCTTAAACCAAAAACTGGACTAGAAGATGAAGATATCTGTGCAGTCACAGAAACCTGGTTTAAGGCCTCATAGAGTACCCTGGCCCTGCAAGGCTACAATGCCTTTCACACCTTTAGACCACAAAAATGAATGTGTGAAAACCAAAGGAAGTGGCATTTCAATCTATATTAAAGATAAATTCACCTCACGTATAGTTAGACTGGAGAACTCCGTGGAGTTACTCCAGGTCCAGGTTACAGTGTGCAAGACCCCCATTCAAGTCCTAGCTGGCTATAGATCCCCTTCCATGGGTCAAGACACCCATGGAGCCCACTTAACCAAACTGAAGACAATCCAAATTTTACCAAACATACTGGCAATGGGGAATTTCAATTATCCCACCATCAACTGGGAAACCTACTCTAGCCCAAACTCACTAGTACAAATGTTGCTTGACTTTGTGAATTCAAATGCCTTGGAGCAAATTGTCCATACCCCAATAACAGGACAAACATCCTAGATCTGGTCCTCACCAACATGTCAAACAGGTGTACTGTTGCAACTACTGAATCCTCATTAGTTAAAAATGATCACAGATCAGTCACCTTGAACTGACACCAACACCAGAACTCACAGAGTGAAATCAGACTAAAAAACATCAAGCCAAACCATACCCTCCTAGGTGAAGGTATAAATGCATTCCAAGCCCCACCCCAAGTTGAAAGTGGTAACTAGGCTGAAGCTTGCACTAAAGACCTGAACAATCACTTGCAAAAGTGTATAAACTCGGCTGTCCCAGACAGAATCAAGGGCAGAGCCACAAGTAAAAACCAACCTGCCATGGTGGACTTCCAGCATCAACAAACTCTACAATATATGCAAAAAGTTGCAGTCCAAGAAAACAAAGACAAGGACCCAACAATGGAAAAGCATCCTCCTCAGCCTTAACAGGCAAATAAGATAACTTGTCAAATCCTCCAAGAGCTCCTTTGAAAGAAACCTAGAAAGCACTGCCAAGGATAACCATAAGGTCTTTAACAGCTATGTACATAACCTAAAGAGCAGGACCCAAGCATGTGCAGAACTGGTGGTCAATGGTATTGCACAGACTGACCCCACAGAGACAGAAAACCTGCTATCAGATAGGTATGGTGAAAATTTCACTCCCTTATCCCCTCCTAACCTACAACAAACCCTCACCCAAACTCAACCCCCCACCTTACATATCTGAAAATTAGGTTCTCAAAGCCCTGTCCAAGACAAAGAACATGGCTTCTATGGGAAAAGATGACACCCCAGGCTTTTTTCTAAACAGGCTAAAACATGAACTAGCATCACCACTAAGTACCCTTTTCAATCATAGCCTAACCACAGACTTTATTCCTGCGAAATGGAGAACAGCTACAGTTATTCCCCTCTGCAAAGGGGGCCTAAGAACAGACCTGGGGAATTACAGACCCATAAATCTGATCAGCCTCATCTATAAGGCCATGGAACATATCATTATGGAGCTCATAAATAAAGACTTAGGTGACCTCCAAACCCTGGATCCTACCCTGTCTGGCTTCCTGAAGGGCTGATCCTGCCTGTTAAATCGGTGGATTTCTATGAAATTGTGACAAAGCCATTGATGAGGGTAAATCTGTGCACATAGCATACCTCAACTTGGCAAAGGCTTTTGACACAATCCCACATTCAGGTATTACCGATAAACTTAAACTGAATGTAAACCCCTTCCTTGTAAGATGGGTTTCCAACTGCCTTATAAACTCCACATCAACCAGCAGACCTGTTACCAGCAGGGTGCCACAGGGTTCAGTGCTAACCCCCCTACTGTTTGATATATACTTCTCAGGCATTCAGGTCAAAACTAAATGGTCGTGGCTGACTAAGTTTGCAGACGACTGGAAACTAGGTGCAATCATTGAATCCCCAAATAATGTCCGTATACTCCAGGATGGTCTTACACAGACCAACTGGTGTATTAGTCATGTTCTCAAACTGAATGCAAAGAAATGAATCATCATTCCCTTTAGTACAATGTCCCTTCACACTATCAAATCTATAACAGTATCCCAAATACCCATGAAGTGGTAAGGTACCTCGGATCACAGGTTGACTGCGGCCTTAACTTTGATCACCATGTGCCTACCACTGTAAGGAAATCTTTCCACTTAGTTCACTTGATTAATAAAGGCATCACTTCCTTAGCAAAAGAAGTTATAACCCACCTGTTCTCATCACTTATCTGGCCCATAGTCGAGTATAATGCCTTATTCGGTATGTACCGTACTAAGCACCTACAGCAATAAGAGATACCTCAGAGGTTTCTAACAAAGATCATCAAGGGCCTCCAGCATTTGCCTTACATGGACTGACTAAAATCCCTGTCATTATACTCTGTATCATATAGACTTCTTAGGGGAGACTTATGCCTGGCCTACAGAGCAACTCAAAACCCATACCTAATGAACTTACTGCATATCTGCAAATCAAATGGGTCTAGGGTCACCCATTCCAGGGACTTAAATAGGACATGCTGGAGGGACAGATTTATCTCCCAGTGACTGCCACATCTTTGGAACATTCTACTAATTCATGTGAAACAGAGTACTTCTATGACATTGCTCAAGAGGAACCAGATTAGCGGGGGCACAGTAAATTCTTACCGGGGATAGCACCCACAACCCTCCTGACATGGGCAGTCATCACTAAATGCAATCTTGGGTATTGACTAGTACCTCTGCAGTATTGCATTGGGTTGAAATGACTAGGCTTAATATGACCTCTGGGTCGATAGCCTAGTAATATCCTATGATCCTATAATATGGGTAAATCAATCAGTAGGTTTGCCTGAAGTTAAATTCAGAACAGGAAATATTTGTTGAAAATGAAAATACTTCTTAAAATACTGAACATGTTAGTCATGCCAAGTGGCATTGTGGATAAAGCCTAGACTGCGAACCAGGTGACAGGTTCAGTCAGTCACCTGACTGGGAGGATGCAAATCCTCATCCCAGGGATAGAGGGTTGTTCCAGGCCACTGTTTCTATCATGGTCACTGCTGGAGGGCACTGATAGTGCTGTCAGAACTGAGGCAGTGCAGGTAAGGTATGGGCATTACCACTCAATCAAGTGATGGTAGCCCTTGTCAGCCATGTGGAAATGGCATGCATGAAATTATAGTGGGACATAGGTAGTGCCCTGCTGTGACATATGGGCCCACATTACTACCTAGTGGGAGGGCTTAAGCCATTTGTATGAAATACGGACTCACTGACATCATGTCCATCACAGCACTATCCACCCTAACGTCTATGTAGATGATGACCAGTCTGGATGGCTCTCACCCTGGTGGATCTTTGGGGATCCCTCCATATTAACAAGTCCAGCAGAGAGTGAGAGAGGTGCTTGATGTTCAGAAGGTAGAACAGAAAAAAGCACATAAAAGAAAAAAAGAAAGACATAATGGCCATGTTGTAGTGCAAGAAAGTGATACCTGCTCTATACAAATAAGTAATTTGAGTTATGTGAAAATTAAATAAGGGAAGGGGAAAAAGATCTGAATATTAAAACTGGTAAAAAAATTGCATCTACTGGCAAAAGGGTTAATTCTAGAAAAAAATGAAATTATACACCTCCAACATTAACTGCTTGAACCAAGCACTGTACAAAATATAAATAAAAAAAAGAACAGCATAATACATATTAACACTAAAATAAAATGTACAATGTAAAAAGAACAATCATATTAAATAACATTCACTGATCCTGCAATTAAATATGAGAACCACATAATGATCACTGAAAGGACCCCTAGATAAGTTAATTGGAAGGCAAGAAAAATAATCAGTCAAATGCGAACTTGAAAAGTCAAATTTTCAATTTTCATTTGAACTCAGCAAGTATTGGTGAATCCCTTAGCCAGGCTGACGACAAAAATCAAAAACTGTGAACAAATTGTCCATGTCTTGTAAACGTGTGGCTGGCTACTGACCAGTTGTTATCCTTGTGACCAACTGATAATATAAATAAAGTCTGTTCAGTTAGCTCACTAGTTTTACCATTGCGTAACAGTTTTGGTGTCATGTTCCATTTGATGACCAGAATCTGTCTGTACGTTTCACAGAGATATTCAAACTTTATAATTCCTCAGAATACTGAAAGTACTCTATATCAAATTGCCACTGACAGGCAGCATTAAATGCCACCTACAAGGCCTGAGCATTTGCACTGATACTTTGCTGCATTTAATATGAAAAATTATACTTGTGTTGTAGTGTACAAATAATCTGCTATATCCTGGTATTTACTGATACTGAACAATTTAATCCAATGAGAAATTAGTTGCATAAATATCACAATGCAATTGTACAGAAGTATGAAATTACTTTTCAAAGGTAAAAATCCCAACAGGGCTGATTATATTATAAAGGAAATTTGGAAGCTCATGGTTTAGGAATGGGCTCAGTGATACAAACTCTCTTTTTTTGGTCACCATTAGTACTTTTAAAATACAACAAGATGCATCATATAGACAATAAACAACTGCTTACATTTTAGCCATGGACACTTAGTGATTAGATAGATTTCAAGTACTCGAGCGACCCTTTAAATTTATATGGAGATGAAAAGCACAGACACAAAGGACTGCTTCTTCTGACCCTGGGCCCTTCAAACAGAGGGCTAGAGTTCTCGGAATGTGTCCCCAGACTGGTATGAGACTAGCAATGAGCAGTATTCTACCTTCTCAAAATATAATATCACAATACGAACAGAAGATGACTGACTTTCATAATTTGCTTAGTTTCTGGTATAATTCGGGGGGGGGGGTGCAATATTTGTCAACATGGAAGAAGATGGTCATTAGACCATGCTGCTTTGTCAGGGACAGTGTGCACATCTTTCCTACAGGCTTTAGGGATATTAACTAAAACATTTTCCTTCCCAGTAATGTTTATTTCAGGTAATGCCAAACTGAAAATCCTTCCAACATAGCAAATCGAAATCAAGAAAATCTGAAGGTGGTGTTCTCATCCTAGAGAATGCTGACATCTGTGCAGTCATTGTAACATGGTATAAAACCGCTGAGGGTACTCTAGAAGTGCCAGGTCATAATGCCTTCCACACATTTAGAACATCTACTACACAGGCAGGGACTAAAAGTCAAGGTGTCTTTATTTACATGAAAAATAAGTATACCTCAAGACTAGTCACAGGATAATGCACTTGAGATTCTCCACGTTCAAATCGCCACAGGCAAAATCACATACTTCTTCCTTGCAAGGTATAGGCCCCCCTCAATGACCCAGGAAACCCATACCGTGTATTTAAGCTTACTGAAAACACTCACCATCCAACCCAATACCATATTCATGGGTGACCTTAACTATGCCACTATTAACTGGGAATCATATACAACACTAAACGTGCAGGCACAGAGATTCTAGATTTTTGTAAACACAACTTCCTTGGACCAGATTGTCATGTCTTCTCTAGTGAGGTAAAACCACAAAATGGTCTTCTTTGAACTAAAAGGAAGGTTCAGGAATTATTCTAAGGTTAACTTCCTACTATTAGGTGATAATCTGGCAATATTTCAAGGCCCTCTAAACACCAAGACCACTGCTACCTACATGGAACTGTTCATAAAGATATATTCAAGTATGTTAACAGCTGCACAGAGGCAGCTGTACCCATCAGGGATAAATACAGAAATAATTCAAGAGGACAAATAAAGCCTACTAAAGCCAAATCTGAGGTAAATTTGGCCTCCCAGGTCAGGGACATGCACAAGGCATTCTTTAGCTATGTCAGCAAACTCAAAGGCGATACATAATTGTGTGCAGAGCTCATTGTTAACTGAGCCACCTATATAGAGCTATAAGATTTAGCAAACCAAGTGGAAGAAAAAATTCAGCTCTAACATTGCCCTCTCTCCATCCCTGTCTCCCCTCAGGCAATACCATCAACTATAAACTCCCAGCTATCACTAGGAAATATCCCAGGCTGCCTTCTAAAGAGTGTCAGTTTGCAGTTGAAATCCATATGCCAAGAGTGAAGTCCATCACCGGATTCCCAATCTCCATTTTTCTTGCTAAACATTGTCTCTTAAAAAGTCATCAGTGAATAGGAAAATAAATTCAAATTAAAAAATAAATAAATAAAAATAACAGAAGTAATGCAAATGATTGTAGTAGAAGCAGCAGTTATAAGACCCTGCCATGTTATCCCGTCTCTTTGACCATGGATCTAAAAACTAACGACAGAGGCATTTACAAGGGTGTGTGTGTGTGTGTTCACTTATGTCTACACATTTATTTGGAGACTGTCTGAATGCAATTAGACAAAACACATTACAGTGTCCATTAGTTGTGTATTAAATCACTTATCTGATGACAATCAGACATGTGAGCTGTACATACATCTGTGTGTGTAATCCAGTATTGCTAAGTGTGAAAGACTATCCCTACCTTGGTCTCTGTCTATGTACGTATGTGTGTATGTGTGAATATGAACAGACATTATTAAATACTTAACTTATTTTGGATGTAAAACATTTTCTTCAATAAAAATTATATATTCTATACCAATTTTGAAACATTAGGTTGGAAGAAAAATGTATGTGATAATAATGAATCAAATGCAAAATAATTTAATAGCCAGCCCATTTTCTGTTCACAATAATTGCCCTCTAGGGTAAGCATTATAGGAAAATAACAGACCTTCTAGGGGTGGAGAAGCCCATCACCTGTGGCATTAGGCCTCAAAAAAAAAAAACAAAGCAGACCACATTTCCCCTGTTGGGTGTTACCGCTTGCATAACAACTGTCTCTCTCCCTTGAACAAAAACCTTGAACAATTCAGGAAGGATGTAGGCAGCAGTACTTACAATGTTACACAAATGAAAAGGCTGCTTTAGCATAACAATCACATCACAAAATGAGATGAAATGTGAAATGAGCACAGATTCTGTAAAACAATCTTGTATAAACTCTACAGCTGAAGATGAAGGTTCAAACTAGTGTTCGAATGGCGTTAATAAACAGACTGACATCTAATCATACAAACGTTGAACCTAACAATCTCATTTATGTTTTCTAAGTTGAATCAAGCAAATATGTAGCCTGTAGTAGCACAAATACATGTTGGCACCATTTCTGAAATTCTGATCACTAATGTTATAAACACTCACTAAGACAATGGATTAACGTGGGTCTGCAATCTAAGCAACGTTTCCCACTTCTTCAGCTTGACAGAAGTCCGTTTAGAGGGTACTTCAAAACAAATTATGAATACAGACCCCCTAAATATGTTAGATTCCTTCTGCTTTCATAAAGTCTTCAAGTAAATGATAACGTAATGTAATCATGCTGTATTCAGACTATAAAGAGATCTTAAAAACAAGCAGGGAAAATCTGATAATGGCTATTCCAGGTTCGGGGTAATAACAAATGAAAAGGAGGCATTAAGCAGAAATATGTCCTCACCAGTTATCAGTGATGGCATACAAGAGTAAAAGGATAAATCAGCTTGTAATGGTGGCAACAGTTTTATTTTGGGTAATTGTTTTAAGAACAGTAGTCAAACCTGTAACAAGTTTGTAGAAATAATTACAGTGACATGCTTAGGAGGTTTAAAGCTTTCTCTCACAAAACTATTTTTACATAAATATTATTTGATCTATGTCAAGATGCATATTATTCATGTAGGAGTTAATGGCTTGAATGTTAGGCCATGTTCCTATGCAAAGCAAGGCAATGAGAATAGTTTTAAAACTTGCTCCATGTTCTGAACACATTTAATTTTTAGTGAAACACACTCAACATCTGCACTGAAAACTAGATATTTTAACAGCTGGCTCAGATCGGTGGGTTTACAAAGGGGCATACGGGTGCAATTTTTTTTTTTTAAACAAGTTTATTGTTTTAACATATAAGAGAAATATCATAACAATTTTATACAAATAATTAAAAATAGGTATTATTATAATATTCAACAAAACAACTAAAGTATTTACAAAGACATCCACTACAATCAGATCAATTAATTAAACTAAAATACTGTGCTATTAAACTAAAATACTGTGCTATATGCACAACGGGTGCAAATTTTGATGATGTTATGTTTATACTTGATAAGCTGCACCTGGATTATAGAGAAGAGTTGTATTTTACAGACAAACTGATGATGGCAAGCAAGAATTTGTTTTAGAGGTTAATTGTACCAGATGGATTCATAGATTCTCACCAAGCTTACAACCAAATTAGACCATCAAAAGCTTCAACTACATCATCCATTACTAGTAGACTAACAATGACTCACAGTAAGTAGATTTTCTCCACATATCCCAGCTGAAAATTTGTGATTACCCCTCCAGTCATCCAGACTGGCTTTTAAGGCTGCTTGGGAAGTAAATATACATTATAGCTAAAGGCAGTCTATTCCCAAACTGGAAGATATAGCCAGCATGTTGCATCTACTAGAACTGATAACATTATAAATGTACATTACAGCAATACTATAAATGAACAAAAATGGGGTAAAATAAAATGCCCAGGAATCATGAATTAATACAAAGTCCTAATGACACTAATTTTACGAAGTTTCAGTGTTTACATGAGTAGACCAAGGATGAGGGTATTTTATAAAAGACTATTTTGGGCTTAGTTTTTATTGCTGAACATAAGTACGAAATGTCACTAATATTTATGCCCTCACTCTCATGTCCATCTTCAGACCTATAGGGTGCTGAAGTTCATGATAACTTTAGACAAAGTGATAGAACTTTGAGATAAAAGTTCAAGTATGCTACAAAGGAACTTTATGTATCTGTTGAGTGGAACACTATGGAGGTATTCAGTGCATATAGCATGTGAGAATCTTAGCAAGACTGCAAGCGTATAAATAGAGGCTTTCCCACTGTCATGGAATGTGGCTTGATACGCCTGCAAACTACATGTTTCTGCACTAGCCGCATTCTGTGAAAGAAGATAAATTTAAAAACAACATGAAGTCCCAGCACTATGCATTTCTGAATATCCATATCTCTGAGTTATGTAGTAAATATGTTTTTACAGAATCCCAGATGACACATTTAATTTCTCGGTACAAGGAAAAGTGCCAAAGGAGTGCAAGTTGACCTTTATAGTCCCATTTGATAAAAGTGAATAAATCAATCAGATTAAAAATGATCATCCTATCAGCCTCACCTAAACTCATTTTAATTGTTTTGAAAGAAGCTTTTTAAGCATGTTGATGACATCCAGGCAAGTATTCTTTTGGAAACAAACACTGCAAGCTTGGCTTTTTTCAAGGGATACCCATCAACATTTTTGGTGGATGTTTTTAGCCAGTATCAGCTGCATTTGACAGTGGGATTACTAGATGTATATATTATATTTAAACATACCCAAGGTCTTTGACTCGCTGCCACATATAATTTTCAGTAGTCTAACAATGCTGAATACCAACAGGATTATACATAACTGCAGACATTTATACATATATTTCAAGCACAGGCATTAATGTCCTTCTAACCTGCCAGTATACCAAAACAGTTGCTCCGATAATAAGTGTCCAAATTGTTCTTAAAAATATCTAAACTAATGATTGCGTTAGTTTATTTGATACTCTATTCCATGCATCAGCTGTTCTTTTGAAGAACCAATTAGTACACTCCCCATTCCTACAAAATCTTCTACATAGGTTGTCTCATGATTCTCTACTGCTATTTGATAACTCCAAATATCCACGTCTCTAAATCCCCTGTATACCTGAGTAAGATCTCGTCCTAAGTGTCTGTACAAGATACTGTACAAGTTCAGATATTTAAGTCTTCCATAACACATACATTTTCACATCCATGGATACCCTTTGTTATGTTCTGCTGTACTCTTTCCAATTTACTCATGCTTATTTTCTCATAAGGTTTCCATATTGCTATTCCATACTCATGTTTGGGTCTAATACAACTAACAAACAAAGACTATGATTTCTGATTTCCTAAACTTTATAAATCTTTTTATACAAGCTATATTTCTATAACTATCTAACTAATTGGTCGATATGATTAGAAAAACTCAAAGCTAAATCTACCAAAATACCTAGGTCCTTAAATGAATCTACAATTTTCAATCACTGTGTGCTGTATTAATATTCATCTTTTAAATTATTTCTTCCCAAAACTCATATACTTAGTTTTCAATGTATTTATCAGCATATTATTCTCCTGTGCCCAAATGGTCAATTTAGTTAAGTTCTTTTGTAGATATGCCTCATCTTTAACATGTGCAATCAGTTTACACAATTTCAAGTCATCTACATACAGAATATAGATCACCTCAGATGAAAAAGAAGGGAGATCTGAATAATGCATTCTAAACAAGTATGGGTGCAGGACAGAGCCCCTGGGACACCCTGACTGCAACTAAGACTTTCACCTGTCCAACTGCTATATGACACTTGCCATGTCCTATTTGTAAGTCATGCAGCTATCCATCTTATGAAGAATACCCTAATACCCAATTGTTCTAATTTACTAATCAATGTTTTTGTATGACCTTGTCAAATGCTGAAGTTAAATATATATATATAAATTACATCACAGAACAATTTTTCATCCATGGCTGTTATTTTTATAGCCCATCATGTTACAGGTGGTAATAGATCCATTTTCAACATATGCATGCTGAGATTCACTTTATAATCTCAAAATACCGAAATATCGAATTTAAGTACATCGAGACTATAAAGTCGAATCTGCAAAGTACTGAAACCCCAAAACCGTAAAAGTAAAAATCGTAAAGCTAAACACACCAAACACCACACTACAAAAAACAAAATACACACAAGCATAAAAACACAAATTAACAAACCTACACTACAAATAATGTAATGCGCCCCTGCTACTTATATATACTAGCTCCGAGATCACACCAAACAGAAAAAGACAGTAAACTCAACCAGACATTCTACAGTCCCTCGCACATGCACATCAAATATATACAACCACCACCACTTTCAACGCTTAAACACTCATACTTTTACCTGCCTACCCAAACCCACACATACAACTTCCAAACACATTCACTTACACTCAAACACCTACCCAAAACCTTTACAAAATAGTCACTTACTTTAAATTCCACCTAAATCCACACACACCATCCACACAATACATTCCACATCACGTACTGTAAAACCATAACCACGAATTCGACATACCCGTATTCACGGTTATGCACTTTCACTATTTTGAACATTCAACTTTATAGTCTCGAAATACTGAAATTCGATATTTCAGTATTTCGAGATTATAATGCGAACGCATATATATATATATATATATATATATATATATACACATACATACATACATGCACACACATGGGTCCTTGCATTTTGTCGAGCAATGAGTTTGGTTGACAAACATGGGGTGGCATTTAGTGTCGATGGTACAAACAGCTGAGTGGTCCAAATGTTGACTGTGTTCTGTTGAGACAGGTGAGTAGGGTTGGAAGGGGTTAGAGTGTTTTGTATGTGTTACTGAGTAAGGGTTAGGTTGAGATAGGTGAGAGATAGGTATTGTATGCACATTTGTGTGCATGTGTATTTTAGGGTTAAGTTAGAGATGAGCTAAGGGTACAGCTGTAGTATTGTTACTGTGTGTGTTTCTGCATGTTTGTGTGTTGAAGTGTATCTTATGTAGTGACAGTGTTACAGCAAGGGTTTTATTAAGGTAAGATGTAGGGTTAGGCTTGGGGAAGGGACAGCACTAGGGTCAATACCCATTTCTAAGGTGCTGCAGGGATGGAGCCACTATTCAGACAAATTTTGTTTTAGTGTTACAGGGTACTGTAGTGTTTAGATCAGGAGAAGAAATATGTTTCTCTTTGATATTCTATATGTAGCTCATTCAGTGTTACATATGTTTGAACATATTTTGTCAGTTTGCATTTCAACATTATATATTAACAACTGAAAAGATTTAAAGCATAGTAATTTTGTAAAAGAACTATATAAAACAGTTTTTTTATGTTTTATAAATATATATACAATTTTATATATAACATAGCTCCTCTGCTGTTTCCATGTTGCTGTGGTATATGGAATTGTTAGAAGAAGTATTTTACACTCCAAATAAAAGTTGTGTACATTTAATGACCACACACACACAAAAAAACCCAGAAATATATATACTCAGAAATTCAAGTACCCACATAATGTGTCCAGCAATTGCATTTTCTTTGCTGAATACACCTCACATGACTTATTGTGATCAAATGAATAAAAAATTATGTAAAGCATTACTACACCCCCTTTCTCCATGCATCTTAACTATCTCTGCTTCTACAGAACTTCTTTAATGCACGCAGTGCCCCTCAAAATCTTTGATTTTCTGGAAAATCACTAAAGATTACAGGCAGTAAAGCCAGATTTAGTTTTATACTTCTTATTGTTCAGAAAATGTGTGCTAGTATAAAGCAATTTGCTATCTAAACATAAAAACTATCCCCAACTTAAATTTTTTTCTCAAAGCTTTGATCAAAGAAGTTGAGGGATGTATTCTGTCTTGCAGGTTCACTTTTTCTCAATCTCTCTATCTCTTTCTCTACACACAGCATCTTATCCCCCCTGAAAAAGCATGATATTACTCATGACACTCTTTTTTTATCTAAACTATGCACTGCTGGGGACAACCCCTATCCAATACAACATCACAGTAGTTCTGGGTCTTCCAAAGGAAATCATGGATCATGATTTACATCACCGTATACTACAACTGAATCAGAAACATTAAAAGGATGAATGATGTAAATAAATTCACCAATAAAAGAACAAGAAACATTGTATTTATCAGTTTTTTTTACTTATTATGTCCCTTTTGAAAATTCCAAAAGTTTTTCCTCCCCGTGCCGCCTTCTTGTCTGGTTACAGCATTTGCATACATAACAGTACTTAGCGACCACTCTTTCTCATGTCTTGCCTCTTTTTCTGCTGTCCCTTAAGCTGACCTTGTAGAATGAGGATGATATCATTAATTTCCATTGACCACCTTACCCTTTCCTGATAATGATAATTTATGGGTTACTTTGCCCATGTAATAATTTTTACATTGATAGGACCATACATGAACTTAGGATGAGGATACGTGAACAAATCTGAGATGTCAAAAATAATTCTTCTACCAGCCCTGTAGTCTCACATTGTTTCAAATATCATAATAGCGATTCGGATTTATTTGTCATTTGTGAACTGGGTTAGTCTAACTGAGCCAAGGGCTCATTATCAGTGGAGCTCCAAAAACAAAGGGCAACAGGCTATCTGGAACACAAATCCACATATATTTTAAATATTAACACACACCATTAAGCGCTTTCATCACCCAGTCATGACTTCATCAGAATAAAAAAACACTACAAAGACAAACTTAAACAGTTACAGATTAAACCAATCAATTACCCCCCCCCCCCAACAGATTCCATTTACATTTTTAAAAAGGACAGGAGTATTTCACTCACATAGAACTAGGAGTGTAATTGTATACAACAGAAACAATAGACTAACCATTTTTGAAAAAAACATACAAGCTAATAAATATTGTACACCACCTACCCTCCTAACACCAAAAATAACTATTATATAACTATTATATAACAAAGTAACATCTTGTTCATATAAAATAAAATAAGAAAAAAAGCACAGTTCTAACTGGAGCAGGCAACCGACAAATATTCCTTTTCATGTGTTTTCATATTTTTTCATACTTTTCCTATCATATGGAATATCCTAAAAATCCAAAAAAATAAAATAATTTAACAATAGTATATTTATATTTTATTTGAAAATTCTTATTAGTACCTTCACAATACATAAGCCCATAAAAAGCAGTATTATATATATATGCCTAAAGTACTTATCTAAATTTAATAAAAATATATATGTTAGTAAATAATAATAATAATTCACCACCACTATTTCATCTTGTTAAAGATTTCAATTTAAGTATACAAGTAACTGAGATGCATTCATTTAGTCCCAGGCCAAGTGTTTGCATCAAGCATCATCTGTCAAATTATCTCCTCCTTTTCCAGGGTGGGTGGGTTAAACCTTACCCTAATGTCTGGTTTCACCTGGTTAATTGCCATGTACTTGAAAATGTGACCTGGATTATCCTGATTTGTTTGCCCAATGCGCTAGCCATTGTATGGTTTCTTAAACTATATTTGTGTTTATATACCCTCTCCCTTAGCCTACAATCAGTTTTCCCAATGTAAAAGCAGGGACACTCCACACACTGGGCAAGATGTACCACTCTCTTTGACTCGCAATTAAAGTTATCCACCACATTCTGTGTATTACCTTGAATGGTAAAGACCATACTTTCATCAATAACTTTACAATGGGAGCATCTCCCACATTTTCTCATACCCTTATATGTATCTCGGGTATTTTCCCTATTATTACCACTAGTCTCCAGAATATTCTTTAAATTCTTCCCTTTACAGAAGACTAACTTGGGACAGGGTCCAAGCCTAGCTCTAAGAAAAGGAATGACACTAAAAATCTCCCAGTTCTTCCTTAATATCCAACCCAATTGAAAGCCATTCTGAAAAAAAGTGGAGATAAAACTGCTTTTATAACTATCCATATCCAGCTGTTCATCCACCCCACTTGTTACTGATATACACAGTATCATTACCCAAGACATAATGGTGGGAATTGTATATATCCTCCATACATACTCATAGGTCTACACCACAGGCTGCAAGTCCCAAAATGGGTTAAAAGTACCCATTCTTCCTTTTCCATGTTACCACACTAATAATTTACTCCACCATCACCTCAGGATACCCCCTGGTTACAAACATCCCCCTCATTAATTTACACTCCAATAAAAAGTCCTCTTCCAATGTCACCATATGGGCTGCCCTCACCAACTGACCTTTTATTACTGCCCATTTCAGATGGGGGGAGATGTGAACTAAAATAGTGAAGTAAGCTGTTAAAGTATGTACCTTTACGGTGGATGCAGGATTTATATCTACCCCTACTTGCGTCCTTTATCAATAATACATCCAAATAAGAAACACTTCGAAGTTGGGATTCAACAGTAAATTTCAAAAATGGGGAACAATTATTAATATATTCCACAAATCTATCCAGGTCACATTATGTACCCTTCCCAAATAATACATGTTTCATCCAGGTACCTTGCATATATCTGAAAATACTGCCAATACTCTGAGTTAAACACAAACATTCGTTCCCACTGGACCAAAATAGAGTTAGGAGTAGTAGGTTCCCAATGGTGGAGGATTTTATTAACGGAGTGACAACATTTTTGGGGGGTTAGAGTGGTGGGTGGACTGGGCATCATCGTAGAATTTCTTTTTATCTTTAATGATTTGCTTTTTGGTGAGGTTTCCAAGTTCTTTGCATTTTGGAGCAGCATAGTGGATTTAGATTTGACCCACTGTTTCCAGGTGTTATCTCTTTTTTTCAGGAGTTAGTAAGTGTCTTTTTTGAGCCAAGGGGCATGGTTAGCTTTTATTCTAACTTTCCTCAGTGATGCAAGGTAGTTAATATATTGAGGAAAGTATTATTGAATTCTACAAATGCGTCATTTAGGGGAAGGTGCTGGAGGTTGGATGAGTCAGCTGATAAGAGTATATTATTAAAAGTTACAGAATCAGAGCAGGAAAGGTTGCAGCTGTCTCTGTATTGCTGGGTCCTGGGAGTGTGAAGAGTGTCTTTGCACATAAATAGACAGATGGTCACTCAGAGTTGGGTAGAGTGCTAATATTATAAGGGTTTGGATTGGAGTTTAGTATCCAGTCCAGGATGGAGCACTTGTTTTTATTTAAGTGGGTGGAGTTGTTAATTAATTGAAGCCATGGAGGTTAATGCTGAAATTTGGAGAGTTGGTTGACAGTCTTTTCCAATCAATGTTGACATATCCAAGGATAATTGGCTACTAGGGTATATGGTTTGATATCCATAACAGGATAACTTCAAGGATGGGTATGTTGTTTCCAGCTGGCATATAGCTGCTATATCAATTTTTTTTATTGGGTTGAAGTGGCAATTAAGAATAAGTAGCTCAGCTGGGTGGATGTCTGGGAGAGGTATGCGTAATGAGGATAAGCTGAGTTGCTCGGACCACAGGACAGCCACTCCTCTCCCCTTTTGTGGAGTGTCTCTCTTGATGCTAGATGGTATAGCTGAGAGGCAGGATTGCAGCATGGAAGATATGAGGTTTTAGCCATGTTTCTGATAGGGTTAAGATATCTGGAGAGTGGTGGGCTATCCATGAATGCAGGACAGTAATTTTATTAAATAGACTTTGAATATTTATTGAGTAGATGGTAAGGTGTTTGGTAGTAGAAGGGGGGGGGGTGGGTTGAGGTGCGTGATGGCATGGTTGTGGGATTGGGAGAAGTAGGGCGACCATGATTGGGATGGATGTCCCCATCTAGCAGAAGAGTGTTTAGTACTAGAGTGGGTTTCAGATGGTAGGAATAACAAGCAAAGGATCTGTATTTGAGTTTAGTGTAAGTGGGAGTGAGAGAAAATATTTTGATTTTATGAAGTTGTATGTGGGAGGTATCATACAGAGAGGGAGAGATTAGAAAGGGTAGAAGTGGATCAGTATAGGTTGTTGGATGTGTAAGTGTAGGAGATGGCTGTAGGTAACCGAGTTTGATGTGATAGGAAGTTAAGAATGTAAGGTAGAAGAGTAGGGGGGCTGTAAGGTAGAGCTGGATCATGTTGTGGGAGGATGAGAATGTCAGTTAGTTGGAGTTATAATTAGGTATATGTAGTTATGTGAAAGATCGAGTATGTTAGCCCAGTTTTAGTTAGAGAAACAAGAAAGCAAGAAGTTAAGGGCAAGTATCGTGAATGAGAGTAATTAAGCTTGTTAAGATAACGTAGGAGAACATTAGATTAAATAGAAGGATAAATACATTATAGCAGGATGGGGAGCAGGTGTTAGTGTTGTGTATGGAGGACAGTGATTGGAGGAGGGGAGGAGTTAGGGTTGGGTGGTGAAAAAACATTGATTTGGTAAATGGGTACAGTGGGAGGTTCTTTATAATGCATGTGTTGAAAGCTTCTGATTTATATTTAGATCTTTCTATGTTATTATAGGAGGAGGCCTGGTTTATTTTTTCTTATGATACTTTACACCAAAGGGTCTTAATAATGAATTACTTATGAAGTATTTAATATAACATATTTGGAAGCATCTTGGAACATCACTTCACAGAAGTTAGGATAGGTGTATTTTTGTATTCAGCTGGCTTACTGTTATTATTAGTGTTATAATTATTGTTATTCTATGAACTCTTGTTTCAACTGAATTATTTTTGTTTTATGTTTTCATTTAAATTCATATGCAGTCTGGTACATTCTATTATTTTATTTAGTAATGTTCTAATGGATGAGGTTCCCCTGCATCCTAGTAAGCAATGGTGTGCAGTTAGAACTTGTCTGATTGAAGACTGCTGGAACAGGGCTCGGTTTTGAGCTTTTTTCTGGTTAATTGGGTAACTTGTTTAAGTCAGTTTGTTTTCTATTGTTTTATATTATTTATATATATATATATATATATATATATATATATATATATATATATATATATATATATATAAAATTGCACTTTATTCATCTGCTTTTACTGTATTTGTGTTTCTTCCTACTTTATTACTGGGGGCATTGACTACAACTCTGGTATATGATATATAACAATAAGTGTCCTTTTCTGTGCTTTTAAACTTTTTTTTGAGTGTATCTGCTTTAATTTCTGGAAAAAAAACAATAAAAAACAATACATCTATATCTATATATATATATATATATATATATATATATATATATATATATATATATATATATATATATATATATATATACACAGACTTCCTACCTTTCTAAGCTAGAACAGTCCAGTTTTCAGGTTAGTACTGAATTCAGGGCTGTGTTGCAAATCTCTGTGTTTGCCCATAACTTACTTGGATAGAAGAAGTTTCTCTGTTCACCCGTGAGAGAGGGGAGCTTTGAGCAGCCTATCTGTCCCTGGAGGAGTGGTTTCAGCCCAGAAATTAGTAGTTTATTGACCATTTTGGGCTAATTTCGATATCTTTCTTTTCCCTGCTATAAATACCATATTTGCCCGGTTTTGCATGCCGGGCAGCGCCGGTTAGCTAGGGTAAAACTATTCCGGGCTCCACAAAGTCTCCTCTTCAATTTTTCCCTTGGAACTAGACAAACTTTCAACTTAAGCATTCAAGCCATTCATTTCTCAGCCCGGCACTTGCTCAAAACTTATAGCAAGCACTTATAAACCCTAGCACTAGACCCTCCTGTACTGTACAGAAGGACAAGGCTCTCTATTCAACCTTACCAGCCATCCAGTAAAACAGTTCACTGTACCTATCCAGGAATGTCCAAATGGCAGTTTCAGGTGTACTCTCCAGTCCAACTGGTGAATCTGGGCATTTTGAGGCAATGTTACAACTGTCTCATGTACACAGACAACCCCCTCCTCCTACCACCAAACACTAATACATGCGAGAGATGCAGTTATACAGCCAAATTAGAGGCCGAGCGGTCTCAACCCAAGACTGGATCAGACAGTCAAGAGGAGAAGGGAAATACTTGCATCACACCACCAGTCTTATATAGACCCATTAAACCAGCACCAGCAAAAAACACACAAATACATGTAAACATACTTAGAGGCACTAAATAAAAATCTGCAAAACCAACAGACACCGCCAAAGCAAACATCCAAGCAACCTCCACCCCCCCAACACAAACCATGAAACACATACTTCACAAAACCAGTGTGCCATGCAATCACAGCCCTTAAGGCAAAATAACATACCCAACATACTAGTAATAGGTGACTTTATAGTCAGGCACACTGACGTTCCACTCATTAGGCTGAATAAGGAGAAGGTTACTGTTAGCTGCCTGTCGGGTACCAGGATCCGCCACATAACACAAGCACTCAGGTCATTCTAGAACAAGTACAAATATGACTTTGTCATTGTCCATGTTGGTGTGAATAACCTGAGACATACCTCCCTGGACTACATGAAGAGAGACATGGAAGAGCTGTCTGATCACGTAGCCCAGGCCTGGATGACCCTGACCCCGAGTAGTTTATATAAAATATTTGTTAAAATTACATTGTTCTTAAAATTTAATTAAAGTGACTTCTATAACCTACTTGTTTCTTGAATCTCTTCTAATATATTTCTCTATTTTAAATCAGCATATTCTCTAAATGTTATTCCCAATACCTCTATTTTTATTGAAGTAAAATCTTAATTTTTTTAACTACTTACCAATTTCATTTATTCTTTTTCCCCACTAATCTTCAGCCTTACCCAATTTCATTTTTCTACATCCTTGGCTGTATCTACAATGCATTTTACACTTGTTTGCATAATCACTATATCATCTGCATATCATACCATTAACAGTATGCTTACTTAACCTTTGTATTTATATACACCTTTCTCAATCCCCTTATATACCTGTCCTATAACTCCATTCATTATTAAAGCAAAAACTAAAATTCAGAAAGGAGTCAAACAAGGATGTTTGTTGAATATTTTTGCTTTTCATCAAATGTTATTTGAATTATATATTTTATATATTGAATTATATAATATATATATAATATACACACACACATATATATATATATATATTATATATTAATATAAATATATAATATAAATATATATTTTATATATTGCATTTATATTCAAATTTTAATTTTTTTGTTTTTAACCTTCCATTTACCCAGCCATTTATAAATATACTCAGTACACTTCTTTTATATGCTGACCTTGAAGTGCTTGTCTACATTACATGCTTTCGTAATTTCCTAGAATTCTCTCTTAATATCATCATATGCTTTATGTATGTTACATCCTGAAATACTTGTATCTTCTCTGTCTTTCAAGCACACAATTTTATTACCAGCAAAACCTCTTTTACTCACCTCCCTTTATTTCCATATATTCCTTCCAACCACATTTTTCAATCTTATCTGTTTTACATTTGTTACTGTTTTATAATTTGTGTTCATTAAAGAAGTCAGTCTCTAATTCAATAAGTTGTCACTGCTTTTTCCTAAATCAGATTTTTCACGCCTTCACATATACTTCTATCTGTAAAACTCTTCTCCTTCCTTCACTTTACTAATATTTTCTTATGTACTGTACTTCATCCAAATTTTTATAACAGTTATAGTCAATACCATCTAACCAAAGTGCTGAATTTTCATTTGCCTTCTTAAACATAGAAATGGAAAAAAGTGTTTATCTCATTCATTAATCATGTTATGCATTTGACACTATTTTTGTCCCCATCTAATAATTTGTGTCTCTTCCCATGTTTTCTGATAAAAATCTCATCACTTCTAGATCAATATTTTATTGTTCTTAAACTATTTTTATTTCCATTTGTCATTATTTTTACGCATCATATTTTGTCTTTTTTTCCTAAAGTGACATTTCTTTCTTGGTTACTTACACTTGATAAAGTCTCCTTAAAAATTATGAATTCTTTTTTACTCATATAATTTTCATTGTGTTCTTCTATCAACTCCATCACACATTTTGTTAAATTCCCATATTGATTCTGGTCTTCCTTAAAACACATTATTTCCACTTCTTTATATATATATATATATATATATATATATACACATATATATATATATATACACATATATATACACAAACACATATATATATATATATATATATATATACATATACACACACATACTCAATCTACCATCCAGTTCTTAAAGTTCCAAATCTTGTAGTCACATGTTCTTTCAATAACTTTCTTGCCTCATTCTCAAATTCCCCTCTCATGTAATGACTTTATACCATTCCTAAACCTTATATTCATGCCTAACTTTGCCCAAATAACTTCATGATCTGTAAATTCTGCATTAATCCTTCCCCTTCATTTTTTCATAATCTCTGAAAACATTGTATAATATATTTCTGCCTTTGCATTTTTTCTTTTATAGCTATACTTTCTCTCTTTTCCTATTTTAATTTCTCCCAATTTCATAAGTTCTCTTGATTTATTTGTATCTCTGGAAATCTTACCTTTTTGCTTCCTGTTATCAGGATTGAAGTTTCCAGTCATAATTATACTTACATTGACTATAACAAATGGTTTAATTTCTAAAACCATTTTTTCTTCCCTATCAGCATATCCATGCACAACAATAATTCTTATTGGTGATCCTTTATTCCTAATATCAATAACTGATACCCATCCTGATTTCACTATCATCTATTATTTTAACATACAGCTTACATAATACTGCTATGCCTGCATATTTTCTACCACTAAATTGTACATTTCTCTACCTCACAATCTTTCCATTTCCTGTATTTTCCTTTGTCAGAATCTTTGACTCAACTTGTTTACATTAAGGGATAGTAGATATAAACTATATACCTTTTTTTCCTTCACTAACTCTTCCTTAAACATGCTTTTCCTTTCTCTCACTCTTTTTATAGTTTCATAGTATAGTAATAGGCTATCTGCCCTAGGGCATTTATAAGCCTAGCCAAAGTGTATGTGGCTTTTGCCACCCCATGTAATGATACAAAAGTGTACAATTTAAATTAAATTTAGTTTACTGTGCGTCTATCTAGCAATGACAGAGAGATGACCCCCGGGGTAAACCTACAATCACCCATCCATTCGTCCAGATTTCTCTTGAAGAGAGTCAGTGAGGGGCTCTGCCTAACATGGACAGGTATCCTGTTCCAGAGTGCGGGAAGCCTCTGGCCTATGAATCTGTCCCTCCAGCATGTCCTATTCATATTTGTGCTGAGGTTTAGATCTTTAGCTCTCGTGGCTCTGATGGATTTGGATTTTTTGAGGTGGAGCATGTCCATTATTTCTGAATTGGACATGGCCTTGTACGTAAGGCACAGATCACCTCTGAGCAGGCGGTATGCTACTGAATAGAGCTGGAGTTTTTTCAGTCTGGCAGCATATGACATATGCTGGACACCCTTGATCCTCTTGTTAAGGTACTTTTGGGGTCTCTCCAGCTGCTGCAGGTGCCAGGTGAGGTACATACCAAATGGGGCATTGTACTCAATCATAGGCCTAATAAGGGAGGAATATAAGGGTACAATGACATCCTCTGATCTGGATGTGAATCCCTTCATGATAAGGTGGGCAAGGTAGAAGGTCTTTCTAACCACTTTGGCGACATGGGTGTCAAATGAGAGGTCACTGTCAACTTGGGTCTCTGATTACTTTTTCCATACTTAGTGGATTACCACCTATGTGGTAATTTGTGGGTACTTTGTTTTTTCCAAAGGGGATGACTATACATTTTTTGGCATTTAGTTTAAGGCCATAACTCTGGCACCAGTCATCTGTTTCTGTGAGGCCCTTCTAAAGGATGCATGTGTCAGCTGGTGTGTCAACTATGGCACCTAGTTTGCAGTCGTCTGCAAACTTTGTTGGCCACAACCCTCCCCTATGTTTGCCTGCACATCTGAGAAATAAATGCCGAACAAGAGGGGTCCCAAGACAGAGCCCTGTGGGACTCCACTTGTGACTGGCTTAGAGTCTGACATAGCTCCTGCTATTCTGACTTTGTGGATTCTGTCCTTTAGCCAGTTTGCAACCCATCTTGTGACAAACGGGTTTACATTTAAGCTGTTGAGCTTGTCTATGATGCCTGAGTGGGGTATTGTGTCGAAGGCTTTTGCCAGATCCAGGTAGGCTGTATGAACTGCTTTGCCTTCATCGATGGCTCTACTGGCTGTTTCAAAAAAGTCATCCAGGTTTAAGAGACAGGATTTGCCTTTTACAAAGCCGAATTGGGTAGGGTCAATTGTCTGTAGGTCCCCGATGTCTTTGTTTATGAGTTCCATGATCCTTTCCATAGCTTTGCAGCCCAGGCTGGTCAAGCATATGGGGCGGTAGTTTCCAGGGTCTGTAGAGGTGCTACCTTTGTGGAGTGGGACCACTGTAGCTGTACACCAGTGTTCAGGGACATATCCTGTAGCAAGGCTAAGATTAAACAGCGTTCTTATGTGTGGATTTAGCTCCTCTAGGAGTTCATGTAGCACGCAACCCGGGACACCGTCAGGTCCGATGGATGCTGTATTTTTAGCTTTGCTGAGGGCAGCTCTCACCTGGACATCTGAGATTTCAGGGAGGTTGCATTCAGCTGAGATATTTATTTCGTCTTTTGAGGGAGCAGGAGGGGAGAAATTTGCACTGAACCTGTCTGCCAGTATGTTGGCAATATCTGTGGGTTCAGTGTATATTTTGCCATTATGAACTAACTCTGCACATATCGGAGGGTTTCCACCCAGGTTTCTAACATAACTGAAGAAGGCCTTGTGATTATCTTTAGTGTCCTTAGCGATTTTTCTCTCGAAGTTGGCCTTTGATGATTTTATTAGCGAACGTAGTTTTTTGCTAGTGTTGATCAGGGATGCCTTCCCTTTATGGGATTTTACTCTGTCTTGCAGTAGCTTCCTTCTCTTGTTATAAAGTTTATGGCTGGGGTCCAACAGATAGGATGCCTGCCTTTGGTGGAAAGGGTCTTGGTTTTATTTGGGATTGCATGATCCATGCATTCTTGGAGATGCCCATAGAAAGCGTTTGTGAAGGATTCAGCAGTGTTGGATGTGGTTTCCACTGGCCCAGGGGGCTTAAAGGATACCATTTCAGTCCTAAGGAGTGTAAAGTCGGCTTTTGAGAAGTTTCTCACTGTGGTCTTTTGTGCTGGGGGTGGAGGTGGGATATGAATATCTAGGGTTATTAGCTTATGGTCTGATCTCACTAGTGAGGGGTATACTTCCGGTGTTGAGCATTTTGTCCCCATGTTTGTGATGATCAGGTCAAGTATATTATTTCCCCT
Organism: Protopterus annectens; assembly: GCF_019279795.1. NCBI lineage: Eukaryota > Metazoa > Chordata > Ceratodontiformes > Protopteridae > Protopterus > Protopterus annectens. The sequence goes on along the minus strand of NC_056747.1, from coordinate 430,679,017 downwards.
TGTGGGGGAGGTGACTAGTTGTTCCATCGCATTTGAGTTGATGAATTCCAGGAACCTTTGGGCTAGGGTGTTGGGGCTTGAGTAATGCACCCAGTCTATGTTTGGGTAGTTGAAGTCTCCCAATATGATGGTACTTGGTGAGACATTCATATCCTCAAGTGTCTTCAGGAAGGCTGAATGGAGTTCCTGAGATTGCGAGGGTGGTCTGTAGCATGCTACAAGTTGTATAGCAGTTTTGCCTATGGTTAGTTGCACATGGATGGTCTCCGATGCTTCGTGCTTTGCCACTAACTTGGAGGTGTGGGTGTCTTTAATGAATATGGACACTCCGCCTCCTTTTGTGGTTCGGCCCAGGTTTTGGGGCCGAAATGCATGATACGAGGTATAACCTGGTAGGGCTGGGGTGCTCTTAGGAGCCTTGAACCAGGTTTCAGTTACTGCACAGACATCGATGCTCTCCATACTGAGGAGTGCTTCGAGAGCCTGCATCTTGAGATTTAGACTTCTGGCACTGAGCAGCATTACCTTTAGTTTTTTTCCTTTACTGTTTTCTAAGGTGGTGGGCTTGTTTTTTGAGCCTTGCCTAAAAAAGGCACTATGGGGGTGGCAAGAGCCTTAGCCAATATCCGGTAGCCCAGTGGTGACAGGTGCAAGCCGTCCCTTGCAAAGCAGCATGGCTTGTCCAGCATGTCATCCCAAGCAGACAGACATTGGATCCCCCTAGAATGACACCAGTAATTGAGCCAATTATTAAAGCTGATCATCTTGTCTTTGTATTGTGGCATTATTCTTGGTGAGGGCAAGATGCTGCGCAGGGTCAGGGTCATACCAGCCTGGGCTACATAATCAGAGAGCTCCTCTATGTCTCTCTTCATGTAGTCCAAGGAGGTACGTCTCAAGTCATTCACGCCGGCATGGACAATAACGGAGTCATATTTGTACTTGCTTTGGAGTGACCTGAGTTGCTTGTGTTATGTGGCGGATCCTAGCTCCCGACAGGCAGCTCACCATTACCCTCTCTTTGTTCAGCCTGGTAAGCGGGACGTCAGTGTGTCTGACTATAGAGTCACCTATTACTAGTGTATCAGGCATGGTGTTTCACCTTAAGGGCTGTGATTGTTTGGCACACTGACATTGTGTACTATATGTTGCTTGTGCAGAGTTTTGAGGTGGTGTTTTCTTGGATGTCTGCTTTGGGAGCCTCTGTTGTTTCGGTAAGTTTTTTATTAGAGCCTCCGAGTATGTCTTTGTGTTACTATGTGTTTGGTTTGCAGTTGTGGTTGGTTTATGTGAGACTGGTTTGTTGTGTGTGTGGTTACCTTCTCCCCCTGTCTGGTCTTGCTAGTCCTGTGTTGAGAGAGTTCAGCCTCCAGTTTGGCTATATAGTTGCATCTCTCACATGTGTTTGTTGGGAGGAGAGGGTTGTCTGTGTACATGAGACAATTGTAACATTGTCTCAGGATTCCCAGATTAACCAGCTGAACTGGAGAGGACGTCAGTAATATACCACTCAACATGCCAGAATAGTATAAGGGGGTGATGTGTAACTGGGTCAGAGAGAGGACTTTGAAGGGAAGTGGGTATTAGCACGGGTTGTAGGTGGAATGTAGTGCTTACATTAGTTTAAGGGTGCTTCACTTAAAAGAAAGGTTTTAGGAGCATGTGCTAGGCTTATGATAAAGTGAGTAGACTGATTTTGTTGAACGTAGAGCTTTCTTAAGGGAAAAAGTGAAGTGCAGACTTGGCAGAGCCAGGAATAGTTTAAGCCTGTCTAACCAGTGCTGTGCTATGCGCACAATCGCGCAAAGCCACGCAAATGCGGATTTTATACAGGGAACTTCAAAAGAGCTGGAAATGGTCCAAAACGACCAATTACTACAAGCTCTTGTGCTGAGGTCACTCCTTTAGGGACAGATAGGATGCTCAAGGCTCCCCACTCCCACTGGTGAGCAAAGAAACTTCCTTCTATCCAAGTAAGGCAATGGACAACATAGGAACTACACCACAGTCCAGAATACAGAAAAGCCTGTATACTGGTCTAAACTAGTCGAGAAAGGTGGGAAAACAAGGATATTTTTTTTTGTTTTTTAGTTTAAAAAGTACACAGAAATGCAGGAAAAACAGTAATAAATCACTTACACAGGCTAGCTCACTTTAGTGGGTAGCCTCAACAGTTAAATTAAACAACAAACTTTCGACCAAATGTAACTTTAAGTGCAGATAATGTACAATGCAAAAAACAGGTAATAAAGCAGTTTAAACTTGTTCAAAGTAAGAAAAGGAAGGTCTCTCAGGTAAAAACAGCAAAAAGAGAATATCTTCCTTTAACTTCATGTCATCTTATATTCCCTTCATCCTCACTCTCCACTCCATTTTCAAAGTTTTTAAACTGAAATAACACTTTTCTGCTCTCCTTTTTGTTGTCTTATTATTCTGTTACTTCCTCTTCCATTAATATGCTATTTAGCAGTAAAAATTGCATTTTCACTTTTCTATAACATTTTCTGCAATCTCACTCCCCTCTTTTCTCCCACAGTTCATCCAAAAATGCTTTTTTACATTTGTAATATTTAGCAGGAAGATTTTTGCATTATTCTCCGTCTCCACATTGCACACTTCTCTTTTCACATTGTCCAAATATCCATTTGCCCCCTGAGAAAAATGATGGTCCCACTTCTGTCAACAAATATCTGACATTTCCATGCAAGGCCAGTAATCAAGGAGACTGAATCCTCACCACTCTCACTGGAGAGGGACGTGCACTTGGATACATTTAGTATTCCAGATGCATATCTCTCTGCATCAAACACAACTGCCCTCAAGAGCACACAAGGAACACATTCAGTCCTGGGTCTAGATTCCTCTATATCCCTCCAGGTCCCCGGTAAGACTCCCCACCAGTACAGCTCTAGGATTAGGCCCCTCAGCTTAATGTCCAAGCCAAGACCTCCAATACCCTCTCTGCAAGTCCAATGCTTCATGTCCCTGCTCCAAGTAGCTGATGCACACACACACACACACACACACACACACACACACACACACACACACAGAGATTTGATTCTTCACACACACACACACACACACACACACACACACACACACACACACCTGGGAAAGGCTGTCACAGATGTACCTGCCATGCCTCCTTCTGCCCAGAGTATAAGGTAGTTAGCACGGCCACCAAACACTCCACAATCAGTTACTCGAAGGTCCTTAAAAAGGTTGTCCAATTATACTGGGTAATATTAATACTAATGCAAACGGTAGTAGTCTGCCAAGGCATTCTGGAGTGGGCCACACAATGTCACCAAATAAATATAAGCACTGTTAAAGGTTAAATACTTTCTAAGAGGACCAGCCACAATAAGTTTTAAATATATTTAATAATAATAAAAAAGCATGAAAATACTGAATATATATTTACAGTAAACCACAGAGTTCAGATCACAACAAATACTGAAAAGAACATTGATGGACAGACAAAGAAAAAACTATCTAAACTAAGCTCCAGTATATTTTTCTGACACTCTAAAGAAATTTGCGTTCCTAATGACTTATTTGGACAATGCAAGATGAAATACTTGAGCAGTCTTTCTAGTCAGGCTCCCAAACAGAATACTTCCTCCTCAGAGACTACTACTTTTTGGCTTTTTCCTGGTTAGGGGTCGCCACAGCAGATCACCCGTCTGCTCATGATTGGCAGTGGAGTTTTACGATGTCGAGTTGCCAGCCCGGCACCCAACCTTTCACAGAAGGCACACACACACACACACACACACACCTAGGGCCAATTTAGAGTGTCCAATCCACCTACAGCATGTCTTTGGGATGTGGGAGGAAACCCACACAACCACAGGGAGGACATGCACACTCCGCACAGAAGGCACCCAAGCCAAGGATCGAACCAGGGAACCTCTTGCTGTGAGGCGAAAATGCTAACCAATGCACCGTGGCCGCCCTCCCGCCTCAGAGACTACTCCTTGTAAAATACAATATCCAAGATATCTTGCAGAATGACCTCATCTGGCCACCTGACTCTAGTTTCTTACAGTAACCCCCTTTGAAGCCAAGACAGAATTTAGCACAGACAGCTACAATACACATTACATGTTTATGGCAGTGCCTGGGGTGTCCCCTCTTTTTACTGAGCTAATGAACAAAGGCTTCTTCCAGACCAAGCATCTCTGGTCTTATACAACAATGTGGGGTACTGTTTTAATGGTTTAACAGCTCATTTACATTTCCCTTAATTTTCTTTAACTAAACAAGCTGGTTAATTCTTGCTTCCCCAGAGTCCTCTATTAAAACATATACATTTAATTCTCTTACAATAATACATATGCATTTCTTTTCATTCCAGCAGGGTGCACTGTTGATACATTTTAACACAAGCAAACCTCACAAATACATTTTCAGCACAAGCATCTGTATAATCAGTTTGATATACAAATGATATATAATTATTTACAAAATTCCATTTAGCTGTGCTGGCACAAGTCATACATCTACTGCTCTACTTCTCCTGGCATGGCTGACAGTACTTTCCATCATCACACCTCTCCCCCTTTGAAGACTCAAACTTGTTTTTCAACTGACCATTGAGAAATGTGGCTTGAGAGAAATAAGTCTATCTCGGAATATGTTGGCTCATTCCTTGTCTTGAGAGACCACCTGCGTTGGCATTGCTGACCCCACTACAATGCTGTACTGTCTTGTCATATGCATGCAATCCTAAGCTCCACCTTACTAATGTAGCAATTTGCTGGCTGGCTTTATGTAGCCATTTTAAGGGATTGTGGTCTGTAACTACAGTGAATTGCCTTCCATACAGATAAGGCTGAAGTTTCTGCAGTGCCCATTACTATGGCTAGACATTTCTTTTCTACAGCTGCATAACACACTTCCCTGCATTGGAGTCTACAGCTGAGATATACCACTGGGTGCTCTTCACCTCTGAGGAAATATGGCTAAGTACAGCCGCCAACCCATGTCTTGAAGCATCTACTTGCACAACAAATTATTTGTTGTAATCTGAACTGGCTAACACAGGGGGTCTTCCCAAAGCTTCTTTAAGTTTGGAATGCCTGCTCACATGTTCGAGTCCACACTAAATTATCTGACCTGTTTTTCCTTGTCAAGTCTGTGAGGGGAACAGCTATTGTAGTATAATTGGGAAAAAAACTTTCTCCAGCACCCTGTTGTCCCTAAGAATGCCTTCACCTGTATTTTGGTAATGGGGCCAGGAAACACCTGAATGAATTCCACTTTAGTAGGTTCTGTCCTGATCTTACCATTCCCCACTCTATGACCCAGGTAGGAGACCTCTGCCATACCCACATGACACTTACTGGGCTTAATGGTCAACCCTGACCTCTGTAGTCTTTCCCCATTACCTTTTTAACATGCTGAAGTTGCTTTTGTCAGGAATGGCTGTAGATGGTATCATCATCCAGGTAACCAAGGGCATAATATTCTGCTTCTTCTAGGATATGATCCAACCAGCATCTGTAAATTTGCTGGGGCATTTTTCATCACAAAGGGCATCTTCGTGAACTCATACATGCCAAACTGAGTGTCAAATGCTGACTTCTCTCTAGCATTGAGAGTAAAGGGCACCCGCTAATAGCCCTTAGTCAGATCAATAGTGGTCAGATACTTAGCCCCACCCAGATTCTCTAAGGCTTCATCTGTCTTAGGCAAGGGGTAGACATCTGAATCTGTGTGACTATGTAGTCTTCTGTAGTCCACAGAAAATCTACTGTTGCAATCCTTCTTTGGTACCAGCACCACTGGGAAGGCCCGGGGACTGCTGGACTCCTGGATTACTCCCAGTTCCAACTTCACCTGTATCTCTTCCCTCAAAGTCTGACTCACTCAGGCACCCTGTAAGGGGCCTGCTTGATAGGTTTTCATGGTCTTGTATCCACATGGTTCTGCACCAGGTGGGTGCATCCTGGTTTCCCAATGAACATGTCCCCAAACCCCTGTAACACGACTCAGATTTCTCAAACCTGGGTAGAGGATAGACACTGATACCCCTTCCACTGAGGTGTCAGTCTGAGCCTCACTGAGATCAGCCACAAAATCCCCCTTAGACTCTTCCTACCACCTACTGCAAATACTCAGCACAAGGGCCTCCCTATAATGGTAAAGCTATATTATGTTAACATGGAACAGTTTGTGCACCTGCCTATCAGTTCTACCATGTAGTTATCATCACTGACCTTCCTTACCACTTTGATGGGTCTCTCCCAAGTTGCCTGAAACTTGGTCCTTCTGACAGGAATGAGCACCATCACCTGTTGACCCACAGCATACTCTATGGCTTGAGCATTCCTGCCACACAAGCCTTTTTTGGCATTTGGGCTCCTGCCAGGTTCTTCTGGGCCAAGCCCATGAGCTCTCTAAGCTTTGTCCTGAAATTTAGGACATATGCCACAACAGACTCCTTGTGAGATTCACAATGACCCTTCCCACTCATCAAGAATCAAATTTAGAGGTCCCTCACCCTATACCCATACAGCAACTCAAAGGATTAAAAACCTGTGGATTCCTGGAGTACCTCTCTATAAGCAAACAGCAGATGGGGCATATATTTGTCCCACTCTCTCAAACTGGTCTGCACATGACTATTGCATGGTCTTTAGTGTCGAGTTTAACCTCTCTCCACAAGGCCATTAATCTGGGGATAGTAGGTGGTTGTCTTTAGGTAATTCACCCCACAGCACTCACACAGAAAAGCCACCAGGTTTGACATGAAACTAGCACCTCTGACAGTCAGTATTTATTTTGGGAAGCCTACACTGCTAGAAATATCTAGCAAAGCATTTGCTACCTTCTCTGCCTCAAAGGAGGATAGATCCCCCACCTGAGGGTATCTAGTAGCATAATCTACTACTACTGGAGTATACTTCTTCCTTGTGGAACTCAGGGTACTTAGAGGCCCCACAATATCCATAGCTACCATCTGAAATGGCTCCTCAGTCACAGGCAAAGGCACCAAAGGAGCTTCGACCTCATCTCCTGCCTGCATTCCATACTTTTTGACACAGGTCCTGCAGTGCCCAGTTACATTCCTGTCAATTCCATACAAATAAAAGTTCTTTATAATATCTGTTGGTATGCGTTATGCCCATATGACCTGCAAAAGGAATGTCATGGGCTATGGCTAGAAGTGCCAGATGGTGGGCTCTGGGTACTACCAACTGCTGCATTACCTCACCTTCTAGCCCTCTCTCAGGGTCCACTCTCTATAAAGTAACCCTTTGTTCCAGTATACAGACTCCCCTTTTCCTTGAGAATCAGGCACCTTTCTAGTTACCTCCAAGTCTTGTAATGTAGGGTCTGAGAGCTGAGCCTGTTTCACCTCTAGCTTTGTGAGTTTTCCCAGCTCCCCTTCCACAAGAAGTCTGGTATCTTCTGACAGTGGTGTCTCACCGTCAGCCTGGGTACTACCACTCAGCTCTGCCTTTGCAGTCACCCTGTCCAGGGGAACATTAGTACCTACCAGCAGCTGTGGCTCATCTTTAGGCTCACTGTTACAGGGTAGCTCTCTCCCTTAATTAGTCACATCACCAGTTCTGGCTTTAAGGATGTGGTTTGTATGGGTCTTCTCACAGGCTACCAGACATGCATGCCTGTTTCCAAGTCTGTCACTGCATACACAGAGGGTATTGGCATTGGATTATCAAAATCATTCACTATGAAGACATCTGCAGAGTATCAAACACACCTACTTGCTTGCTTCTTTTTCCACCCTCCCCTGGCCAAAGGCATTTGGAATGGGATCCCTCATAAAGCTCTGACTGGAATGGACTGCTCAAGCAAGTACTGCTCCTCTTTAACCACTGCAGGATTCACAATGATTATATCAGATTTTGTCTCTCTCTCTCTCTCTTGGCAGTGGCCTGTTTTCCATCCACCAAGACAGGATACAAACACTGGCAGTAGTTTGGTACCCCTGCTGTTTCTAGACAACTTACCACTGGCATTCTGTTATCCTTACTTGCTGGCTCCCACTTTTCCACCTTGCCTCCACTGCTTACATTTAAAACATTTAACCCAAGATGTTGGCCATGTACCTAAACTAGTGACTTCCCCTGTTACTGGATAACTCTGTTGGGGTGATTCGGGCTGCCAACCATGTGTTCCCTTATATCCATGTATAGTACTGGGCATCCCTTTCCTGAGCAGTGATGCCCTGCTTGCTAAATAGACATCCTCTTTTTTTTCCCAGCTCATCTGCAGAGATGCATTCCCTGTCTGCCAGCCAGATTCTCATGCCCTCAAAGTGCTAAGGGCTTGCTCCCTCACTAAAAAGTCTGCCAGCCCTTGAAAAGTGGTGACTTGACATCCACTCACCCACCTATGAAAATAAGTGCTTAGTTCAGCAATATAATCACATATACTTTCATCTGCATTGCGTCTGTGCTCTCAAAACTTTTCTGTAAGCTTAAGGTGTTAACTTAAAACATTCCAATAAACATTTTTAACTAACATCATTTAAGCAATCAGTATCAAACAATTTAGAAACATCAGTTACAGCTTTACCCAGAGACCTTGGCCAACATTATACTGTTTAGATATCTTTTCAAATATATGAATAAAGCTATCAAAATTATCACCCTCTGTAAATTGTGGCAGAACATTACTGACCTATATTGCTTCTGGGGTTCAGTTATTCCTATCCACATTATTTCCATAACCTTAGCAAAGAGTTAGCATCTCCTGTCATGTTGACACTGCTTTTCCATTTCTTTGGCCTCCAAACACCACAGTCTCTTTGATGATTCAAGTTCCAAATGCTTGGCCTCCAGTTCGAGTCTAACTCCAGATTAATTTTTTTAAGGCCTGCAAGGGAAAGTTGAACTGTCCTTTTTCTGAGAGCTGTACATTCCAAATGCCAGATTGGTTGTCTTTTTGGTTGCTAGTCTGTGCTGCAGCTGTGATCCAGACTGCAATCATTTCTCCTTTAGTCTGGTTGACATGCACCAGTCCATTTGCTTGGCACATCTCAGCCAACTGGCTCCTTGTCAGCTTGCCAGAATCCTCTGTTGACATCCCTGACTAACTAAGCTAACAAAAAGTAAATAAATAAAACTATTGTCATACGAAACTCTGAATCTCTACTTTGGGGCTGCTTGAGAGTACACCATGTTTAGTGACAACTGCTTACAGACTACAGGAGTTCAACTAATATCCACACCACTACTCACAATATGTGGCAAGTGATGGTCCTACCACTGCCAAATACATGTGACATCTCCATGCTGGGCCAGTAATCATGGAGCCAGAATCCTCATCATTGACACTGGAGAGAGATGTGCACTTGGAATACAAATGGATACAGTCAGTATTTCCAGATGTAGACCCCCTCTGCATCAAGCAAAATTTCCCTTAAGAGCACACAGAGACTACACACAGTCTAGGGCCTGGATTCCTGTACATCTGTGTCCAGGTCCCCAATAAGACTCCTCCACTAGTACAGCTGTAGGGTTAGGCCCTCAGCTGAGTGTCCATTCCAAGACCCCCTGCACTCTCTCCATAAGCCCAGTGCTTGGTGTCTCTGAGCCAAGTACCTGACACACAAACATACACAGACACACACGCACATGCACACACGCACACACACACACACACACACACACACACACACACACACCTGGGAAAGGCTGGCGCACATTTACCTGCTGTGCCCCCTTCTGCCCAGAGTATAATGTACTTATCACTGTACCAGGCACTCCACAATCAGCTACTCTAAGGCCCTTAACAAAGGGTGTCCAATTTTACTGTGCAATTTTAGTACCAATAGAAATGGTAGTAATTGGCCAAGACAGCTAGGCTATCTGGAATGGCCCACACAGTGTCACCAAATAAATGTAAGCACTCTCAAAGGTTAAATACTTTCTACAAGGACCATCCACAATAAAAGTTTTAAATAGATTTAATAATAAATAATAAAAGAGCATGAAAATAATGAATATATATATATATATATATATATATATATATATATATATATATATATATATATATATATATATATCCACAGCAGAGTTTAGATCACAGGATATATTAAAAAGAACATTGATGGACAGACTTTGACAAATAAAGAAAAATATCTAACCCAAGCTTCACTATATTTTCCTGACTGAATCTAAACAAATTACTGTTCCCTAATAACTTGGGCAAGGTAAGATGAAATACATGAACAGTCTTTCTAGTCAGGTTCCCAAACATAAAACTCCATCCTCAGAGATTACCCTTGTAAAATAAAACATCCAAGATGGTTTTCAGAATAAATCTGATCACATGACTCTAGATTCTCACAGTAACCTCCTTTGAAGCTTAGACAGGAATTTAGCATAGACTGTTACAATACACATATTGAATGTTTATGGCAGTGACTGGCACTTCTCCTCTTGTTACTGAGCTAATGAACAAAGGATCATTCCAGACCTAATGTCTCCAGTCCTATTCAATACTGTGGTGTGATATTCTAATGGTTTAACGGCTCATTTACATTTCTCTTATTTTTTTTAAATAATCCAGCTGGTTAACCGTTGGTGTCCCGGTATCCTGTAGCAAAACATATAAATTTAATTTAGTTATATTAATACATGCACATTATTTTCATTCCAGCAGGGTGCACTGTTGATACATTTCAACACAAGCAAACTTCACACATACATTTTCAGCACAAGCATCTGTACAAATCAGTTTGTTATACAAATGACGTATAATTATTTACAACATTCCAGCCAGCTGTGCTGGCACAAGTCATACATCCACTGCCCTATTTTCTCCTGGCATGGCTGGCAGTACCTGCGAACACAGCACCCCCCCCCCCCCAAAAAAAAAGGTTTTCAGTCTCATATCATCCACACATTACTTGCACTACAAAATTGCTGAATTTACCATTTTTATAATTTAAAATGACAAAACTTCCCTCTCTCCCAATTGTATCCCTCTATTGTCTATCACTTTTTTTGATCTTTTACATTCTGGCACACTTCCTTTAAATATCATTCCAAAGTCTCCTTTCTACATTATTTCTATACTGCATAGTCACACTTAATTCTTTAATTTAAGTTATAAATACAAAAAAACATTTTATCTTCACATCCCTTTATAAAAATTTCCCTTGCTTCCTCAGTCACATCTGCTGTCCATTTTTAAAGGTACAATTAAATTGTCACAAATGCTGTATTTATCCAATACTTTCTCTATTTTTTCCTGCATTCCTAGTATAAACTTCTTTTTCTATCTACTTATTGTCTTTCCTCTCTGTTTTCTTCTGCCCTCACTGCTAACTTTGCAAGTCTTCATCCCTTCTCACTCCTCTCTCCTTTTTCTTCCTCTGAATGTTTACATCTTCACCTTGATGTAATCTATCCATTCCCCACAAAGCCTCTAACCCATCTTTCAATTCACCTTGCTGTAGAATGTCTTGCAGTATTCCATCCTGTGAGTGTCCCACTTGGAGAGGTTTAATTACATTTTCTTGAATTACTACCTCTTCCACTTTCTACATTACACTTTTATTAAGAAATTCTGCTGAGATAACACTCAAAATCTACTTCACTGACCACATCACTCTCATTCTCATGTGATAATATCACACATCTCCAACCTGCTGTCTATTGCACTTCTCTCAACCAACAATGCACTAGGAACAGGAGAGTTGCACAATCTATAGCAACTAGGATGGGGTATGGGTGTTTATAGAAGTGCATTTAGGTTGGGGAAGATTGTGGGGAACTGATGGTACTCTTCTAAAGAGCACCAGATCAGGGAATGGACCCTTATTTAATAAAACTTTAGAAGTGCAATTCCGGGATATATATATATATAGCAACTCCTCAACTTAGAGTACAGGGGTGCCAGATCAAGGAACTGCAACAGGCACTAGAAGGGCAAACTACAGGGGTGGAAGCACATGGTGTGTGTGCATGTGTGTGTAAGCAAGTGTGGTTGGAGCTTATTTTTGGATGAGTGGATGGGTGTGTGTGTGCGCCCTGCATGCACGTGGGAATGTCTATGAATTCACATGGATGTGTGTGTGTGTGTATGCACTTGTAAGGGTTGATCGAGAAAACAGTGTCAGATTCAGAAAATGGTAATGAGATGCAAATTAGGCATTTCTCAGTACAGATTTTCCATGTTTCTGAAATGGAATTTTTCTCTCTATCATTAAGTGACCAACCCTCACTGAGTATTTAGTGCAGGCATGAGAAATTCACCAAATCCCTGGGGTAGTTTCCTGGTGTACTAACCCACATGTGGAAAAGGTCATTTCACTGTCCTGTCAGTGCACAAGACTCAACTGTATTAGCAGGAAATTGATATGTTTATGTACTACTGTCTTGTATACATCTTTTTAACATCAGATCCTGTCTTTGATGCAAAGCAACAAAAACACTTTCTTCAGGCAGATTCAAAGTGGAAAGGGATTTGAAATGCAGATCCTTAAGGAGGCTAACAATAACCATAAAGAATATATCCATAAAATAACAGAAACTATTCTAACAACTAAGACAACACGGGAAAGAAGACAGGAGATTCTGCCAATATTAATGAATGCAATTAGTGGTACAGAGAATAGACAAGAAGAGGCAGAAATGTATTGAAGAAGACTGCAAAGGAACCAAGGATTGTGAGCAATTAATTAGAGGGGGAAAGGTAATAGAATGGGAAGAGGCCATGAATTCATTTGGACTGCATGCTAGAAATTGCCTTCTCTATCAAAGATTTAGATCATAGTATAGGCAAAGAGAAATAAATAGGGGGCTCCTGAATGAAAGACCAGCACTGGTAGAGTTTTTAATAGAATCTAGAGGAAAAGCGGACGTTAAAAAAAAGGCTAATTAGTAGGGCATATAAAGTATTGCATGATAACTATAGGAATAAGTCAGAGGAGGTAAAAAGGATTGGAAAGAGAGACTGGATAATAATCACATCACAAAAACAATGGGAGAATATGCGTATGGTTCCCAAATCTGCAACAAAGTCTAGAAGATTTAGTATTTTTCCTTGGAAGTGTTTGCATAGGTATTTTTATACCCGAAGCAGACTCCAAAGAATTTTCCTCAGGCAGAAAATGTTGGAGGTATGTATGATGGGGAAGAAAGTGGTAATTGGGAACATCATTTTTGGGAGTGTAATAAGTTGTCAGACTTTAAAAATTCCCCTGCAGACTACTCAGAAAACCTGGGTGAGCAAATTGGTGTAACTACGGAATTTCTTTCAGCTGTGACACAGAATTGGAATTGCCTAGAAATAATAAGACCTTGCTGTGTTTAATTTCTGTACCTGCCAAAAAAGCATTTACTAGAAAATGGAAATCAAAGTCTAAACCAACCATATTAGAAGTAGTTAATATAGTGACCAAGATAGAACTGTGGGTGAGATCCTCAGAAAGCAAAATACATAAGAAAGCAAATAACTGTACTGAAAGCATTAATACGAGTCCAGAACAACAAATTTGATTAACGTATGGATTACTTTTCAGATTTATTTTGGCCAGGAAAAGTTCAATGAGACAATACTTTTCATTTTTATAAGGGAAGAAGAGAAGATAATTAAGAAGACATGAAGTACTAAAATAGTATCCACAATAATCAAAGGGCAAGCAGTACTGACGAAATCAGGTGCACATAAGTGGGCTCAGCAATAGTCTGTGACATGTCAGTCAGTTGCTCTTTCACTGGATAAGGCAGGCTTGGTTCAGCTTCATTGCAGGAGGCAGTCACTCATTTGTGCTTTAGTCCATACATGAGTGATCATATTTTTCTTCCTGCTGGTTTGTTTTGTTTGTCCAACAATACAGCTTCCAAGAAAAAAATGAGACAGTTTTTCCTTATGTATATCAAAGATACCTCAAAATTTCATTAATAAGTAATGGAGGTTTTAGTTTGGACTATAAAGGCAGCTGCCATCCAATAATGACTTTTTTTTTAGATTTTTTTGAGTGCTATAATTGCTAAAAAACTGGAAAGTTTGAGGTAACATCATATGTGTATATATAATTTAAAGGAACTTAAGCCAGAAAATGTGATACAAGCAGTGTAGCTCCAAGGTCTCAAAGTGATACCTAAGCTGTGCACACAAGTAAGTTATAAAACTGTGAGTGACAGAACAGCAGCAGCAGTATAGTCACAAGTGATGAAATCAAAAACATTTAAAAGGCAGGTATATTAGAAGAAATTATTTTATATTTTCCCTGAAGGGGCAAAACTGAAACTTAATCAAGGAACCAAGTATCAGAGAAGTCCTATAGAGTAACAGCTACTCAGGGAACACACATTAACCCACAGGTGCATGTCAATAGAAACTGCAAGTAAAACTCAACCAAGCTAAAGTTTTCACTGTGTGATTCCTTAAACCCCCTATAATGGGGGCCCATGGGATATATGCAAATGATTCCTTAATTCATGAAGTACTACATGGCTGCTGAAAGTCCACAACTTGTGGTGCAGTGGTTAGCATTGTCACCTCACAGCAAGAGGTTCTCCTGTTCGATTCTTGTTTGGAATGCCTTCTGTGTGGAGTCTGCATGTCCTCCCTGTGGCCGAGTGATGTTAAAGACATGTGGGTAGGTGTGTGTGTGAATGGGCATGCCTTCTTTGAAGGTTGGGCACCAGGCTGGCAACTCAGCACTGTAAAAATCCACTGCCAATCATTAGCGGACAGGAGTTCCGCTGTCGCGACCCCTAACCGGGAAAAGCTGAAAGACTAAGAAGACATCTTTATGGCTACATTCAGGCCAATAAAACCAAACCCCACTAGCTGTGGACATGCATGTTTTGGCATGTTTATTGACCTCAAATGCACAACATAAGTGGATAGTTTGGGTATACATTGTTGGAATGAATTCCTTTGTTATGGCATATGCAAAACACGTTACATAAGACAAGAGCACACACTGAAGGGCCAAGCACTATTACTTCCATGCTACTATACAGAGTTCTGAGATTTCAGTCACAAAACTTGACTTGAACATTTCTCACAAATCATGAAAAGCTTCACTGACACAATTTAATTTGGGATGTGCTTATCATTCCTTAAAGAAGCTGTTTTTCTATCATTAAAACAAAAGTTATCCAGGATAATACGCACTCTAATGTAGTTGGCACTCTATTAATTTTGTTAATTCTGAATGTTACCACAAATACAAAAGAAGTGCACCATGATTATACAAAGACATTTTGCAGGTAACTGCATGAGTTACAGATGTCCATGTTTACATAAACTCAGAAAATAACTGAATGTCGCTTACAGTTCATAAGCCCAAGCCGTTAAAGATTTCAGACTGCTCACCATACTTCCTGTCAAAACCAGAACAATATTCCATTTATTTGCCCTCCTACAAAGCATTTGGGTTTATAATAGCAGAAGAATACATGGTGATAGAAAGCCTTTGACTACCTAGCACTATAGAAAAAATATGCTTTGTGCAAGTGTAAAATACAGAAAGTAAACCACCGCTAGTTTTTTTCTTTGTAATTTTACCTCTAGGCCTAGTAACAAAACAAAATGTACTCCTATGCTTTTATACTAAAAGTTTTCACAAATGGAACTTATTTAAAAAAACATATCACTCAAAGGTAGTTCACACCCATTTTGTTTTAAATATTGAGTTTTAACAATGATCTTACACGCAAAGAAGAAGCTCTGTATATCTGGTTTGCTGTTCTTGTACTGTTGTGATCTCTTTAAATAAAACTCCATGTTTAACATATGGGCTGATATCTGTGTGTTTTTATATATATATATATATATATATATATATATATATATATATATATATATATATATATATATATATATATATGTGTGTGTGTGTGTGATATATATAGTTCCACTTTGAATCATTGACTGCTCGGAACATCAACGTTCTAATCATCGAGACCAGAACATCGATGTTCAGAACATCAAAGGTTCAAAATTAACCACACAAAAACAAAAAAGTAACTTACAAAATCTATTTTATGGAGGGGGGCTTTGCCCCCCTCTGCACCCCTCATATGGGGGGGCTGCGCCCACCCCACCCCCCTACTTTAATATTCCAACTCCAAGATCGCACTACAGTGGGGTAAGGGAAATCTCCCGTTTACCACTATATGCGGTAGCGCTAAACGAGAGATTTCCCGTACGCTACCTGCAATGCCAACACTCAGATGACACACAACATGCAGGGCACCTTGCTGCCCTGCATACACACCCAGAATTCTACAGTTTTACTTACCTGGCACTTCCACTTTAAACCTTCGATGTTCTGGTCTCGATGATCAGGATTTCAATGTTCTGAACATTCGATGATTCAAAGTGGAAATATATATATATATATATATATATATATATATATATATATATATATATATATACTTTTTTTTTTTTTTTTTTACACATTTATATTTACTTATGTATGTAAAGACAAGCACAAACATGTTTCACTAACAACATGTTGCTGTGTGTCTGTATATGCACACGTGCATTTGGTAGTTTACACACGATAGAAAACATACAAAATTATGCATGGAAACATTCATAAAAAACAGAAAAATAAATCTCCGAACACAGTAATAGTAACAGTATTTATACAATTTGGTTTTAGTGCTTTTGTCCATAAATCATATTACACCATCAGAGCCAATAATGCACAGAAACAATAACATTTTCCATTTAATGCCCATAGCAGAGTAAATTCTGTTTATTAATCCTTTAACCTTTAGCAAACTCGCTTCATTTGCTTTTAAATGAAATAAGTAAGTGTCACAGATTAATACTCTACATGTACAATCAGGAAATGTTAGATAAACCATTTTTACACATGATCTCTGCAGTAGTATTATTTCATGCTCAGACTTGTCAAGATTATTTTTCACTCTTAACTGTTCTGTGTCCTGTTTTAGGGTGTCTGCACGTTATGCCCTTTAGAAACTAACATACTACCATGAGCATAAAAAGTGATCGAAGCATCTGAGATCTTTTTTTAATACACAGTAGAAACCCAACACTTGCCTACAAACATGAGGGGCTGGAATTAGTGATACATACATTTTAATGTTGCTAAAAGTAACCATAATACTGTGAAACAGAAGACTGTTTTCTTTTAATATCCTAAACTTGGTCACATTGTATAACATTGCAGTTCTTCATGCAACATGTACCTATGTATTTTATGTAGTTATTCATACATCCCAGACATGTTTTTTTACATGCAGCTTCAATGCAGATAACCAGCTGAAGAATGGAGAGCTTTTGCAGCTGTTACATAGCTAATGGCCTGATGGTACCATAAGCCACAGAGAGAGGAATGATCCTAGAATCACTTCATTTCCTATGCTAATACTAATTTGGAAAGGGACATTAGACAATGCCTTTATTTCATATGACGCAGGCCGTGTCTTCCCTTTGAAAATGGTGAATGCACACCAGTGAAGCACAACACCTTCAGCAGCGGTAATTAAATTCCATGAAAACAAATAGCGTATGCAAATACTGTTCTCAAATATCAGCTAAAGCTAAATCCCTAAATTAAGTCTACAGTATTCAGGATGGCAGCAGTCCCCCATCAGTGGTTAACTATAATGGCTTTCACCTTGGGATACCTCACATTCCCCACTGGTTACATTAACATTAATAAGCACAAAAGACAGGTCTCCAGAAATTTTAGTCTTCAACAATTCTACAACAGTGAATATTAAAATATAATTAAATCCTCTCAGTATGATGGATGCATTCTCACATCTGTGCCTTTTGAGACTAAAATACAACCATGTAAAAATAGTTTGTATAACCAAGACACTTTAAATTCCTCTCCCTATTCACATTTCAGTCAGTGAATAACAAAACACACAGTGAAAGAAATATGTTATCAGCTTAAATTACTGTTATTAAAATTACCTTTAAATGTATTTATTCAGTCATTTTCATCAATTTGTTTAATTAATGCTTTTGAAGTGCTAGAGATTTATTTTTGCTTCTTTCCGAATAAGATATTCTAGATAAGAGAACTGAACTAGGTGATAACACAGAATTTAACATCTTGGGGATACAATTTTATGGGCATAGCCAGACTTACACTATACAAACCACAGCATTCACCTTTAAATATTATGTCTTTTCTTCAAAGAGATGTGCTAAACTTTTAATTAAAATCACATATTATTATGGCTTATTTTATAATTCGTTAAATAGCTTACATCAGAATGCCTGATGATTGACTAAATGGGATTTTTGCTTAAGCCTGTACTTACTAGTTTGATGGAGATGTACTTATCAGAGAAGGTGGCTTCATTTAGGAAGTTGACATACAATTACAAAAATGCTGACTGCTCGTTTCTACAACTCTGGCTCCACTAATGGTTGAAGTAATGTGCCTCACACTACTATGGGGCAGGATTCAACTTGGGTGCCAGAAAGCTTCGCCTCCAAGAAAATACATTTATGTAATAACACAGTACGTTAGCAGGGAATACAGAAATATAAGACTAAGGTGCTTTCACTGGTAACAAAGTCCTTTAAAAGCAATGTGTGGAATGTCAGGACCTACTTCAGAAAATCACAAAATACAGAGATTGAATGGTTGAAAAAAAACAGACTTGCATATATTAAGTTCAGAGTTGCTATTTCTTATAATATTCCCTTTTCTCTCAGTTGGTTTATATAGGTCTGGGAGGTTGTGGGGGGCTTGCCCCTCATATTGGCAGGTTGCAGGGGGATCCCCCCTCTGCATAAATGATTTTAAAGGTGAAGAGCAATGTTTGATATACACTCTTCTCCTGCATATTTTTTGGTATTTTTTAAGTATTGGCATGTATGGAAAAGTTTAAGTACAGCCATAAGAGGAGAGTGTCCCAAAAGTGCTGCATCTCAAGGAAAGTAAAATCCTCAAGACATCTTAATCTTTAACTTTACATGTATAACCACAGAACTGCACACTAAAGTACCAATGGCAATTGTGCCACTTACGCATGACACCTAAGGTGAGTATATGAAGTACTACCTGTTCCATGCAGGCATAGTATACATGATATAATATAGGATATTAAAAGACTTCTAATCATGTGAAAAACCAGGAGCCACTCTCCAGGCAATACTGCAGAGGTGCCAGAACTGTACATGAGGGACTAACAGAAATTTTTAGAAGAGCGTGCATGGATACTTCAAATGACCTGTACAGCTGGGTGTGATGATAGAAAGAAACTTGTACATGGATAAGTGACCATGACATTCAAAGGCATAGCTTATACAGCATGAATTAGGTTTGCAACAAGGACTACCTTCTCAAAAAGAAGAGAAGACAGTAATGCTGAATAGGCTGTTTTTTTTTTATATAGAGTGCCCAAACAATGGGAACAAACTGATGTTTTCTTGACTGTATGGCATACATGAACCAATGAAATTGCATCAATTGTACAGAGAAAGACATTTGTAATGGTCCCAGGATGAAACATGAACTTATAAAACAGTCTGCAGAAGTAATGTAACAGAAGAGGGGGTCCACTGCTTGGATGAATGAAAAAAGGCAGCATACACATGGTGCAACGCATCTTTATTAAAAAAAAAAAAAAAACAAGACAGAGCAAAAATTAAGTCAAAGGAATAAGGCAGGAACAAATAGCAAAAAGCTAAGCTAAGAAGGTGAGGAAGATGCTGAGATAAACTCTGAGGAATAAGCATGAAGAAAACTAACCAGGGAGCAGGAAGAGGAGCATATAAAAGGAGGGCATGGAAGGTAAAGTAGCTGGTGGCAAACAGAGCATGTATAAACAGGACTCTAGAGCAAAAACAAGGAAGAAGATACAGCTAGAGGATGACCCATTTGAAGAAGGTGAATCATATTGCAGAAAACTTGAAAGGTAAAGGAAAAGTGAAAAGGGTGATGAGCAGGGATGAGTTGGTACTAAACTGGCAAGTGCCATTAGACAACAATATATAATATTACTGTACGACTGTGTGTAAAGTAAAATGCACACTCTCTTCAGTCATAAACCATCCCTGCCAGCAGCAACTTGCTATGTGAGCCCTACCATGTATGGTACTACCAGTAATCTAAAAAAAAAAATCAGAGAGAAATGATCATCTTTTGATATGAAACATCTGATAGATACAATGACTGCAGTGTCTTATGAGATCTATGAGATCTGGGACCGTTTCCAGCACATTTTTAGATTTATTTTTTTCTAAATTAGAAAACAACTCAAATGATTGCCCTGATGCTGAATGTTGCTGGCTGTGCACGTTAGAAATCGACAAAAGAGGAGAAGACAGCTCTCATGGCTGAATAAGAAAGGTATTTTATACCTAGAAGAAATTTATATACTTATCAGTGATTTATACTTTAAAGCAGGTTGCAGAAATCTCTACTAAAGGATATGAGTGATCTGAGAGCAAAAAAGCAAGTCTTATCAATTTTACTACAATATTCACATCAGTAATAGCTGTTACTGGAGTGGAAATGAGTGAAAAAGTACTTTTCTTTGCATAAACTTGCCATAACTGTAGAAGACTGAATGATGCTCAGTATTCTTACCTATATGGTTTATATCCCACAAGATACAACAGCTGGCCAGCTTACAAAGCATCAAGGGTTCCTTCTATGCACCTAAAGCATTAGCCAGCTTGAACTGACCTGAAAAAAAAAAGAGTTGTTTGAGTGTTAAACTATTCAGAGCTTTCATGCCAATTGAGATAGAGAGGATACAGCCCTGAAAATGTCAACGGTAGGAAACATGAGTTAGAAATCCTCATCCCAGCTACAAAAACAAACAAAAATAAAGGGAATGGAGAGAACCCGCATCACCTACAACAGTGTTCAAACAAACATCTACTACTATCATAAGTTTACTTGCACAGCTGTACTGTATTCATCATATTGATCACTGCTGCAGTAGCCTTAGCTATACAAGTAGATTATGATAGTTTAGACTTGCTGGGAGGAGAAAAGATGATGGTCCAGGAGCCCATGAAGAATTGTCCAATCAAAGCCTGTTCTAGACCTGGAAAAGGAATCTAGTTTGTAATGTTTTGGAAAATTATGCACAGAGGACCAAGTTGCTACATTAAAAAAAAAGCCTCAGATGAAGCCAAGGCCCTGGTAGAATGAGCCTTGACCCTGCTTGCACTTACCTTTTTGTAACGGGTATAACAAACGGTAGCAGCATTAGACAACCATTTGGAAATGGTCTGCTTTAACACAGGTTGAACTGTCTTCTTATCTTCACAAGAAATTAACAACAATCAGAGTTGCTAAACGATTTTATTCCATTAAGATGCCTGTGGACATCTTATGTACAATCATTTCTTCCTCATTTTTAGGTTCCTGAAAGAAGATTTTGCTGTGCTTAAGAACTAATCCTTCATTTATGCCTAAATTGGTATCGGAGTTTATTTTGAACCAAGTTATTCACCATTTTCCATTTTAAGAATTTGAATGAGCTACTTCAAATGGCAATGAAAGAAAGTTGTCCATGGACAAACATGATAAAATGGGCAAAAAATGAACAGTGACGGAGGAGTAAGACAGGCCAGAGAATATTAACTCAAAAAAATACAGAACCAGAGAGACACTAGCCCTGAAAAGGTACTGGATCTTGTCTTAGCACAAACTAGAAATTCATTTCCATCTACTAATATATGATTTTCTAGTAGGAAGTTTTCTTGTCTCCTCTAATACTAGCTGTACAGCCTCAGAAAATAAGTGCCTAAAAGGTATTAAGATTTTATCATCCAGGCAGTTCGTTGCAATTGCTTGGCATCGGGATGTATCAAATACCCCTTGCCCTGAATGAGTAGGTCCAGTACATGAGTAAACTTGTGGTAATTGCCCTTAGCTATTTCCAGTACAAGGTTGAACCACTGTTGCCTGGGCCTGAAGGGAGACACCACAATGATCTTGAGACAGTCCTTCTGAATCTTCAGAATGACTGTAGACATTAGTGGAAAGGGTGAAAAACAGACAGGAGCATTACAATCTATGGGCAAAAGAAAGCCTCTGTTTTCCAGGCCTTCTTGCATGACATTCAGGAGCAGAATTTCGTCAACTGACTGTTGTGGGTTGGGGCAAAAAAATGTATTTCAGGTGTTCCCCACAGATGAATCAATTCCTGAAAGACCCCCAGGAAGTGTCTCTCCTGGTTGTGTTCACCAGAAAAATTTCTCAGACTATATACAAGATGCCTGTAGAATAAGATTTTGATGAAATACTATATCCCAGGCTACCATAGCTGGTCTGCAGGGAGGGTAGGATCTGCTTCACACCCTTGTTTGTTTACGTACCACTTCACTGCTGTGTTGTCTTTAAACACTTGTATTGGTCCCGACAACCATAGGTGGTAGACAGTTTATGAATGAAAACCTCTCTCTTACGTCTGTCTTGGTCTGTCTTTTCTTTTCCAAAATCCTTGCACTTTTATACCCATCAACACTAATTACAAAGCAAAGCCAGAGGAGCCTGTTGTCACAGACAGTACTAAAGTTAGAAAGGAAAATGGAAAATATGGATTCTAATAAAACCAATCTCTCTACCAAAAAAAAACTATTTTCACAAACCTTAAAACTGGAATCTGCAATGTCAGGGGATGTTGATATTGGGACAATTTATAGGCCATTGAATTTTTTTCATGTGGAGTCTTGCCAGTGGACGCATGAGAATCGCAGATGCCAAAAGTCCACTGCCAAAAGTGGTCAAGAGACTGAACTAAACCCTGAGCCAATCCCAATCAATCTCTCCAAAAAGTAAGTGAGACAGGAAAAACATATGCAAGTTTTTTTGAAAGGAATTTCAGAAGAAATAGACCCAATTTTGATGAACATAACCTCCTTGTGGATGAGCAATCCAGTCAGGCTAGACAAAGATTTCTCCTTGCTCCTCCTCTCAATAGAGCAGACAAGAGTGCTTCTCTCTTGCCTGACAAGTCCATTCCAACAGCAAAAAAGGATGTGTCTAACCATCAGGCTATAGGGACTACTCGAGAAGGAGACAATGTAGAAAAAAATATTAACTGAGAAACAAGAAATGGCCGCAGCAGAGGCCCACATCTGAAGCTGAGGCACTTTAGAAGCCTGCTTTGATGGCAAAAGATGTTTACTGATTTTCTTCTTTTTGTGAAGGAAGAACTGAAGAATTAGTAGGTTGTTCCATAATAAAGCAGAAAAAAATGCCCAGTTCCCGGGGAAGCATAGAAGCAAACAGGCAAGTAGTTAAAGAAGTCACCCTTTCTACCAAAAGCAAAATTAAAAAAACCTTTAAAAACGTAACCCAAACCCCAAATTAAAAATAACACAACTTTTACAAAGGAAACATTTTCATACTTTAAACATCATAATTTCACAGAAAAGTTCACTTTCTGCCATGAAAGTTAAACGTAGAAAGTTACTTTCCCCCAAAGGAGACTTATCTTCCCAGCAATGGAAAGAATTTGCAAACCACTGATCCTCAAAAGCACACAAGAGCAGCACTTTTTGGTGACAGGGAAGCTCTAAAGAGCTTAGCACACCCAAATCACTCTTTGTTCAGCTCAGCTCAAGCTGAGTAATGGTTTGGGCATGTGGAAGGTGCCTTGAAGCATTTGAAGCTTTATAGCCGTTGTATCCTGAGCAGAGTACAACCTATATAAGCTAGGGCTACTACATCAGTGATCAATATGATGAATACCATGTCTGCTTAAAGAATTAAATTTGATTTCAGAAAAAGCAGTTTAAAGTAGCCTAACACTAGAAAGTATCAATGTGCAGTTCAATGATCATTTGAAGGTGGAGCACAAGCAGTAGTGTGTGTGCATTAATCTGTGAAGGCAAAGCAACAGAAAAAAATGTAAGGAAAATGAGATTTACAAAAAGCAAGCAGACACACCTGAATCATGCCGTGCTTAAACATAAACAAATGACTGCTTGTGAGTTCTGACTTCTCCACCTGTGTTTCCTTGAACAGGTAGACAAAGTATGAATAAGGCAATAAGCCCACAGTTTCTTTACCTCGGTCTATTGGCCTTAGTCCAAGGTAGAGCATTCTCAGGGTTGGTACATGTAAGTAACAGGGGTCTGGGGAGCACACCTCCCCACATTAGGTGATTAAAGTCCTCCTGCAGAAATTGCTTTAATGGCATTACAGCAATGTTCAAATTTTGTTTTGTCTTGATAATTGCACTTTATTTTGCATTTATTGATCTCCTATATACATGTTTTACACTTCTGAAAGGGACCATCCCCCTTACAAAAAAAAAAAAAAAAAAAAAAAAAAACACACTGTAAAATGTTGCTTTACAAAAGTAAGCCTGCATTTTATAGAACACCAGGAGCTTGGTAGAAGCAAAGATGATTAATATTTTCTTTTCAGAGAGAAAGTAGAAATACCAAGGAAAACTGGATACTGCATTTGGATATGAAGAGGTTGCCACTATCTTCAAATATGGGTAATGGAGCATAAATGACCAGCTTAAAAACATTGCTGAGAAATGCTAATGGCACATTTTAAAATGGTAACTACACCAACTTATTACTAATAAGTCCATCACTGCAGAAGGTTCTTGTATGACTGCTCTAGATAAGAAGAGAAGCTTTTGCAACTCTTGTTTGAGCTGTTGAAGGTGACAAACTCTGAAGGTATATGTGAGGATTTAATTAATCAATACAATCCAGGTCTTCAATGGTAGAGATGTAAAAGTGAGTGATGCAGAAAATAAAAATCATTAAATAGCAAATTAGGAACCTTATGGGATCGTGCTATAATTATACAAGGGATAATTCAAAAGACCTAGCCCATTACCAGCTCAGTATAAGATTCAACTGAAAAATAATGCTACGTTAATCCACCCAGTGAGGGAAGTAAATAATTTAATTTATAGGTAAATTAATGCATTTCTGAAAAATACTTCATCAGACAAAATTATTAGTAATATCAGTAGAATATATACCCATTTCAATATGATGTCATATATTTGTTACCCAAATGTCACACCAATTTTTGAATGGTCTTGTCCTAAACAGAGACATTAGAGGTACACTCATTTCATTCGGTTTCTATATTTGCTTCTAGTTACAAAAAACAATATTTTTTCACTTCTAGTAGTAAAATACTATCCCCTCCTCTTGTGTTTTTTACAACTAGAAATTGCTCACTTTTAACATTCAGTAAATAAGTTGAATGTTCATAAGACACATTATCCATTCGGCCTCACTTTACTGCATGTGTTTATTAATCCTTCCAGTCTTCAAGCCATCTTGACAAAAATTCATTACATCTTTCATTATGGCCTAAGCTAACTACTCAAACAATGTTACAAGAAGCACATTTTTCAGATTTCAACAGATGAAAAATGAAAAAAAAGGTAGTTCTAAGTGGTGAAACCTGAGCTAAATAACGGCAAGTCAAAACGCAGAAGAAGTAAATCTGGTTTGAAGGAAAACAAATTTATGTTCATAGGTAGATACTAGGCTCTCAGCCCAAGGGCATAGGTAAGCCTAGCCAAGAAGGTTCCCTGGCTTACACCATCCAAGAAAGTTATTTTCCTGTGCCCCTGTTGAGCAGAGCCACCAAAGTGATCCCAGGGGTATATTTCTATTTCCCATCCACTTATCACAATTTTTCTTGAGTGCTAATGAAGAACTTTGCTTGACAAAGATGGGTAGCCTGTTCCAGAGTATGGAAGTCTCTGGGACAGGAATATATCCCTCCAGCATGTCCTGTTTATTGTGGTGACAAGGTTTAGGTCCCTAGATCATGTAGCTCAGAAGGATTGGGATTTCTTTACTTGTAGCATGTCCAACAGCTCTGGGTTTGACATAGCTTTATATGTTAGGCAGGGATCACCTCGGAATAGGTGATATGCCACGGAGTAAAGCTGGAGTTTTTTGAGACAGCCAGTGTAGGGCATCTGTTTGAGGCCAGTAATCCTCTTTGCAAGGGACTTCTGTGGCCTTTCCAGCTGCTGCAGATGTCTTGTGAGGTACATTCCAAAAGGGGCGATGTACTCTATAATGGGTCTAATGAGTGTCGAGTAGAGGAGAACAATGATCTCTTTTTTCCTAGATGAGAACCCTTTTGTGATGAGGTGTGCCACGTAGAAGGATTTCCTGACTACTGTGGCAATGTGATTATCAAAGGAGAGACTACTGTCAACCTGGGTCCCCAGGTCTTTTATCACACATTCGGCATTAAGTAGACTGCTGCCAATGTGGTAGTTCATGGGTACAGAGTTTTTATCAAAGGGGATGACAATGCACTTTTTGGCATTGAGCTTGAGACCATGGCTCTGACATCAGGCATCCATCTCAGTGAGGCCCTTCTGTAGGATGTCCACATCACTTAGGGACTCAACTATAGCTGCTAGTTTGCAGTCATCTGTGAACTTCATTAGCTAAAGGCCTTCTGTGTTAGCCTGTACATCAGACAAGTAGATACCAAACAGGAGAGGTCCCAGGACTGAACCCTGTGGTACTCTACTTGTCACTGGTTTGAAGTCATATTTGGAGTCTGCAACTTTTACAGTGTGGATTCTGTCAGTGAGCCAGTTGGCAACCCATCTTGTGATGTAGGGATTTATACCTAGTTTAGCTAAAATTCCAGAATGGGGAATGGTGTCGAAAGCCTTGGCCAGCTCATGATAGGCTGTGTGAACCACCTTACCCTCGTCTACAGCTTTTGTGACTGCCTCACAGAAGTTGATCAGGTTCAGGAGGCATGATCTGCCTTTCACAAACCCGAACTGGGTGGGGTCTAGAGTTTGGAGGTTACCAATGTCTTTGTTTATGAGTTCCATGATGATACGTGCCATGGCCTTACAGACCAGGCTAGTCAGGCTAATAGGGCGATAGTTCCTGGGATCAGTGGTGGCTCCCTTTTTGGGGAGTGGGATAACTGTTGCTGTGCACCATTCAGTGGGCACAAAGCCTGATGTGAGACTATGATTGAGCATGGTGCATAGGCGGGGAGCCAGTTCGTTCGGACGTTAGTGTAAAATGCAGCCTGGGATGTTGTCCGGTCCCATGGATGCTGTGTTTTTGGCTTTAGAGAGTGAATCTTTTACCTGCGTAGTTGTGATTACAGGGACTCTGCATTCTTCCTGTATAGATATGGGCCCTTTAGGGGGTGAGAGGGGGTTAAAGGTTGCACTGAACCTATCTGCCAGGATGTTGGCAATATCAGTTGGTTCTGTAATTTTCATGCCGTTGTGCTGCAACTCAGAGCAGATCTGGGTGTTGCCATTGAGATTCTTGACATGGCTATAGAATGCTTTGTGGTTATCCCTAGAATCAGTGGTGATTTTGTTTTGTAGCTAGCTTTGGAGGATCTTATAAGGAATCTCAGCTGACCAGGGAACTCCTCTACTCATGGGATTTTACTCTTTTGCAACAGTTTCTTCCTTCTGTTGTAGAGTTTATTTGTTATAGGGGACCACCAGATTGGCTTCTTTTTTTTTGGAGGATAACACGATCCATGCACTCATGTAAGTGCTTATAGAGTGCATCTGTGTAGGATTCAGCAGACATAACTGTATTGTCCATCTGCAAGGGTGTCATGAAGTTTGCCACTTCTGTCTAAAGAAGCATGAAGTTGGCTTTGGAGAAATTTTTTACCATGATTTCCTTAATGGGGGGCGGGGGCAGGATGTGGATATCTATGGTGATTAGCTTATGGTCGGATCTGACCAACGAGGTGTCAACTTCAGGTGTGGAACACTGGTCACATGTTGGTAATGACTAGGTCTAGGATACTGTTGCCCCTGGTAGGGGTGTGGATAAGTTGATCCAGGGCATTGGAATTTATGATTCCAGAAAGCGTTGAGCGAATTTATTTATATAACACACACCACAAAATTTTGTAATCTAGTGCTTTATCAAGTGCACCATGTTTACAAAGATGATGGCATTTTATACAAAACAAACTGGTCAGCAGATAAGATCTAACCAATCCTACTTCAAAATTATGGGATCTTGAAATATATATTGCATCTATTCAAAATCTGTATCCTTAACTCATGTGCTAACAACAATAATATACAAGACAAATACACATTTTAAATGCATAAAAGGAACAATCCAGTTCATAAAAAATATATATCTTTAAAATTTGTTATATGCGAGACAGAAGAATCACTTTCTTAATGTCCTCTTTTTTGTATATATTCTGACCACATTCCATTCTCTTTATAACTATCATCTCATCACCACCCCACAGACTAGACTATTTTGAATATATTAAATTTAAATGCATGTTTGTCTCCTTCCTTTTATACATGCCTTTATAATAAATTAATCCCCACTTTATGCTATACAGCTGAATAATATTCACTTAGTTGATCCTTCAATTTCCAATGTTTTTCCAGTTTGGAAACAATTTACTGCTGAAACTCATATGTGGCCCATACCACATTGTAAGATAACTGCATTTATGGGACTAAATATAAACACATTGAAAGTGGTCTAAGAGAACACAAGACAGAAACTATGAAAGAGAAATTAGGGGAAGAAGCCACAAGGAACAGGATAATTTAAGATGAACTAATTGCTAAGGATGGTCAAAATCTTGTGAACAGCAAAAAACTAGCATCATTAGAGAGACTACTTCTAGAGTTCTCTAGTTGAAGTGGTTCAGCATAAACATGGGAAAAGAGATAATAAAGTCGGCTGTATTACCAATTATCTGATCTTAAAATGACACAAAGGAACCACTCAGTAGTGGAAACTCTGTTTCAGCCTGCTGTTACAAGACCTAATGCTTGAAAAACCAAAAGGGCAAGTCAGGGTCTTAAGTTTTTGGTCTTCAGGTTTAAGTTTACAGGCCAGTAAGCAGTGCTGTCAAAGTGAAAGTTGTGGCTAGGTAAAAAGATAAACTTTGGAAGTAGAAAGGATATGATCTTGAGTGCAGGATAACGGGACAGTGTTACCAAATATAAAATTGCAGTAGAGAACATGCATTAACATCTAGAGGCCGAGATAGGGATCCAGTTCTAGAAGATGGCATAGTCATTACATATGTTGAAGTAGTGTTTATCAGAGTGAGAATTAGAATAACGTATACACGGAATGTATGTAGAGATGCTGGATTTGTAAGCAATTAAAGGAGAAATGTTCAGAAGTAGAGTAGAAATAGTAAACAGGAGAAATGTTCAGAAGTAACACTGTAAATGTAGCTGACTTCAAATCCAGCTCCAGACAAGTGAAGTACCTCAGGGTTCAGTCCTGGGATCGCTCTTGTTTGGCATCTTCTTCTCTGAAGTACAGGCCAACACTAAGGGACTCTGGCTAACAAAATTCGCAGATGACTGCAAACTGGGAGCCATTATTGAATCCCCAAATTATGTGGATACTCTACAAAAGGGCCTTACAGAAACAGATGCTTGGTGCCAGAGCCATGGGCTCAAGCTCAATGCCAAGAAGTGTATAATTATCCCTTTTGGGAAAAAAACATGTACCTGTGAATTACCACACAGGTGGTAGTACACTAATCACCGAAAGTGTGATAAGAGACTTAGGGACACAGGTGGACAGTGGTCTTACCTTCAATAACCACATCACCACAACAGTCAGGAAATCCTTCTATGTGGCACACCTCATCACTAAGGGCTTTTCATCCAGAAAAAAGGAGGTCATTATCCCACTGTACTCATCTCTCATTAGACCCATTATAGAATACAATGCCCCATTTGGTATGCACCTCTCAAGACATCTACAACAACTGGAAAGGCCGCAGAAATACCTCACTAAAAGAATCACAGGCCTAAAGCAGATGCCCTACGCTGACCGCCTTAAAAAACTCCAGCTATACTCTGTTGCATATCGTCTACTCAGAGGCAATCTCTGCTTAACATACAAGGCCAATATCAAACCCAGAGCTATTGGACATGCTACAGTTAAAGAAATCCCAATCCCTCAGAGTCACACGCTCCAGGGATCTAAACCTTGTCATCAGAATAAACAAAACATGCTGGAGGGGATAGGTTCCTGACCCAGAGATTCCCCAGATGCTGGAATAGACTGCCCATACATGTCAAGCAGAGTGCCTCCTTGGCCCTCTTCAAAAGGAACCTTGCCGACTGGATGGGAGAAAGGAAATTCACCCTGGGGATCATGTTAGTCGCCTGGCTAGACAGAGGTCCAGGGAAGTAAATAATGTGGGAGGAAATAGCCAGGGAATTGTTATGGCTAGGCTTGTATAGGCCCTAGGGCAGATAGCCTAGTACCAAGCTATGAACCTATAAGTAGAGTAGAAATAGTAAAAATGAGAATAAGACAAAGTGTAGGTCTCTGCAAAGGTAGTGCTACTTCAGTTTGCACATTTCTTTCACTTAATAAGCACTATTCTCTAACACACAATGTCCACCAGTTAGTGTTTTTAATATAATATAATTCTGAATTAGAAACAAAAAACACCAAATGATACACCAGGAGGAGTCCAATAAGTAGTTAAACTACTTATTGGAGTCCTCCTGGTGCATCATTTGGTGTTTTTTGCTTCTTGGTTTTGTCTTTGCACCTTTGCCTGGTACTGCTGTGTTTTTTAGTATGATTCTGAATAGTTTTGACTACTTGCATTTCACTCTTTATACGCAGCCTTGTAAGAATGTAGCCCAAAAACGTTGCCAGTCACTTGGAAGACACAGTACAAAAGCAATGGTTAATGAGATAAAGTCAAAGATATATGCAGACTTGTAAAAGTTAAAATAGGGCAACATGAGAAACCTAAGAATGAAAACAGTCAGCTTTATCCTGAATGGAAGGTGTACAAGAATGGAAGAAAATAAGGGAATGGGAAAAAGTCCACAAGTACCACACACCAGATGAAAAACTGGGGCAAAATAATTTTTTAGTCTGTTAGAAGCAGAGTATTGAGACTGAAAAATCATGTATGGAAAAATTAGACTCTTCTTTGCTCATGGCAGACTCTCAAATGAAGCTTTGTCAAAAAAGACTGAATATGAAAACTCAAAAAGTGGCCATACTGGAGTGATGAGCAAGATGAAACTTTGTTTTCTGTGAGCAATACAGTAGCGAAATATGCATGAGGTGCAATTGGCAAGGTCAAAACTCTGAAAAGGTGGTTGGATTGCAATTGTGGATTGCAAATGCCCACCTTCAAGATCCAGAATAGGTGTGGTCATTGGTTTTCACTACAAGAAGATTATGCCTCATCTAACCTGGATGGAGGGGGTAGAAGCAGCTTCCAAAAAGCAAATGTGAATGTAGCAGGCACATCATACTCAATTAAAACACAAAATAAGGAGGAGAGCATAGAGTGAAAACAAAAAGATATAACACTTTTACAAGAATTTAAAGTGAAGATTAGAAAGGGAGGTAAGTTAGAGTGCAGGCAGATTTGGAATGACTGATGTGGGATGCAGACAGTGTAATGTCTGATTGACGGGGAGTTGCACAGCTGTTAGAACAAACAAAAAGAGGATTTGGTGAAGGATACAGCACAGAAAAAACTAGTAAACATGAAGAATGTGGCGAGGGAAGCATGGTGGAAGGTTCTGGTAGTGTGCAAACATGCAGACATGGTTACAAGGACACTGTTCTAAGTGGAGCAATGATCGTCAGAAGTCACACTGTAAACAAATGAGAAGGACTTCAACATAACAAGGAAGACGGGCTAGAAGAGGAAACAAATCATGATTTAAAAAGCAGAGGAAATGCTGAAGGAAATTCAAGGTGGAGTTTCAAGATTTGCTTTTAAAAGTATTCATGATAGCTAATGCTTTTTAAATCATGATGTGTTTCCTCTTCTAGCCCGTCTTCCTTGTTATGTTGAAGTCCTTCTCATTTGTTTAGTGTGACTTCTGCCGATCCTTGCTCCACTTACAACAGTGTCAATTGTATAACTGCTGCTCAGTGTGTCTTAAACCTGAATGTAATGTTATGTATGTTTAACTTTGAAAATAATGTTATGTTTTGTAAAGTGTTTTATAGTAAGTGCTATATGTGCTAAATGCTGGTATTGCTTATGATTGTAATCTGCTTGAAACTAGCATTTACTAAATGTTCAATGTGAATTATCTTGGAGCTTTTCTCCCCGGGCCTCTGCTGAAAATGGACATGTATCCAGTCGGAATATTTCGGTCAACAAATGTAAAATAAAATAAAATATTTAATTCGGTTAGAAAATGTTCTGATCAACAAGAGAAGATGGAAATACCACTGCACAGAAATATATGTCATGTAATGTGTGAGGTAACGGAAGACAGGAGAGCCAATACCTTTTAGTGTTGGAGTGTGCTAGGGCGAGGTAGAAGAATGATGAACCTTACAATAAGTAAATTAAATGGTTTTGAAGATTAAAAGAATGAAGCCACTGTGAAGTAGTGTTGTGAGGATGAACGGAAGTTGTACCTAAGGAAATGATGCAAGGAAAAAGAAAGTTGGAAGATGAAGGAACTATAATGGAAACCAGAATGGTTGCAAAAGTAGTGATGGAGAAAAGGAATAGAAAAATGGGAAGATATTTGTATAATAATTCTTTACTAAATTAGACTAGCCTTAAGGGGATGTATGTTGCATTATCTTGCCTCTAAGTCATTCTAGTTGCAGTTAGAATTTTAAACTGTGAGCAATCATTTTAACTGCTACATCACTGCTCAATATTATGAAAGTTTCTATAACCAACTAG